>NW_006399898.1:3399603-3415229 GCF_000299155.1 Elephantulus edwardii
GGCTGGGCTGCACCCGGGTCCATGTCCACTGTCCAGGTGAGGGGCTGGGCTGCACTCGGGTCCATGTCCACTGTCCAGGTGCGGGGCTGGGCTGCCTCTGGGACAGTACCTGCTGTCCAGGTACAGCCCTGCCTAGACTTCCTCCTCGTGCTCCGTGAGAGCGAGGGGCCTGAGGAGATGCCACTCAGTTTAGTCTCTGATGTGAACATCAGGAGGAGTAGCTCTTAAAAGTCAGGGCTTTTAAGTAGTGACTCTCACAGCTGTCGCCTCATGACCTACCGGTGTGTCAAGTTCAGTAGCAGAGGGTTCGAGGCTGCAGGTGGAATTAAGGTTACTAATCAGCTGATCTGAAAATAGAGCTCTGTTGTTTTAGACCAAGGAGCCTGGGGTGCATTGAAAGGCCGCTGGTTTGAATCCACTCGCATTTCTGCGGGAGAAAGATGAGGCTGTGTTGTGCATCCGAGAGAGATTCCAGCTTGGCACACCTCTGGCATCTCTGGTCCACCCCGGACGGGTGTGTTAGGCCTCGGGTCTCGTCTAGGGGTCTGGTTTGCCTGTGTTTTATTATCCGCATGGGCTTTGTACTGAGAGGGATTTGAAAGGAGAGCAGAGGCAGGAGGAGGTTTGAAGATGCTCCGTGCTGGCTCTGAGAATGGGAGGGAGCTGAGAGCCAAGGAGGCTGGCACCTCTGGATGGCGGAGAAGCCAAGGAAACGGATTCTCCCAGGAGCCTCTGGATGGAGGGCCCTGCCAGCACCTTGATTGAGCCTGGTGGGACCCGTTCAATCCAGAGCCGTAATACCCTGTGTGCCGTTTGGAGCTTGGGCTGCTGGGTGACAGCTCCACTGGGAGCCCAGGACTGTGCCACACCTCTCCCCTGTGTGACAGCCGCCAGAGCCGTCTGAGGAGACAAGGCCGTTGTAGGTGGTGGCAGTGCCAGGTGACCTTGGGCATCATCAGACCTGACCTCTCACTCCTTCACCTTGACCCTAGGCTGTGTGTGAGGGACCTGCATGCTGCAGAGGGGCCCAGCTGGTGACGAGGAAATGCAGACGTGTCAAGGGACCACGGAGAGGCTGTGGAGGGGAGAGGAGAGGTGTGAGGTGCCAGGGTGTGTGTGGGGGAGGGAGGTGGGTGATTGCTGCATTCTGTTATACTCCTGGAAACCTGGCAGGGGTACCCAGCCCCCAGAGCCTCCAGGAAACAAAAGTGCCCCCCTCCTGTCCACCCACTGCCCTGTTAGGGTCTCCTGCACAACAACTACCCAGGGGCAGGTGTTCCAGATTCTCGCCAGCCACCCGCTACTTCCTTAAAGGTCTGTTGAATAGAGAAGGAGAATGGCTGACACCTCCTGCCCCCAGGCCTCCGGGCCTCCGGGCCTGCTTCCAGAAACCCAAAGCCTGCAATTAAGTGAAAGGAGAGCCCGAGGTGGGGAGAGGCCAGGACGCTCTGGCTGGGGGAGGGGTGCCACTCAGGCCAGACTCCAGGCAGCTGTTTATTCTGAAGAAAGTGACAGGTGACATTCAGGTCTCTGGTGTCCCCTCCCCAGAGGAGGCCAGCTCAGCCCAGCTGGGAGTGCAGCTGGTTTATCCCCGTGTGTCTGTGCCCCAGCTTGGCCTGGACCGAGTCCTGCTGGTGCAGCAGTTATAAAAAAGTGCTCAGCCGCCAACCACAAGGTTGGTGGTTCGAATCCATCAGGCGCACCCGTGCAGATTTACGGCTGGGAGGGGAGGCCTTCTGGGGCAGTATGATCCTGTGCTGTTGGTTCTGCGAATCAGAGTTGATGTCTTCTGTTGCAGCCCAGTTTGGTTTGGGGAGCTGGCCTGGCCCGAGGCCCTGCGACCTCTCAGGGCATAAGAAGTCCCTGTGGGCCGTGTCCGTCTTTCCGAGCGGCTCTTGCACAGGCCCAGCATCACATCTGCCGGTGGCAGTGGGGTTTGCCTGGCTTTCATGCAGCCGTACCCAGCAGTTTGCTCCCCGGGCCAGCAGCGGTTCTGGGCTGGAGCGGTCCCCTGCCGGCTCTCACCAGCTGTGTGCCCTCAGGCATGTTGCTGGGTCTCTCTGTGCCTCGATTTCCCCAGGGGTCACACGGGATAGTGCCACCGCCTCCCAGCGCAGCGAGGAGGATTATAAAGTCGCCTTTAGAAGCCTTGCCTAACCTTAATTCCACACACATCAAACTCAGCCGCCCACGAGCTGGTTCCAGTGCAGCAGACAGAGTGGAACTGCCTTTTGGGGTGTCCGTGGCCGTAAATCTTTACAGAAGCACACTCCCCGTATTTCTCTTGTGGAACAGGTGGATTCAAACCGTGGACGTGTGGGTTAGCAGATGGGCGCTGACCCCTGCCCCACCGGGACATCTGCCATTCACTGGAGCAGTGATTTTTAAATTACCCCCGTGCTTCGTTCCCAGCCTCGTGGACACGCTTCATATTTTGGGAGCTGTTTCGTCACGCGAGCCCAGTGTGCACCCCTCGAGCCCCCTTTCCGTGTTTTGTGTACGAACAGCCTTTGTGCAAGTCCCTCTGGGAGTGCCTGTGAGCGGGATTGTGGGATACGGCGTTTGCGGATGACGCCAGTGGACACTCCGGCTTGGATGGGGACTGGGGTTTGAGGCCCCCCCCCTCTGAGCCCCGTGACGTTGTTTCCTAGTTGGTCGTCTGTGTGGCCATGCACACGGTAGGTGCCCAGTGGACGCTGGAATGGTTGTTCGCCGAGCTTGGCACTACTAACAGCTGAGATTGGGTGGTTTCTTGCCGGGGGGCCGTTCTGGGTGGGCCCCAGTGGAGGAGGATGCCATCTGGGGGGCAGGTGCTAGAGGTTTTTCCTAGTGTGGGGCCTTCAGCATCCAGATGGCTTCACGAGCACATCCTATGTGTAGGAGAGGACCCTGGGGACGCGGGTTACAGTGCTCGGCCACACGCTCAGTGGTCGGAAGGAAGGAAGATGCGATTCTGTAGCCTCGGAGGCCCTGAGGGGTGGTCTTCTGATTTACGGGCTGCTGAGAGGTGGAATCGCCTGCCGGTGGTGGATGTGGCTTGTCGGTTAGGTGTGTGAGCGCTGCCGGAGGTGTGGGTACGGCTGGGGGGAGGCAGGCCAGGGTGCCAGCGCGGCTTCCTGCCCACGCCAGCCTCCCTTGACCGCTCTAGCAGGGCAGAGGTGGCCCTGATCATTGCTGGTGATCAGGCGTAGTGCTCTCTGATGTGAGCCTCAGTTTTCTCACCTGGAGAATGGGGTTGTAATAGAACCAGCGAGAGAGGAAGACAAGACGGATGGGCGCAGGGACAGTGGAGCCGGGAGTGTCGGAGACGGCGAGGCTGGCTCAGGACGGGGCAGGGTGCCCATCATTCATGGGGTCACAATCGCTTATAGTGGACATAGTAGGGGCACGGCTGGCCCAGGATCGGGTGAAGTTCTTATTGTTCATGGGGTCATGATCGCTCATAGTCCTGGGCGGCACACAGTAGGCGCACGGCCGGCTCAGGATCATGCGAGGTGCCCGTCGTTCGTCCATGGGGTCACGCACATTCCCGTGTGGCACACAGTAGGTGCTTTGCAGCTTTGGGTCCGCCATGCCCACGCTTTCTGGCGGTATGGGTGGGGGTCTCAGTGAGCCGGGCCTCAGCTGGCCTCCTCCCTTGCCCTCCCCCCACCCCCAGGAACTGGAGAGATCCTCAAGGGGGATTAAGTGGGTTCATTTGATCCCAGCAGTGAATTTGAGCAGGCAGCTTATCTCCTTGGAGATAAAAGTCAGGCAGGTGATAGCCACCTGGCTGTGCAGGGAGGGCGGGATTTGTCCCCCACCTCCTGCCCCATCCGCTGGGTCCCGAGGCCTTGCCCGCCCGCACCTGTGTCCAGTGCTCTCCCATCCCCTCCTTGGCTGCTGTGCACTGGGGCTGAGGTGTGCAGGGGTATGGGAGTGCTGTATACAGTCTCATGGTAATGGCACCCCCCCATGTCCAGGGCACCCCCTGTCCAGGGCACCCCCCCCATGTCCAGGGCACCCCCTGTCCAGGGCACCCTTGTGTTCAGGGCACCCACATGTCCAGGGTACCCCCCTGTCCAGGACACCCTCCTGACTAGGGCACCCTCGTGTCCAGGGCACCCCCCATGTCCAGGGCACCCCCTGTCCAGGGCACCCCCCCGTCCAGGGCACCCTCCTGTCTAGGGCACCTACGTGTCCAGGGCACCCTCCTGACTAGGGCACCCTCGTGTCCAGGGCACCCCCCCCCCAGGGCACCCTCCTGTCTAGGGCACCTACGTGTCCAGGGCACCCTCATGTCCAGGGCACCCTCCTGACTAGGGCACCCTCGTGTCCAGGGCACTCCTCTTACCTTGTTTCTTCCGCTCTGTCCAGCTGTGATCTCCCCATCCTTCCCCTTTGCTCCTTCTGGCTGATTCTCTAGCTGTCTAACCTGCCATCCTGGTCCAGTTCTCCCGCGTTCAGTGGTTCAGGGTTCCGTCCTCTGGTGCTCGATCCGCCCGTCCCCCTGTCCTCCACCCTCCGGTGATCCATCCGGCTGCCCTCACGGGCTTGCCCCTCCGCCTGCTTGGGCATCTTCCTGTAGGTTGAACCTCCAGCGTCCCACCTTCCGGAGCTTGCTCCTCCATTCCTTTATCGTCCCGTGTCCCGTCCCTTTGATCATCCCGTGTCCCATCCTCTCGTGCTCCGCGTCCCTGTGTTCGCTGCTCCGGTGCTCGACCCTCCGATGTTCGACCGCCCCGGCTTCGATCCTTGGTGCTCAGCCTCCCCGTGGTCGATCCTCCCGCCCTGCCACGCTGACCTCGTGCAGCTTGGTCCTCTCGTGTCTGTCCCCCTGCTGGGTTGGGAAGATCCTTCTGCAGAATCTCACCTTGCCCAGCCTGGACAGCGACTCCGGCAGTCTGCAGCACATGCTGGGGACCCCCCCCCCAAGTTCTCCCCTGGTGGTTGTTGTTATGTCCCGTCCAGTCGCCTGCAACTCATAGCGACCCTGTGTACCACAGCCCTAAACCCTGCTCTATCCTGTGCCAGTCTCACTGCCTCTGACACATCCATCCCGATTACCCCAGTCACTGAACCAATCCACCTCATAGAGGGCCTTCCCCTCCTGCACTGTCCCTCTACTCTGCCCAGCATGATGTCCCTCTCCAAGGACCCGTCCCTCCTGGCAACATGTCCAAAGTATGTCAGACGAAGCCCTAGAATCCTTGCCTCCAAGGAGCAGCCTGGTAGGGAGTGTTAATACCGACCACTGCCGAATCGGGTGTGATGGGAACAGATCCGCAGGAAGGGGTGCTGTCCTCCTTCGAGGGGTCTGCTCAGTGGGGGCCCCAGAGATAGACACATGTTGGCACTAGACATGCGGGAAGGGGACACTGAGGCAAAGCTAGTGTTCCAGTCGGCACTGTTGGGTTTTCAGTGACTGGCTCATTCTAAGCCTTTGTTGAATGGACGACATCTCATGGTGGGGACTGTCCCTTCTGCCCCATCCCTGATGCCAGTCACCAGAATCCCACCCCCTGACAGGATCTATTCAAGACTTAGCCGTCCAGTAGGGTAAAGAACTGTTCCTGAGACTGTAAGTGCTGGTGGAAGCAGGCTGTCTCGTCTTTGTTCTGAAGAGCTGCTGGCAGATTGGAACCTCTGACCTTTTTTTTGGGGGGGGCGGGGATGTTAGCACCCTGTACCACAGCGTTCCTGTGAAGGCGGTAGGGTGACCCACCACAGCCCCACGCTGTGACCCAGGCTGTACGGTGAGGAGTTACCCCAGAGTCTCGGCCCTGAGCTCCCTCTTCTGCCCTTCCCACTCCGGGGCCTTGACATGGACTGCCCCTGACCTTGGTTTTAAGCTGACGTTCTTGCTGTCTTGCACTCTGACGCGTCCGTGACTTTCCATTTCCCTGATGAAACCACAGCTTTTGATCTCTTGACCGTGGCTACTAAGGGTGTCGATGGTGGCTCCCAGTTCAGTGAGGACCTTGACAGCTTCAGTCTTTTCTCCGTCTGTCGTGTCTCGTTGCTCGTTGGTCCGGTGGTGAGGATTTTTGTTTTCTTGGTAGGAGCGAGAAGTCACCCCTCTGTTGAGATGTTTATATGCCATAGGATTTTCAAGGGGCTGCAACCAGAGGGTCGGCAGTTTGAACCTACCGCCTGCTTCACTGAAGAACGATGAGGCAGGGCGCTTCTGCCAAGATTTACGGCCTTGGAAATGCCGGAGGGGAGACATAGAGGTTTATGTGTGCAGATGGAGAGAGAGTGAGCCCTGGAGGCTTGAGTGCTAGGAGGTGCACTGACAACCCAAAGGCACATGGTTCGAATCCACCAGCTGCTCCACAGGAGAAAAATGAGCATTCTCCTCCTGTGCCGTTTACCACCTCTGAAAACTCGCCGGAGGGGCAGCTGTGAGTCTCGTGGGAGGCCGCCAACCGAGCGAGGACGTCTGTCGGAGGAAGTGCAACCAGAGCGTCCTGTAGAGGCAAGGATGCTGAAACTGCATCTCACTTACTTCGGGTCCTTGGAAGAAGGCATGCAGCTGGGAAAGGCGGAGGGGTCAGTGAAAGAGAGGAGGACCCTTGACTGAGGTGGACGGACACAGGGCCTGTAAGAGGGGACAAGTGTCTCAGGGATGGTGAAGATGGCACAGGACCAGGCTCACATCTGTGCACAGAGCTGCTGTGAGCCGTTTGATGGCCCCTGATGATGACAGCATCAAGCTGTAGGTCTCACGGTGGACTCCGCAGGGTCCAAGTCCACCCGCAACTCTTTCTCGGTGGTTTGTGGCTTCGGCAGCCCCGCAGAGAATCAGCGGTGAGGAGCTCGCCGACTCCCACCGCACTGAGAGAGTGTGACCCTGCCAGGGGCTCCCTGGGGGTGCCGTCGTGAAAATGCTCATCCGCCAGCCAAAACGTCTGTCTGTCACGTACCGTCAAGTCGGAACCGATACTGGTTTCTCTTCCTCCCTTGGGTTTTCAGAGGCTGTAAGTCGCCCGGAAAGAGGTGATCCATCTTTCTCCCACGCTGCAGTGGGATTCACACCGCCTGCCTTTGGGTTGGCCGTGCAGTGACCAGGGCTCCCCAGCTTAAAGGCAGGGAGGGGGGTTTGAACTCGCCACGTGCTCCCTGGAATAAAGATGAGGCTGCTTGGAAGCGTCACGGCCTCGGACCCCGCCTGGGTACTTCCACTGCCCTGTGGGGTTGGTCACTGTGAATCAGAATCATCTCTCTGTTAAGAGGCCTCGTCTGGTCTTGACTGCATTTTATCTCTGCCTTCTGTGTAACACCCTGATTTTAAAAAGACATTGCCAGTCTAAATGTGAGACGGAGTGTCTTTTGGCTGTAAAAATGACGTTCTGGTGTATGCTGTGTGTGACATGGATGGACCTTGAAAACAAGTCAGTATACATGAAAGGCCACGTGTCCTTGGCTTATGGGAACTTACTTGAACAGCAACATCCATGGACAGAATAGAGACTTATGTGCTGGGGTTCCCTAGGGCGGGAGGCTGGCATCAGGGACCGTGTGTCGTGGCCCCTGCTCGGCCGTGGACTCTGGACCCTCTTCTGGCCTCTACCTAGTTGCTTCTGTCTGTAAAATGGGAGGGTAAGAGGCCTCTGGTGCCCAGAGTGGTCACGGGAGTCCAGCGAGCCGGTGAACAAAGGGATCTTAGGACCGGCCTTGGCAGGCCAGAGCTCGCAGGTGGGTGCGGCCTCGAGGCCTGTGTGTGTGGTGTGGGGGACGAGTGGGGGACACGCAAGTGGTGACCAGATGGTGGCTCACTGTGCCCATCTGGCCCCTCCCAGCCTGGCCTGTGCTCCTCGTGGGCCCTGCTGGCCAGGAGCCAGTCGTGCGGATGCCGGCTCCGCTCGGCCAGCCCCCGCCAGAAGCCGGTCCATGGCTGTTCCTCCCTGCCCTCTGGTTGCTGGCGGTGCTGGCTCTGCAGATGCCCTCCCGCCCCCTGGGCATTCTGACAAGCGGGCCCTGGGCCAGACTGGGGGTGTAGAGGGTGAGGGTGGACACTGCCCAGGACAGAAAAGCCATGTGTGTGGACACTGGGGGCAGGCATCGAGCTCCAAGCCCCTTAGCCCTGCTGGCTTTGCAGGGCCTTCTGGGGCCTCAGTGTCCCATTTGTGAAATGAGGCCAGGCCCACAGCCCCCTCCAGGGGCTGGGAGGGTGACAGAGGGTCACTGTGAACAGTGGGGTGACCGTTGATGTTTTGCGAGGTGATTTTCCTGCTTCCTGAAGCAGGCCACGCCTCTCTCACAGGGACTCAGAGAGGTGGACCTTGGGGCTGGGGAGGGGCGTGGATTTGATCTAACCACCCTTCGGGGCGGGGGACCCACACTCCCCAGAAGGCCCGGACTCCCCATCCCCCAGACCTCCTGGCTAGAGGCAGGTGAGGAAAGCGGGCTGGTGGGCCACAGTGCTGTTGGGCAGCAAGGTCCTCATGGGGTCCAGGCAAGGTGAGGTCCTGGGAGTGCCCGAGGGACCGCTGCCTGCTGCCTGTGGCCTTGAGCTTTTGGTGACACAGTCCACAGGGTCCTTGTTCCTGCTGGCCGTGTCACTGGGCCTGAGTAGAATGGTTTCCTTGGGTGGGCCAGGTGTCCCCTTCTGGAGGGCTCATGTTCCCCCGCCCCAGTGGACTGTGGGTCCCCTTACAGTGGGGGGGGGGGCTCTCCTCCCCCGTGTACTGTGTCTGCCCCTGTGGGCCGTGTCCTTTCTACAGTGGGCATTATCTACCCCTATGGGCATTGTGCCCCCCACAGTAGGCCATGTCCACTCCTCTGGGCTGTTTGTCCTCCATACAGTGGGTTGTGTCCAACTCCACAGGCTGTGTTTCTTCACCACCCCCAGAAAGCCCCCGCAGTGGACTGTCCCCCCCATAGGCTGTATCTCCCCATGAGGGACTGTCTACCTCTATGGGCTGTGTTCCCCCTTCAGTGGACAATGTGTCCCCGAGACGGATGTGTCCCCCTGTGGTTGGTCTGAGTTCCCCATGAACCTGGTCCCCCCCGTTGGCCTGCAGCCCTCTCCCCTGTCCCATGCCAGTCCTGGCCGTGTCCTCATAGTCCCTTGGGCTATGGTTCTGTGGGGCGGTTGGAGAGGAGCCCCCTGCCCGCTCCACCTTCAGCCCGCCTGGCGGCCTCGTGGGCAGGAAATCGGACACCAGCCCAGGCCTGGCGATGGCCTCTCCGGCGGCTTCGGGAGAGTGGCCGCTGGCCGCTGCAGCTGTCACTCGAGAGGAAAACAAAATGTCCTGGCTGCTTCTGAATGGAAG
This sequence comes from Elephantulus edwardii, assembly GCF_000299155.1. Taxonomy (NCBI): domain Eukaryota; kingdom Metazoa; phylum Chordata; class Mammalia; order Macroscelidea; family Macroscelididae; genus Elephantulus; species Elephantulus edwardii. Next base: position 3,408,861 of record NW_006399898.1, read on the forward strand.
GCCTGGGAGCCTGCCCACACCCTCGAGGTCAGCTGTCTGGGCTGTTTGCTGTCACCCTGAGGGGGCAGGGAGGGGTCCCTGCTCATCCCTGCGTCCCCAAACCTCAGGCCTCCAGGCCTCCTGCTGCTGGGGCCCCGGCTTGAGTTGAGCCTGACTGAGGCCCCCGACTCCAGCCAGGAAGGGTCACTTCCGGAGGTCATCCCTCCCCCAAGCCTTCAGTCCTGATGAGACAGGAGACTGTCCTGGGAAGAAGAGGCTTAGCCAGGGGAGAAATCGCTTCCTCTTCTCTGCTCACGGAGGCCCACTGCTTCCAGGAAGCCCACAGGGGACTGACCGGAGCGTCGCCTGCTGGCCCTGGACTCCGACGCTGCCCTCTGGGTATAGACATTCCCCGGGGACAGATAATGGGGCTAAGGGGTGTTCAGCACCAGACCCCGGCCCCAAGGAGACAAGGACCCTCACTCAGCCAGGTGGATTGTCAGTGACTGGCCAGTGGGCTCAGGTGTGTCAGAGACAGTGAGGACAGGCGCAGGACAGGGGTCAGAGCTGTTGTTGAGTCACACCCCACGACACCCAACAACAACAGCAAAGCGTCAGGAGCAGGTTTGAAATACTGACAGCATGACCGTCGAGTGACAACAGATGGGGTGAGCACGTGCTGTTGGTAAAATGACACCGACAGGTGAGCTGCAGGGTGCAGGGCACCCACCTTTCCGTCTGTAAAACCCCTCATTCTCTGCAGAGTGCAGTAAAGTCAGGTGCTGGAAAGTGAGGCGGGCCTGCATTTGCTCTGTCAGCGAGGTGGCCGGCGTCTCCTGCGGTCTTGCCTGGGAGAAAGCCCACCCGTGTCCTCAGTCCCCTCCACACGGCAGCCCTGCTGGCCCCCAGAATGCCCTTCCTCATCCCTACCTGGCCTTCTCCCTCCTGACCTTCGCAGACCCCATGACGCCCTGGCCCTGGCCCTGGCCCCCGCCATTGCTGGCCCACCCGGACGTCTCCCGAGCTGTGAGCCGCTGGCTTTGGTTTGGGCACAGCCAGCCTTGGCCTCCCTGGGCCGCCTGCTTCCTGACTCCGGACATGGTGGGTGGCGGAGTTGACCTCATGGCTGCGGTGATCAGGAGGGGCTTCCTGGAGGAGGAGAAAGGGATGCTCTGTGGGTTCTGAGGCAAAGACTTGGTTTGATGGCAGGGAAGCAGGTGACGGTGGGCCTGGCAGAGCTGGAGGTGGGCCTTGTGGGGGAAAGGCAGGGTTTCACCCCCAGATCTGGAGGAGGTGGTGGAGAGGGAGCTCCTGACTTCCATGCGGAGGCCCTCGTCTTGGCTGTGCGGCGTCAGCTCTGGAACACGCGGCGGGGCAGGCCTCGGCCGCTTCCGGGAGCCGGGCCGGCCGTGGAGCTGTGCCCGGCCGAGCTGTCGCCAGCCCTCCCGCAGGGCCCGTTTCTCGAGCTGCCGCAGATGGCCCGCCTGAGTGCCAAACCTGGGCATCTTCGTGAATAAAAACCAAAACCCCGAAACAGCCTGAAAGAAAAGGGCAGAAAAGAAGCAGCCCGTTTGTTCGCAGCTGCCCCGTCAAAGGCTCTGTGGGGTCTGCTGAGCCCAGCTGGGAGGCTGGCGAGGGAGAGGGCAGGAGCTCAGCCGGCACCCAGAGAAGACCACAGTGCGTGCTTGCTGCACGCCCACCACCAATTCCTGTCTATAGTCTCATTCTAGAGATGAGGAAACTGAGGCTTCAAGAGGTAAAACTGCTCTTTGCAGTTTGCACGACTGTGAAGGGGGGGTGAAGCTGATATTTGGACCCAGGGAGCCTGGCTTCAGACCTCTGGCCCTGTACACGGCTGTTTAGAGAGGTGGAGGGTCAGAGAAAGAGAGGAAGATGCTAAACGAGACTGATTTACACAGCGACTGCAAAGGGGGCTCGATCACATCCGGCTGGGGAGATGACTCGGGCTGGGGCAGGTTTTAGATCTGTTTGGATGTGCAGACAGAGTCACCTAACAGCAGCAACAACCTGGACCTGCAGTGTGATGAGGGTGAAAGTTTACAGTGCAAATTTCATTTTCTTTCCGAAGTCACATGTGTTTCGTAGGGATCTCCACCGTTCAGCACTTCTCCCGCTTCCTCCCATGGTTTCCCATTTCCATCCATCCTTCTCTCCTTTCCCTTTCTGTCTTCTGAGGTTTCTCAGATCCCTCAGACAGACGGACAAGGTGGTTCAGACTCTCAGTGACTGTCCGTCAGGCCCCTGGAGCTCTATACACCTTAAGGGAAGGGGACTGGCCGTGTTTCTGCTGGGAGCTGCTGGTGAATTTGAAAGGCTGGAGTCCCAGGGTCTTTCATTTATTAGTAGGGCCTGCGGTGGCCTTCTCTGAGCTCTCCCTCTGCCTCTGGGCAGATGCTGCCTTTTTGATCTCCTGCGTTGATTGTAGAAAGGCGTGCATTCCTTCCTGGGGTATTGTTCACCTTCTAGGCCTGTCCGTTGTGGGGCTGTAAATCAAGCCCTGGCGAGTTCAGCTCGGGCTGGGAGGGTTTCTAAGCCTCAGGTTCGGGTGGGTGTGTCCTAGTTCTGATTTATAATTTCTTGTCATTCTTCATGTCCTTATTGGTCATTTGTGTATCCTTGCATGCGGATACATGTCTGACCAAGGCCTCCTCCCACTTTCTTACTTGGTGGCCTGACATTTTTGCATTTCTTTGTTAGTGTCCCTTATATAGTTGAAGGAGCTCTGATGGCATCACACATTACGTGTTGCAGTGCTGACTGAAAGGTCGATGGTTCGAATCCACTAGTGGCTCCCTGTTTTCATGCTTCTTAACCTAGCATGGAGCTCTGGTGGCCTGCTGGTAAGGACCTGCTTTTCCAACCCAAAGGCACATGGTTCAAATCCACCAGTTGTCCTGTGAGAGAACAGTGGGAAAGCCTCTGAAAACCTTCTGGAGGACCAGCTGTGGGTCACTTCCAACTCGATAGCAACTGCTCGAGAGGGGACACGCATCCCTTTTCTCAGCTGATGTTCTTGGAGCAGTCACTGGGGAAATAAAAAGGGGTCCCCACCCTTGCCTGGTCGTGGGATGTACTCTAAGAATGCAGACCCCTGGGTGGACGCCCCTCGCTTCACCTCTGTCCAGCTCTGGGGCTTGGGGTCCCCTCTGTCAGTCAGGGGCTGCAGTGTTGATGGACACTAAGGGGCGTCAGTTCTGGCCCGAGCGTGGCCTGTGCCCGTGTGATGCCGGCTTCCTGCGGGGAGCCATGGCCTTGCGGGCAGTGCGCGGTGTCCTCTCTGCTGTCACCGTGTCGACACGGTCACGGCCGTGCCCTTGCTCAGAAGCCTCGCTTGTTAATGAGACCCGTGCTTTCTCCTGCAGGTCCCGGGAGTCTGCGAGGTCACGGTGCTGCTGGCTGCTGTTTCTGGTAGGTTTCCCACAGCTGACCCTGGAAGAATCATGCACATGGGCTTGTGGGAAAGGAGGTCTCGGGAAGAGGTCAGAGGTTTCAGGGGAGCCAGGTTCTGCCTGGCGGACATTGTGGGCGTGGACGGTTCTGGGACATCAGAGGCACAGGGCTGGGGTCGACCGGGAGTTTGTGGGGTCCTGGTGGAATATCTGGCTGAGAGCGGTCATTTTGGGGTTGGGTCTGATAGCAGAGGTCCCTGATTCCCAGTGCTGAGGTCATGATTGTCCTTGCTTTAGGGTTTATGGGCAGGCCTTCAAGTTGTCAGGGCAGCCACCGTGGCCTTGGATACGTGGCTGGTGGTTGTCAGGGAGACCTTCTGGCCAGAGCCATCCCGGGGAGAGGACGCTGCTGGAGTCCGTGCTGGGCCCTCTGGCTGGTGACTCTGTTGCTCTCCATGTCTACCTCTGTATTGGGGGGAGCCACCTCTCAGAGGTCATTAGGATGCCGGGTGCTGCCGCTGGAACTCTGGAATGACACCCACACCTTAGAGCTCCCCCACAGGCTGTGGGCACAGCGACTCAGCCCTGGCGGCCCTCACATTTAGGACCCCAGCAGGAAGCCCCCCAGGCTTTTCAGTCGCCTCACGTGCGTGCAGAGGCTGGCTGGTGAGGAGGAGGGCCGAGGGGGATGGACGCCTGTCTGGTGCTGGCCAGGAGCGTGACAGCCCTGGTGACACACAGATGTGCTGCTTCTAAGACACGTGTGTTCGTTCATGTGGCCTCCGTGGGAAGTTCAGCGTTCTTGCCGGCACCACAGTTCAGAGTGGGGCCGAGTGTTTCTTAGACGGCTCGGTCAAGGATAAGGTCAGCGAAGAAGAGGAAGGCCGTCAGACAGACTGACCGGGGGCTGCCGCGGTGGGCCGGCAGCAGGGATGGCGAGGACGTCAGGGCCGGGCGTGGTTCTAGTCTCATGCCCAGGGCTGCGGTGAGGGCACTGATGTGGTTCCTGGAAACAGCAGTAATGACACCCCACTGCTCGTCTCCGGCCTCACAGAGGGGGAAACTGAGGCGGGGGTGGGCCGCCTGCCCTGTGGCGGTCAGCTGGAAGCAGAGCTGGGATTTGAGCTGTTTCTTGACCCTCTAGGGGACCCAGCCGACACGCCCAAGTGCTCACTTCTGGCCTGGAAGACTGAGGCTGCCTGCCTGGTGCACGTTATGCACACACACACACCCCCCCTCCTGAGAGGGCTCCCGTACTTGGGGAGAGTCCCATGGGGCAGAGAGTACCCTGGGTACCAGCAAGAGGGAAGACCACCCCAGCGTGTGCCTGAGATTGTCCATGATTCGCATAGAGGCTCAAGAGGTTGGTTCAGGGCCAGGCCTCGCTGGTGGATTTGCTTTTCTGTGACATGTCAACCCGTTTCCCAATAGGCTGACTGTCACTCCCTCCCCTGCCCTGTGCGACATTCAGCATGTCCACTACCCAGCCACGGTCACCTCGTCTGTCTCACGGGGCTGTGGTTGTGGGCCGGACTTCCTTGCACAGAGTGGTTGGTTGGGGTGGACGGAATCGGAGCATGTCAGTGGCTGTGTGTCAGGGGACTTGACGTTGGTGTATTTGAAGTGACTGAAGGAAGTGGACCCTCGGGCCCTTTGCACCATGCCTTGGGCCTGTCCCTAGAGTCTGTGGGGACAGTCTGGCTGACTTGGGCCCGGGGCATCTTCTGGCTGAGGGCATCCCATCTGCACGGACACAGAGGCTGTGGGCTGTTGTAAGCTGCAGGCAGGTGCAAGCCCTCAGCGCCGCCCTGGTCTTCTCCTGACCTCTCTCTAAATGGCCCCGCGGGGACAGACAGTAGCAGACAGGCAGCACCCTGGAAGGCCAGCAGCCGCCGAGCTCTGCGTGGACACATGGACTCTGGGGAGACTCGGCCCTTCTGGAGATGACCAGACCCCCCTGGGGGGGGGGCATCTGTCTGTCTGAACCAAGTCCCCTTGCTGCACGTGAGGTTACCTGTGTGACCTCATTTTACAGAGAGATAAACTGAGTTAGAGGATCGGGAGAGGGAAGTGGGCCTGGGCCTGGTACAGAGGCCTTGGTGGTATTTGGTTTGGGGTCCTTGTTTGCCAGGCTCAGGTGTTTCCCTCCAGGTGGGGACGCCTATCTCCATTCTTCCTGAGCCTTTGGGGTCCCCAGGAGGCAAGGGACCTGGGGGACAGGCTTGTAGGTGCCCTGCTCCTGGGGAGTGGAGGCAGGAAGTGTGGGCAGGACGGTGCTCCCCGGCTAGGCCACCAGCCCAGCACAGTTTTCTAGGGGTGCTTTGACCTGGAATGTAGGATGCCTGGGGTGTTCTTCTGTCTCCCCTCCCCCTCCTCTCTGCCCCCCATCAATCCCAGCTCAGCCCTAATGGGGAGCCGTCGTCCCTGGCTGAGTTATCTGCTTGTCATGCCACTGGCCCACCCGAGGACGATAAAAGGGCTTTTTGTCTGCAGGCACTTAGCTTCCGCTGCTGGGGCGATCCATCATGTCTGATGGAGGAGGGAGGCAGACAGGGAGGGGTGGCGGGGGCACCCCACCCCCCAGCCTGGCTCATGCTCCTAGGAGCCCCTGGGCTGACCTGGAGGACAAGGATTGGGAGAGGAGCTGCTGGGAGGGGGGAACGTGCTCTGAGCACCCCCCAGATGGCACCCTGAGAGCCCAGGCCCGTGGGCCAGCTTGCTGGCAACTTGTGGTTGGGGTGCTTCGCCGACCTCCTTCCCTTGGATTTGGTGGGATTGGTGATGGGGGGGCATTTCTGAGAAATCACTGTGATTAAGGGTCAGAGGGGTGAGTGTGTGCTTGAGAGGTCGGCACGCTGGAGGTTAAGGGGGAGAAGGGGCAGGAGATGCTGCGTCCTCACACCTCAGCCCTTCCGAGCTGCGGGGCACTGACAGATACTGCCACAGCCTTCTGACTCAGAGTGACCCACGGACCGCAGAA
>NW_006399898.1:3415430-3444699 GCF_000299155.1 Elephantulus edwardii
GCAGACAGTGACTCACAAAATACAGAACGGAACGCGGCCTGGTCCCCCACCAACCACGCACAGTGACCCACAAACTCAGAACGGAACGCGGCCCGGTCCCCCACCAACCATGCAGACAGTGACCTACGGACCGCAGAACGGAACGCGGCCCAGTCCTCCACCAGCCACGCAGACAGTGACTCACAAAATACAGAACGGAACGCGGCCTGATCCCCAACCAACCACGCAGACAGTGACCCACGAACCACAGAACAGAAGAGCGTGGCCGCGTCCCCCGCCATCCACGCACAGTGACCCACGAACCACAGAACAGAAGAGCGTGGCCGCGTCCCCCGCCATCCACGCAGACAGCCACCCATGGACCACAGAACACAGCAGAACATGCCCGGTCCTCCCACCAGCTGCACAGTGGTCCCAGCCGCCGTCTTCAGCCCGTCTTTTTGAGGGTCTCCCTGTCTTTCCCTGCCCCTCTGTTTGACCACGCATGGCCCCCTTCTCCAGAAACTGGCCCCTCCTGGTCGAGGAGTCTCTGCTGCTCTGAGACACCTTGACCTTGTCCGTTTTACAGGTGGGGAAATTGAGGCTCTGGGAGGTGGTGCATGAGCATTTGAACTCAGCCTGGGTCTGCACCCTCCTGTGCTCTGACGGTGCTCTGAAGGGGAGTGTTTGGGCCTCCCCCTGTGCTGGGTGCTGAGTGGATCCCGGCAGGGGCCAGTGGAGACTGGGTACCCCAAGAAGGGGACGGATGTGAACCCGAGTGCAAGGGCACAGCGGCTCGTCTGGGGTTGATTCTGTAATCTAGAATCTTCTGGCCTGTGGGATGGGAAGTTTGTGTCCCTGGTAAAGTGTCGGGCTGATGGATGGGATGTGGGGTCTGGGACCTGGGAGAGGGGAAGAGCTTCTTTCTGACCCCCCTAGGCAGCCAGGGACCTGGCTGAGGGTACTAGTGTGTGGATGTGTGTCTCCTTGTCTGTGATTCTAGAGGCCTCGCTGCAGAGAGAGAGACAGAGACAGAGAGAGACAGAAGGAGACAGAGAGAGACAGGAGACAGAGAGAGATAGAGACAGAGACAGGAGAGAGAGAGAGACACAGAGACAAACAGAAGGAGATAGAAGGAGAGAGAGAGACAGGAGACAGAGAGAGAGACAGAAGGAGAGAGAGAGATAGAGAGACAGAGACAGAGAGACAGAAGGAGATAGAGAGAGACAGGAGACAGAGATAGACACAGAGACAGGGACAGGAGAGAGAGAGACACAGAGACAAACAGAAGGAGATAGAAGGAGAGAGAGAGACAGGAGACAGAGAGAGAGACAGAAGGAGACAGACAGAGACAGAAGGAGAGAGAGAGATAGAGAGACAGAGACAGAGAGAGACAGAAGGAGATAGACAGAGACAGCAATAGAGAGACAGAGACAGGAGGAGATAGAGACAGAGATAGCGAGAGAGACACAGACAGAGACAAGGAGATAGGGAGAGACAGAGACAGGAGACAGAGAGAGATAGACACACAGACAGAGACAGAAGGAGATAGGGAGAGACAGAGACAGAGAGAGACAAGAGACAGAGATAGACACACAGAGACAGAGAGACAAGGAGACAGAGATAGAGACAGAAAGAGACACAGAGATAGAGACAGACAGAAGGAGATAGAGAGAGACATAGAGTGAGAGTGTGTGTGTGTATGTCTGAGAGAGAGAGAAAGAAAGAGAAAGTGTGTATGTGAGAGAGAGAATGTGTGTGAGGCATCAGAGACCCAGCCCGGGGGTTGGGGGTGGGTGGGTGGGTGGGTGTGTGTGTGTCTCGCTCTCCCCCCCCCCCCAGCAATATTGTATGTACCTCCCAGTTGGGGTGTGTGTGTGTGTGTGTCTGTCTGTCTGTCTGTCTCTCGCTCTCCCCCCCCCCCCCAGCAATATTGTATGTACCTCCCAGGAACTCTTACTTGCTACACCTGGGTGATGGGTAGACTGTGTGTCATGGGTAAGCAGGCTCCTGGGGTGTTTCTTCCTTCCTGTGAGGGCACCCCCATTTCTCTGGCTCCTCTTTCTTCCTTTTCTCCCCCTGCTTGCCATCCCCCTCCTCCTGCTCCTTCCCTTCCCCCTCCCCCAGGTCACCCTTAAATGACAGCAATTAATGGAGGACAGTTAAGTGAGGCTGACACTTGATCCTCCCACGGGTCTCCCCCAGGGACCACGCTGGCCCCCTGCCCTGGCTCCCAGCTGCACCTCCCCTCCCAGGCTTCCGGGACCGTCTGGCACTTGAGCGGGTCAGCGTATGGCCTTTTCACAGCTGGCTTTTCAGAAGTCGGTCCCTGGGCCTTTGTTCTGAGGTACTTCTGTTTGGGTTCGCACAGTACCTGGCCCACCAAGTGTATCTCATCTGTGAGGAGCGCTTCTTGTAGGGATTCTGCTCCATGAGCGTATGTATAAATGTTTATATATAAACAAGATAAAGAGTGTTCTTACCACCCCATAAACTTCCTCCCACCACTTTGCATTAAGTCCCAACCCCCGCCAGGGACAACCCGGGATCTGAGAGCGTAGAAGTTCCAGAATATTCTGGCATTTCGTGCCGTGTTACCATACGGTATATGCTTCCTTGTATGACGTTGAGATGCCGTCAGCCCGTGGTCTGTTCTTTCCTGTTGCTCAGTAGTGTTCCATACACTGCAGTTAACTCTGTGTCTGAAAGCGGGAGGGTTAGTGGTTCGAATCCATCGTAGCCAGAGGAAGGTGAGGCTGTGAAGACCCCAGCCCAGGAAGCCCTGCGGGGTGGTGCCCTGTCCTGCAGGGGGGCAGCGAGTCACGAGTGGACCCGGTGGCTGTGGGCAGCGAGCTGCTGTGTGACCGTACCCCCTTTTCCGGGCACGGGAGGGGTTTGTGCTGTTCTCCTGGGAATGCTGCCCTGAGTCTCCTTGGGCCCGTTTCCACGTCTCTTGGGGACTCTGCCTGGCCGTGGGCTGCGGGATTGTGCTCTTTGGAGGACCTGGAAGCAGCCTCTGCTCTGCATTCTCATAAGCACTGGACTCGGGTCACACCCTCGCCAACTCTTCCTTGCTATTTGGGTTGTCATCGTCCTCCGTCTAGTACATAGAGCACAGTGTAGCAGGCTGCTGACCGGAAGGTTGTTGGCCTCCACCAGGACGAGACAGGTGGATCCGTTCTGTAAGGCTTGGCGGCCTTGGAAGCCTGACCAACGGGCACCATGAGTTGGCATCGCCCCGGAAAGCCGTGTATTTAGACCTGGAGTTTGAAGCGGCAGTTTTGTGTGGATGATGTAGTTGGTGGCGCTCCCATTTCACAGATGAGACAATTGGGGCTCAGAGAGGACGAATTGAGGGTTGGGGCGAGACCTCAGCTGGGCAGCACTGGCACCTGCATGCAGCGGTGAGCTTCCTGGTGCCGCGGCCGGGTCAGGGGCCAGAGGCCTGGCCTTGGGTCACCTCCTGTCCTGGGGATCTCTATTGGGCCCACACTGGCCTTGAGCATCTGTCCTTGGCCTGTGTCCACCTAATGGCTTTGCCTTGGGCCCAGTGACACAGGCCAGCAGGGAGCTCTTTTCTGGGGGGTGAAGCAGGAACATGACGCGAGAAGCCCAGAAGTGGAGGTGGGGTGGAGGTGGGGCGTCCCTGTCGCCCCCTCCTTCCTCGCATGTGGAGTGTCAGCCGAGATGGCTTTTCGGGGAAGGAGCCTGTAAATTAAATAAGCAATCCCATAAATAAATAAGTAATGAAGTTAGTGGGATGCCTAATTACATCAAATTCATAATTATGGACGGATGCCTGCCCGATAATTGCTCTTGTTTTTAATCTTCGCCTCTGACATGTGTCTCCTCCTGTCTGACGGGGCTCCTGTCCCCCGCCGTGGGGAGGAGGGCGAGGGGGGCTGGCTCCCGGGGTCCCAGCGACCCGAGGTGGGGGGTGGGGTCTGAACCTGAGCTGCAGCGGTGATGACACGGCGATGACACGGTGACAGGATTCGCAGGTGCGAGCGTTCCGAGTGCTGTGGTTGGTAGGTGACTGTGGGGCGTCCGCCCTGACTCGCAGCGACTCCGGGTGCAGCACAGCCTCCCAGGTCTGCCCGTCCGCGCGCGCTCTGCCCCACTCCGGCCCGGTGTTCGGTCACTCAGTCCGTCCCGCTGAACACCTTCCTCTCTTCCTCTGACCGTCCGCTCTCCCAGCGTGATGTCCGTCTCCATGAGCTCTTTGCTTGGACCTCCATTTTTAGTAACCTGCCCCTCCCTCCCTGCACAAGGGAACAGATGCTACTGTCTGGTTGTGGGTCAGAACCCAAAGGCTTTTCAGTGACTCTTTCTCAGAAATAGTTTGCCAGGCCTTTATTCATGTTCTTAGCCTGCAGTCTGCCCTCTGGGACGATGTGCCAGCCCTCTGCGGGGGCTGTGCCTGAGTCATACTGGCTGGGAATCGAACCGAGGTCCTCCTGGATAGAAGGCGAGGCTTCTGTCCCTACCACATTATACTGCACATATTTTTGTTGTTTTTTATGTGCCGTCGAGTTGTTTGCGACTCATAGCGACCCTATGTACAACAGCCCTAAACGCTGCTCTATCCTGTGCCAATAGCACTGTCTCTGACACACCCATCCCAATTACCCCAGTCACTGAATCAATCCACCTCATAGAGGGCCTTCCCTTCCTGCGCTGTCCCTCTACTCTACCCAGCATGATGTCCCTCTCCAAAGACCTGTCTCTCCTTACAACATGTCCAAAGTATGTCAGACGAAGCTTAATTAATGAATTATTTCACCAAAGGTGCTTGGGAAGTAGGGGTGTATTTATTATTATTATTATTGTTGTTGTTGTTAGGTGCCGTCAAGTCGTAAATGACTCATAACGACCCCGTGAACGAAAGGCCTGAGCACTGTTCATAGAGTTTCCAGAGGCAAGCCATTTCGGAAGTGGATGCCACTCCTGCTTCCAAGCTATTATTATTATTTCCCCCATTTAACAGAAGAGTAAATTGAGGCCCAGAGAGAGGAAATGACTTGTCCCAGTTCACATGGCCAGTGAGAGGATCCTGGGACCCCTGCCCAGCCCTGCCAGCCCCCAGCTTGTCCCACAGTGTGGCCTCTGACCCATTTCAGCCACTGTGGCAGTGCCTTTTGTGTCTGTCCACATCCCCTTAACACTGCCCCTGCAAAGGTCACCAATCCAGGGTGACTCAGAGCCCTTGAGGGGCTTAAATGCTCAAAGAGCGCACCCCTTCACCCCCGTTACCGCCGCAGATAGAAATAGAAACGGCTCTGAATCATAAAGTGAAATTGTGTTTCTCTTAATGACGGAGCGTGCCCCTTTTGCTGAAATTGAAATAGCTTCTTTCTGCTCTTTTAAAAGAACCGTCTCACGGGATTGAATTGACAGCAGGAACTGGTGAGGCGGGATGGGAGCCTGAGGGGCACTGAGTTTATGCAAATGAGGCAGAAGGGGCTCCTCTGACTGTCACGTGTGTCACCGAGCCGCGCACGTGGGAACTGGCTGCGTGTGTCCTCAACAACGCAACACAGCTAAGATGAAAAAGTGTGCGTTGCTCTCTCCGGGCTTTCGCTTTCTCTTCCCGTGGCCCCCGGCTCACTGGCTCTTCAGAAACTTGCTGCCTGGGGTCCTGCAGTGATGATCCCAGATCCATTTTACAGATGAGAGCACTGAGGCTCAGAGAGGTGGAAGGACTGGCGTGCGGGGTTCTGAAGTCCTGTTTGGGGAACAGAGGCACGTCAGGCCCTGCGTGTGAGAGGGGCTGCCCCCTTAGGTCAACATGATCCAGGGGTTCCCCCCGGCCCCAGGACAAATGCAGCCGACTGGCTTGGCTAGGTTCCTCCCATCCTGGATGACCACTGACGGCCTAACTGGCGAGCCTGGCTGCCTGTCCATCCAGCTGTCTGTCCAGTGAGCACCAGAGAGAATTTGTGCCCACCTTGAGCATTTGTGAAACTCTTAGAATGTTCTGGATATGAGTGGACACAATTCTGAGGGATAGGAGTGGGGACCCCAGGGAACAGTCTTATTCTTGTACCCCATCCATGCCCACCCAGACCCCGTTCAGAGCCCATACTTGGTCCTCTCTCAGTGACCCTCATTTCTCTGGATACCTGTTGTTAGGTGCTGTTCAGGTGAGCATGGTTTATAGCGACCCAGTGAACCGCACATGAACTCTGTTCTGTGCTGGCCTCACAGCGTCTGGTACCCTCAAGCCCACTGCACCCGTCACTGTGTCAGTCTACCTGGCCGAGGGTCATCCTCTCCAGGAATAGCCTCTCCTAGAGACATACCCCGAGTGTGTGAGACGAAGCTTTGTCGTCTTTGCCTCCAAGGAGCACGCTGGCTGCACCCTCTCAGAGACAAACGTGTGTGTTCCTGGGCCGTCCACGGGAGGTTCAGCGTCCTCCTGCGGCACTACAGCTCAACGGCATCACTTCTTCTGTCTTCCTTACTCCTTGTCCAGCTCTCAGCTGCACAGCATGTGACTGAAAAGACCTTGGCCTGAACCAGGCATCCCTTAGTCCTCAAGCGGACATCATTGCTCCTCAGTAATTTGGAGAAATCCCTGACTATAGACTTGCCCAGTGCTGTATGTCTCCTAATCTCCTAACTGCTGATGTCGGGGTGTTGATTCTGGATTAAGTGGACACAGAGACCGGTGTAAGGACGGGGTCGTGACTCTGGGGGTCCTGGGCTCTTTCTCCTCCCAACAACATGATGTGGACAGTGTCTGCCTTTCCAGGTGTAACCGTGGAGCCGGATGACATGTGGGAGATTCTGAGGGGATGGAAACCTGGACTGTGATTGGGACTGCTCTGTCACCCTCTTCATGTCCCCCCACGGCGGCCTGGGGCTTAGACTCACCCCCTGCCCCAAGAATTGGTGTCTCTGTGGCCCTTGGGCATTGAAGCAATCCGGGGAAGCTGCCTGGAAGAGCTGGTGCAAACCAGGAATTTGGTGTGGGCAGCAACGGACAGAGTAACAGTGTACTGCCTGGAGGCGGAGGCCGTCCTGACCAGTCACTCACGTCATGTTGTGTCAGAGTTCACTGTCCCTGTCCTCAAACGGGTAGGCGCTCAGACGCTCGCCAAATGAGGGTTGGTAGTTTGAACACCTTTTGGAAAGTTCACCCCACATCCCAGCCACTTGCTGTTACGTCTGTCCTGAGAGGGGCAGAGTGGACCTGCCCCCACCCTGGGCTTCCAGGGCTGTGAACTTTATGGAGCAGATGGCCCACCTTTCTCCTGAGGAGCGCCGGGAGTGACCCACAAATTCCCAACTTCCAGATAGCAGCGAGCGATTATCCACCCCACCACCAAGCTTCCTCTGTAAGGATCACCCCCAAAACCCACTGCCTTGGGTTGATTCAGATTCACAGACCCAGCCTCTGAGGCTGTAAATCTTTATAGGAGCAGACAGCCCTTCTTTTCCCCATGTTGGTGGATTCGAACGGTGTACCTTTGGGATGGCAGCACCACCCTCCCTGGAGTCTTGGAACCTCTCTAGGGTAGTTCTGTTCGGTCCTTTTGGGCACAACGAGTCAGAATCGACTCGGCAGCATGTGACGTTTTACTGAGTTATCAGTTACAGTCAAAATAGATGCTGTGGAGTTGGAACCGACTTGTGCCTGACCCTCCAGGGAGTTTACGGATGCTCTGAGCCACCCGGGAGCTTGCCCGTCTCTCTTCCTCGGGCTGCTGGTGGATTTGAACCACTTGCCTTTGGGTTGGCCACAGCTCCTTACCACACTAGGCTTCCAGAGCACCCCAGTTCCTGCCAGTTGAAGCAGGGTCTGTTTTAAGTGGTTCACTCATGTGTTTCTTACATGTGGTGGTGGTGGTGGTGGTGATGATGATGGTGGTGATGATGTCCCTTCAAGTCCGAACCAACCCACAGACTACCCTCCAGCGGGTGTTCTGGGACCATACGTCGCACGGGAGGAACTTGCCCTCCCATTTTTCTCCTGTGGGGCAACTGGTGGATTTGAATCACAACTGAGGTGGTGGTGTTACTGTTATGTGCCGTCGAGTCGCTTGCGACTCATAGCGACCCTCTATGTACAACAGCCCTAAACCCTGCTCTATCCTGTGCCAGTCGCACTGTCTCTGACACACCCATCCCGATTACCCCAGTCACTGAATCAATCCACCTCATAGAGGGCCTTCCCCTCCTGTGCTGTCCCTCCACCCTCCCAAGCATGATGTCCCTCTCCAAAGACCTGTCTCTCCTTACAACATGTCCAAAGTATGTCAGACGAAGTCTCAGAGTCCTTGCCTCCAAGGAGCGGGCAACCTGGTTTATCCCTCTCCAGGATGAATCTGTTTGTCTTCTTAGCAGTTCATGGTACATTCAATGCTCTTCTCCAGCACCACAGCTCAAAGGCATCAATTCTCCTTCTATCCTTCCCAGTCATTGTCCAGCTCTCTGATGCATAGCAAGTGATTGCAAAGATCATGGCCTGTATCAGATGCACCTTAGTCTCCAGAGGGACACCATTTCTCTTCAGTACTTTGGAAAGGTCCCTACAGCATACTTTCCCATCGCAATACGTCTTTTAATTGCCTGGCTGCTGGAGCCAAGAGTGTTGACTGTGGAGCCAAGCAAACGAAAGCTGTGAACAATCTCAGTCTCTTCACCACCCATCCTGATGCTGCCATTTGGCCCAGTGGGGAGAATTTTTGTCTTCTTGATATTGAGGGCTAGTGGCAAAAAACTGCACTGCAATCCCAGAGGTATGTGGTTTGAATCCATCAGATCCTCTGCTGGAGAAGGAGGGGCAGTCTTTTCCTGTTCCAGTCAGATCCAGTTTGACAGTACACATACACACACACACACGAGGTAGGCACTTTTATTGTCAGTCCTGTTTTAAAGGTGGAGAAGTGGTGGGCTCAGAGAGGTTAAGCATCTTGTTCAGACCTGGGACTTGAACACGTGACCCTTGCTCTTATTCATGGGAGTGAAGCCATGTGTGATGCCAGCTACGGCCCTCTCATGGACCCGGCCTGGTGGTTACAGCGAAGAGCTGGCCTGGATCCCTTGGCAGGGTCACCTGGCTCCCTGTGTCACGTATGGCCGAGGCGTGCACCAGCTGCAGTGATTGGGGGGCCTGACCGGTGTGAGGAGGGCCTGCTTCCTGGCCCGCTGCCACTGGGCATCCACATGGCCTCCAGGCTGGGGAGGGCCGTCCAGCATGGGGGTGCCAGGCCTGCCTTGTGCGTCCACTGTGGCAGGAGGACAGGTGAGGGCAGGCACACTGCAAGGCCGACTGAAGCCGACCGAGGGATGACGCAGGCGGGCTGCTGGTTCTAGGGCCGCATTGTGGGTAGAGGAGGGGCCCTGGTGGCACAGTGGTTATGCACTCACCTGCTCATTGAAAGGTTGATGGTTCAAACCTCCCAGCGGCTGCCCGGGGGAGAGATTTGCTTCCAGGAAGATGACGGCCTGTGAGATGGACTCGATGGCTGTGTGTTTAGTGGTCAATTTAGGGAATGTCACGGAGCATGTGGACTGTCACGAGAAGCCCCACAGGACACAGGCTGATCTGATCTGGGAGACTTGCTTCACACGTCTACCTGTCTGTCAGGAAGGTGTGATCTGCAGAGTACAGTCAAGTCAAGCCGAGGGTGGTCACACAAGGAGTGCCTGACCCACTGGGCACGTGGAATGTTCCGGGCCCTGTCGGCCACTGAGGTCAGTGACAGGAGGGTCGCCAGGCTCTGTCCTGGCCTTTGAGGCATTCACAGCCCACTGTGAGAGCAGGATATGGGTCAGAATGGGACTCTGGGAGTGGGCTGTACCCAGGCTGGACTCCTCTCTGGTCAGGACACTTCCTGGATGGATGGGTGGGGACATGAACTCTGAGGGGCTTGGTGGTTCCTAGGACCCAGCTCAGACTGGGTGGAACCGATGGGTATTATGGACACACTGAAGGGGCCCTAGTCATGCAGCACTCAGCCATTGCTAACCAGAAGGTCAGTGGTTCGAATCCAGTAGCTGCCTCTTGGAAGGAAGATGAGGCCAGTCTCACCCTCACTCAGATGTTATTATCCTGTGACAATCTCTGACGTCCAGGACTCCATTTATGTAGACATTTGCCAAACTAAAGGGGCCCTAGTCACGTAGTTAAGTGCTGGGCTGCTAACCGGGAGGTCAGAAGTTCAAATCCACTAGCTGACCCTTGTGAGAATTCTACGGCCACGTGGTTCTGTAAAGCTGTGACCCGTCGGAGACCCAATGGAGCAGTCCTGCTGTGTCCCACAGGCCGTCTCGGAGCCTGAATGGAAAACTTAAGAGAAAACATCTGCTCTGCCTCTCCTGAGGAGTGGCCCTGTTTTTGCAAGCAAGGGGTGAGCCAGAAAGCGCTGGCCGGGTGGCTACAGCTGGCCGCCACCGTTTTGTGGCCACTGTCGTCAGCTGTGACATTCATCTTGAGTTGTTCCATGGAACGTTCTGGAAGGTCACAAGGCCTGGTGGTCTCTGGAAGCAGGGTCTGCTCTCCAGGTGGCCCAGAGCTCACCTCTGCATGCGAGAGTCCCATGTCCTGTTTTCTGCACTCGTAGACCCAAGCCCACAGGGGCTCTGGTGAGAACAGGGTCACGTCTCCTGTGGGGCCTGACACCCCTGTCACAGGAGGCCGTGAGGCCTAGTGGTGAGTGACCGGGACTTGGCCACCGCACTCCCTGGGTTCAAATCCTGCTACTTCCCAGCTGTGGGCCCTTGGGTCACCTCATCGCTCTAGGCCTCGCTCTCCCTGTCTGTAAGAGGTGGACAGTGAGCACCAGAGAATGCTGGGTGGAGGTGTGCATGGGAGACTTGTTACCTGGCCCACGGCAGGTGGGAGCACTGGTGACCTCCTGCTGGTGCGGCTTTTCTTCCTCTGTCAGAGCCCCGCGATCCTGTCCCTGCACCCTGTGCCGAGGGGAACGGGAGCCTGGTCGCAGGTAAAATCGCTGTGGTCAGGCCAGGCAAGTAATTCTTCCCACCAGCTGGCAGCTCCCAGCTGCTGTGGGGACGTAGTCCCTTTCCAATCAAAACAACACGCGTGGACAGATAGCCCTCAGAGGAGGAGGCTTGTGAATTCTGTCTCAGTCCCACTTACATTGACGTCATCTGTGTGGCCTGGGCTGCCTGTCACCCATGACACCTTGGCCCTCTCCCTGCTGCTTGCTCCCCCCGCAGCCCCCACCAGCTCATCCGCTCCAGCTGTTTCCGGAACATGCGAGGCCTTTGCCTGGGCAGCTTCCTCCGCCTGGGACCTTCCCTGCCGCCCCCCTCCCCTGCCTCACCAGCCCCCCACACTTACCTGGTGCTGTCCTCAGGATGTGGCCACTTCCTGTGCCGGTCACCCTCTGCTGACCTTCTCTCTTCCTGGGTCAGGAAAACCCTGGAAGCTAAGAGGTCAGGGCAGCGGGCTCTGTATTGCGTGCTCGGTGGGGGGTGGGGGAACGACTCAGCTTTGGACATGATGTCCGTGCAGCCGCCCGTCCAGGGTGTGTGCCCAGACGGACCACCTGAGGCTACCCAGAGAGGGGCTATCTCTGGCCAGGCCCCAGAAGATAAAGAAGAGGTAAAAGTATTACATCCTCCCCCTTCCCTTCTGGCCAGGAAGCTCCAGTCCTGTGGGGAGGAAGGACTGGACGCAGAATGTGACCCTCGCTGTGCGGGTCAGTTTCAGGCCTCCCTTGGGACGTCTCGGCCTGAGGGAGGCAGGTGGGCCGGTGGGTGGAAGCCTGGGCCATGATGTCCAGGGCCGCTGGGCCCGAGAGCCCCAGGGGTCAGACTGATACCCGTGCCTCCGCGCCCCCTCAAAGCACAGCCTGCTGCATCCATGTCCTCCCCCCAGCCAGAGACGTGTCCCTGGAGGGGTTGTGCCGTTTTGACCAGTGAGTGGTTTTTCTAGAAAAGTCCCCAGGCAGTAAGTAGACCGTTGCTATTGGTAGGTGCTGTGGAGCGGAGCATGTCTCGTAGCGCCTCTGTGAACAGCGGCTCTGAACCCTGTCCTGTCCTGGACCGTCCTCCTTGTCCACACACTGGAGCCCGTGACTGCAGGCCCTGTACCGGTCCATCTCATTAGGGGTCTTCCTCTCTTGGCGCCGACCCCTCCACCTTTCCAAGCTTGACGTGCCTCCCTGAGGAGTAGCCTCTCCGAGCAACGTGGCCAAAGTCCTTGAGATCGAGCTGTGTCGTCTTTGCCTCCACGCAGCACTGTGGCTTCACTTTGTCCCAGACACATCTCTTTGTCCCTCTGTGGGCTGCTCAGTGCTCTTCTGTCGGGACTGAATTGTGGGGTGATGCCTTAGATGGTGGCGTCAGATGAGTTTTTAACGTACCAAGAACTGTCAGAAGATGACCACATCAATTTCTGGAAAAGTGCAGCCGGAGTGCTCATGGGAGGCAAAGACGGGGCATGTCCATCTAGCAGACTTTGGTCATGTTGTTAGGAGAGGCTAGTTCTTGGAGAGGGCCCTCGTGCCCCTTGGAAGCATCGATGATGGAGACATCATCTCACAGACTTTGGACACGTGAGCAGGAGGGACCGGTCCCTGGGGAAGGAAGTCAGGCTAGAGAAGGAGACGCCATGCTGTCACGTCAGTGCAAACTCACAGTGACCCTGTGGGGGTCCGAGTAGACCTGTAGTAGAATCGCACCCTGCTTTTCCAAGACTGTGAGTCTTTGCAGGAGCTGACCGCCTCATCCTCATTCTGCAGAACCCCAGCGGGTCCAACCCGCTGGCCTTTCAACCAGCAGCCCCGGCGCTAACTGGTGGAGGGTCACCTTAAAGGAGGATGACCATCACAAAGGTAGTGTCCCCAACCACGGGCTCCACTTGTGTGAGGACTGGGGGTGACACACGGGACTGGGCAGGGCTTTGTTCTGCTGTCCGAGGAGTCACTGATTTGGAACTGCCTTGACGACATCAATCCACAAGATTTATATTCACGTCCTAGCCTCGCTTCTGGCCAGGAGCTCTTAGCACCTAGCTTAGTGGTAAGGAATGGTGCTGCCGACGCAAAGGTAGGTGGTTCGAATCCACCTGCTGCGCTTTGCGGACGACAGGTGGGCCATCTCCTGTGCAGTTTCCTCCCTCTGAAAACCCAGTAGAGGGTCAGCTATGGGTTGGTCCTGACTGGACAGTACATAATGACAACAACAGCCTCTAGTACCTGGGGACATGAGCTTGTTTGGAAATGGGTCTTTGAAGATGTTAAGTTCACACAAAGGCCTACTGGAGTGGGGTGATTCGTAACCCTGTAGGAGTAACTTTTCTTTATAAAAGAGGGAGCCGGCTGGCCAATCCCCTCAGGTCCGGGTGCTGGAGAAGACCACCTCCCCGTGGACGGCCCACAGCTTTCCCACGGGCTTAGGTGTAGACAGTCACCAGGCCTGGAAGGGCCACGTGAGGCCGCTTCTCAGTTCTTATGATGTGCTGTCTTCATGAAGTGTCCCCTGGGAAGCAGGACGGTGACTAGAGGGGGACACGGCCCAGTGCCAGTCCAGCCCCCGGCACAGCCTCGCTCGGGTGGGCACCTGGGGGGTGGTTCTGCTGGTTCCCGGCAGCCTCTGGGGCAGCTCTGTGTCTAGGACAAACAGGAGACAACAGAAAACACTGCTCACCTCGCCTTGGGTCCCTGCCGGCTCAGTTCTGGCTGGCCATTCTGGCTTGGTTCTGGTGGACTGGTCGGGCCTGTTCCTGGCTGGCTCAGTTCTGATGGGCTGGGCTGGCCCCCTCGGATTGGCTCTGGACGACTGACTGGTCAGGCCATTCGTTTCTCCTGAGTTGTGCTGAGGGCAGCTAGTGAGGAGATGGTGCCAAGTGTTTGGTAACAACTCATCTTTCTGTGCCTCAGTTTCCCCGCCTGTGGAAGGGACCTTCGGAGTAGGAAAATGACCCTTTGGGGGCAGATAACATGGAAGCCTTGGGGACACTCCATGGGCATTCCTTGGGAGGGGCCGGAGGGTGAGCTGACAAGAGTGACGCACGTGGCCACTGCCCCCAGGTCTCTCATCAATCCCTCAGGTCCCCCGGCCCCTCCAGGGACCACTGTCCTGTGTCACTTGCATTGTGACCTGCCCAGAACCTTCCAGTCCTCTGAGGACCTCGTGTGGCAGGAGGGATACAAGGCAGGGTCGTGGGTTAGAAGTCCCAGCTCTGACAAGTTCCTGCTTCCTTCTCTGTAGGCTGGACCTCCAGAGACACACCTGCCCTGAAGCGGTGACAGGTGAGGGCCCAAGGTGGCCACTGGTGGCACGGTCTGGGCTCAGCAGCCATTTGCTTCGCTTACACCCCAACTCGCAACTACCCCAATATCAGAGCAGAGCCCATGTCCCTCGGTTTTCAGAGCTGGTGTTTGGAAGTGGTTTTGCCAGGCTTTTATTCCGAGGCCCTTTATTCTGAGGGTGGACTGGACCCTCTGACCCTTTAGTTAGCAGGTGGGTATGCTCAGAGTGTGTGTGTGTGTGTGTGTCTGTCCGTCCGTCCTGGATTCACCATGGACCCCTCCAGTGACATCCTGAACCTCTCGATCCTCACCTAATCCGCTCTGCCAGCCCCCCACAGCAAGGAGCCCTGGTGGCATGCTGCGTTGCAGTGTTGGACTGCTAACCAAAAGGTTGGCCGTTCGAGTCCACCAGCCGACTGCTCTGAGGACGTGTGATGGGATATCTGAACGGATCTCCAGCCTCTCAGACCTGGCGGTGGGCCGCTGTGAGTCGGGGTCACCGTGACGGTGATGGGTGTCCACCTTGGTGTGCACGTTGCTGTTGCCACTGCCCAGACACCCGTCACCGTTGGCCCACCTCCAGCCCTGTGGGTTGGCTGGCTCTTCCTCCTCCGGCCCCTCCTGTGGTTTCACACCGCAGGTGGTGTCCCTGCCTCCTCCTCCGCCGCCACCTCCTGGAGGCTGGAGGCCTGGGTGTGTCTGCAGGGAGACTGCCCCTCCAAGGATGACGCCCAGAGAAGCTCAGACTTGTCCCTGAGTCACTCCGCTGGGTGCAGCCGAGGTGCAGACCCCCGCACCCCGGCCTGTTGTCTGTGTGCGTGCAAACGGACGTCCACACACGTGCGCGTGAGCTCGGGAGTGCAGATTCTGTGTATCATGTGTGAGCATTTGTGTGCACGTCTGCTTCCATGCAGGTTGAAGTGCATGTGCGTCTGGCCCCGTGGGTGTGCAGGCGGGCAGGCACATGTGTCTGTGAGTGTGTGCGTGCGTGCACGTGCGTGCCTCTGTGAAGGTGCGTGCCGGGGTCCTCCCTCTCTGAGCCTGGGCCCTGCTGACCACAGGTGAAGCACCCAGCTGAAGCCCTCGGGTGTGGTTTCTCTTCTGCAGATTAGGGGCAGGACAGAAGGAGCTCCTGAGGCTCTGAGGGTGGGCCTGGGGGTCCGCTCACTCGTGGCGGCCGGGAGGACACGGGTTAAAGGGGGAGGAGGGCCGGGCCTGGCGCTCCCGCCCGCCGCCCGCCCCGTGAGCGAGTGAACAGTGGAGAGGGTTTCTAGCCGAGCTATAAAAAGGCCTCACAGTGTCTGAGCTCCGAGTGTCGGCTGGAAGCCCGCCAGGGTTACCATGGCGATGAGGAATTATTACTTACTGCCAAGGCTGGGAGAAAAAGCTCCACTTTTGGCTTCCACACAGGAGGAGTGGACTTATGTAATTCCCTCTGTTTATGGGCCTGGAGTGGCGGGCGGCGGGGACAGGACGCTCGCCGCTGGACGGCGCGTTTCGGCCACCGTGGGCTGCGTGGAGGCCCGGGGCCTTCCTGCTCCCGGGGCGCCCGGCTGGAGGCCCGGGTGGGGTCCCCGGCGGTGGGAGCCATAGTCTCGCGGGAAGCGGAGTGGGCGGCCGCCCCCCTCGGTGCCCGGCCCGGAGGAGGATGGCCCGCTGCCCGGCCCGCGGCGGCTCCCGGAGGCCTGCAGGACGGCCCGCGAGTGGACTCCGCTGACTGCCGCCGCCGCCTCGCACGGGCCCCCCATTTTCCTGTGCTGGGAGAGTTCTTGGAGTTGTTCGGAGCCGGAGTGAGCGGGAGGCCGGTCATGTGCTCGGTGAGACGCGTCACCGGCCGGCGGGAGCCGGGCACGGGCCGAGGGAGGGTGGGCACAGGCCCAGGGCCACGGGCAGCCCGTGTGAGCTCCGAGGGGGGTGCTGGTGGGGTTGGCCTCCGTCTCTGGGAGGACCCCCACTTGTGTTGCTGGACGTGGTGGGCCTGGGGTCCACCGTGCACTGGTCAGCCCGTCTGCGGGTCAGGCCTGGCTGCCCCGGGACAGTGGGCCGGGCCGTTCTTCGCAAAGTTTCTGAAGTCAGGGAAGGGGCAGGGGAGCCGGGTGCCCGGCGGAGGGGTGGGCCTGCGGGCTGGGGTGAGGTCCCCGCGTCCCTTTGGGGTGTGCGGGGAGCCTGGGCCTACGTTCTGGGTGGGCGTGTTCTCAGGGTGTATTTTGTGGTGTGCCTGGCTGGGACCCGGGGGGTCCAGGGGGTGTCCCCGTGGTGTGGGCGGGAGGGGAGCCAGGTGCAGGCTGTGGCGTGCCCTCGGCCCCGTGCCCGCTCCCACTGCCGCGGCGCTTGGCTGGGATCCCGTGTCTGGTGAGCGATTGGTACCACCGGCCCGGGCTTGCCCGAGGACTTGGCACCGGGGGCCTGGGACCAGCACAGCGGAGTTGGAGGGCTTCCTGGTGACATGGAGCCGTCAGCGTGGAGGGATCAGGGCAGGGGCCGCCCCGCATCTGGGTGGCAACACTGGGGCCTTTGATGCCACAGTCCCACCGCGGGGCCTCAGGCACGTTGCCCCACCTCTGCCAACCCCGCTTGCTCTCCTGTGACACGGGAACCATGCAGGCCCACACGTCGTGGGGTGAGTGAGGGCGAGCCTTGTGGGTAACACCAGGCCTGGCCTCCGGGGCTCATCTGCTTCCACACCGCTGGTCCACTTGCTCTTGCAGGACTCCCTCGCCGTTTTGAGCCTCAGTTTCCCCATCTGTGGATGGACCCTCTGCGGCTTGCCCCTCAAGGTTGTCACAGCCCCCTGGCTCGCAGGAGGATGTGGCCAGTGTTAGCGGCTCTGCCGTCACAGTGTAACGGCTGGACGCAGCGTAGGGGATCCTGAGATTCAGGGTGGCCTGCACTGGTGATGTTAGGGGCAAGGACTGTGGTCCGAGGCCTGTCTGACCTCTTAGGGGACTGTGTCCTCCTGGGCAGCGTGGAGGGATCAGGGCAGGAGCCGGCCCACGTCTGGTGATGATGCTCGGCTGTGATCGAGGACTGTGGTCTGAGTCCTGCCTGACCTCTTGGGGGACTGTGTCCCCCGGGCAGGCTGTGCAGCCCCGCCCCGCCTCAAGTCTCCCCATCTGACCGGTATGAGCAGCAGTAGGGCCAAAGGAGGGCTGCAGGGGACCAAGTTGGACACCGTGTGACACGGGGTAGGGTGCAGGTTCAAGGAGCTGCTCGGGGTTGCCGTGACTTCTCCTGTCTTCTCCATGCTCCAGAGACCCTTTCCCTGGCCCCTTCTCCATCTGAGCCTGACCTGCGCCCTGCCCTGGCCCCTCTGACCAGCCTGTGTGGGGTGAGCTGGGGTGGCCAGCCTCCTGCATGTGGCAGCTGAGAAGTCTTGTGTGTGTAAGCACAGGCGGACACTGGCACCGGACCTGGCCCTCTCAGCTAGCAGGGCCAGTGGGCCTTCCCAGGTGCCCTGGCCACCCGTGCCCCGCTGGTCTTCAGGCCGCTCCTCGAGCCTCAGAAAGGTCTCTGTGGGGCCCACGTGTGTCCCCTCCTATTCACAAAATCTCAGTGTGGCCATATGCTGGCCACAGGGCTGCCTGTAGCTGTCCCTGACTGTTCCAGGGAGGAGCTAGATCCTACTCCCAGTGGCTCGGTCCTGGCCGTATTGCCGCTGAGGATGACAGTGTGTGTGGAGGTGTGGCCTGGGCTCAGGTGCACCCAGTGATAAAGCCGTTCTGTCCGGGCTGTGGTGGTCACAGGGTCTATACCCAGACTTACTACTCTAACACACACTCTCGCGTGCACTCTCTCTCTGTGTCTCTGTTTCTATCTCATTCCCTCTCACACACACCAACACAAATGCATGTCACAGTCACGTGTATATATGCCCACAGGGTCTGCACAGGTACACACACATGCATGTCTGACATACCCACATGTGCTCACGCATACACACGCAGGTCCACGTCACAGAGTCATAAACAGAACGAGGTGACTTCCGCCAGCAGCGGGCGGTGACTGGTTTTGTAAGAAGCTGCTGTCAGGGAGGGCCGTGAGGAGGGAGGGTGACCGCATCTCACGGGATTACTTGTGGACAGACAGTGGTCTCCAGATAAAAACTTAGCAACCAGGTCAGAGGCCTAGGGCCCACACGGTCCTTCCTTTAGCAGTGGTGGGTTCCTGACCCTTTACGCTGCCCTGTCCTCATTGTGTCCTGGGGACAGCGGTCAGCACCTTGTGGGGCTCTGTGGGGTGGGAGTTAGTGCATATTACGTGGTGGGGGTCCTGGTGCAAGCTGAGTTGTGCAAGGGTTCCCATGTGCCTCTCCTCTGTCTCCCACCTTGGTGCCCGCTGGCACTTCTGCTCTGGCCGTGGAGAGAAGGTGGCACATAAGGTCCATTTCTTAGAGGTTGACCCTTTGGTGGGCCTGAGCCAGTCCTGTGTCCAAGGCTCAGTGGCTGGGTGGCATGGGGAGTGGGCTCGCTCCCTGAGCTTCTGGCCCCTCTGCCCCACCTGGAGCCCTGAGTGGGGGCAGGGTTCGGATTCTGACTCTGGGCCCCCTGATAACTGAGCCACCATCTCCCGGTTCCCTTCCTGCTGTTCCCTGCCCTCTGGCTCCCCTTGGACCCGTCCCACCCCCGCTGGTGCTGACAGGGCCTGTGGGGTATAACCCTGAGTGACCTGGAGCTCCCCTGGCTGCATCAGATGCTAATCCTGGAGTAGCCTTTCCTGAGGTGGCCGTCCTTCCTTACTACCTGTCTGGTCATTGAGCTGAGGCCCTTGGACACCTCAGGAGGCCCAGGTGAGGCCTCCTGCCCCAGGATTCCAGAGGATTCCGGGGAGGTTCCAGAGGGGGAGTAAGTGGATGTCTGCAGGGCCTGGTGGTGCTTCCCCACTGAGCTCTTACTTGATCGGGGTGACCGAGGCTCCTGTTGGGGTTCTGTGGGCCATCAGCTGTGTGTGACTTTGGGTCTCCTGGACAAGGTCTGTGTTCCTCCTGGACACCTTCTGACATTTGGGCCTCTGCTCAGGGGGCGCCTCCCTAGATCCCCGCCCTCATCCCCGGCCCCTCACACGGCTGGTGCTGTCACACCTGGGATAATTGACGTGTGCATGGCACAGCCAGGCTCTGGCCACCTCGCCACGCTCGGTGTCAGCGTTGGGCATACAACTGGCGCTTACTAATGGATGCGCTTGACTTCGTGTCCCCTGTGGGCCATGGACCCGTGCCTGTCCCCTTCTGAGGCGCAGGGCCTCTTGGTCCTTGGGGAGTGGCCTGCAGGAGCCCCAGGAGGAGAGAATTCACACCCAGACGTGACCTCTCAGCGAGCTGGACTTCGTGTTAGGCTCATACCTTTGCACCTCAAAAGTTCTTGAACTGGCAGGCCGGGGTGCATTTTTGGGGACACATGTAGGAAATTGTCCTTCAGAGCTCTGCCCTCTGAAGGCAGAACCTGTGACCGGGAACTAAGGCCTATACCCTGCTGTGCGCCCATATAGCTCTTATCACTGATGTAGTGAAGGCCCCTTCTGGTTACCAGCCTGGTACCCATTTGTCCCCCAGACACTCTAGAACCTTCTAGAACCCTCTGGGGCCCTCCAGAATCCTCCAGAAACTTTCAGAGTCCTTGGGCATAAAGCAAACCCTTGGTAAATAAATTCTTGTGCTTTTGCCAGTCACACCCAGCGGTGTGCCTCTTTAATCAAGTCTGGAGGGTCTCTCAAGAGCAGGGAAAGCGAGGGGCCAGGGGCTCCTGGGGACGGAGGTAATCACAGCGTTACCTTGTGTCTGAGAGGTGTCGGGGCAGGGGCGACCAGCTCGCTGTTCGGCGGGCACTTAGCCAGCCTCTCCTCCTGAGCTCGTAGAAGCCCGGAGAGGCTGAGCACCTAGACGTTAGGCACACGGCTGTAACCAAGTGGGTGGTGTGTGTTCTGGCATTTTCTGGTGCCCGGGTGGTGGGCATGTGAGGGGCGCCTCCTACTTCATCCTCAGGAACCCCATCTTAGCCCTATTCGTCTTCATACCCAGCTCAGACGGAGAGGCAGGATTTGAACCCAGATCCTGGGAGGCGCTCCCAGGGGCAGGTGTTCTGTTCTGTGGGTGTCTGGGGAGCATTTTCTAGGGTTCTTGTCTCCAGATGTAAAAAAATCCCAGGCCCTCGGCATGGATTCTGACTAGATCGGAGGGAAAGTGCCCGAGAGGGTTTGCAAAGCTGTGATCTTTACTCACTGCCTCACTCTTCTCCTGACTCGTGGGTTTGAACCGCCCACCTTTCAGCTTAGTGTTGGAGGTCCCCAACGCCTTCTGGGAGACTGAAGGAGGCTCAGAGCCAGCACTCCAAGTCTAGGGCCCTCCTCCCCCCTGCATTCATTTGCATGACAATGAGCTCTTTGTCCCGGGCCCTGCCCCCCACCTGGCCTAATAACAAGACAGGGCTGTGATGTCATAATGGGTCCTTTCTGAGCTGGACTGGCCAGGCCACCTCTTCTAAATGTAGTGGGTGTGACCTCTGGCCTGCCTGAGCACTGTTCTTGGGGTTCTGTGTCATCCCCCCAGGAGGTAGCTGGCTAGTGGGACCTGTTCCTGGAGGCAGGCCAGCCCTCTCTCCCTGAACCTCCTCTCTGCTGTGAAGGGGGTGAGTCATTGAGACTCTTCTGGGGGGTGTGGGTGTGGGACCCTTCTGCTTTATCTATAAACTTGTGGGAAGTACTGTTGTACCCCAGGGCAGGAGGTGGGAGTGGGAGGGGGATGAGACACATTTGACCCTGATTCTACTGCAGGACCAGGCCTTGTGTCCTCCCTACTGAGGTGTGGGGTACCTCGGGCCGGGCACAGGATGGGGTTCTGCCCTCTGCCCTCCCTGCTGTGGAGAGGGGCACCTCAGGCCGGGCACAGGATGGGGCTCTCCACGGGTGAGAGGTGTCTCACTGTGGGGACCGCTGCCATGTGCCGAGTGTGACCCCAAGGGATTGCCTCTGTGCCAGGCCCCAGGAGCAGGACCTTTCGTGGGAGGGGACATTTGCGGATGTGAATGAGGGTCTGCTGGGGTCGTTCTGGACTTCCCGGGAGGACTCTGGGTCGCCTGATGGTGGGAACCCTACATGGGTGGAGGTCCCTACATGAGGGCACAGGCCAGCCAACCTGAGTGATGTGGGCACAGCTGACAACACCTGAGCCTGGTGGGCGGGAGCTGGGGGAGGCCAGGCTCTTCTGCAGCGTGTGGTAGCCGGGCCCTGCCTGCACCTCCTTTCTGGACTCCCGGCTCCACGCTGAGGGAATGAGGGTCGCTGTCTGTGGGACCCCTGTTTGTGGGCTACACTTGATAGCCCCGACCCGAGGATCCAGGCAGGTGGCCAAGGGCATCTGCTGTGCTGGGTGGCCCTGTGACAGTGCTTCCCTCCCTCAGACCCTGCATGCACAGAGCCAGCAGCGGTGCCCCGGACGCTGCCCACCCTCCTAGCAGCCCCCTTGTTTTCCTGATGCCTCTGACAGGTGGAGAGACTGAGGTACAGAGTGGACATGCAGTGCTGGGCTGCCCGGAGTGGGGCCCAGTCCTCAGGACGCTCCTCACTGGTGGAGCAGGCAGGGTAGACAGGAGTGTGTCACCTGGAATTTCGGGTTCAGAGCTGCATGTGGTTAACTCCGCCTCTGCTCCCCAAGGCTGGCCCCTGGCCTTTGGTTCCTCAGCTCGTGACTGGGTCTGGAGGTCCGACTCGGTGTCTGCATTTGGCTCTCTGGACATCACAGACTCAGGGTGCACTTACTGACCGCGTGAGCGAGTGGTGTGTGTCACATGGAAGGCTGGTACTGGACACGCAGCCCTGGCCCTGCCCTTGTGGACCCTCCACTGGGGAGAAGGACCGGGCAGCAGGACTCCTGGGAGGGGAGGATTCTAGAAGCAGTGGAAGCAGCACAGCTGAGGGGTAAGCTTGGTGAGGATGCAGCTGTCTGTCTGTCTTCTGTGCTTAGCAGTGGGGACGTTTGCCCCGGGAGCTGGGCGGCCACACGTGGGGGCCTCCTCTGCTGTGACATGGGGGTGACCCTGGCTGGCAGGATGTGGTCCTGGAGCCTTAAGAGGGCATGTGGGGCTGGAGGTCTTCAAGGTCCAGGCTCCAGCCCAAGGACGGAGGGAGGATTCCCCCCCCACCTTGAGTTTGAGGAGGGAGGCAAGAAAGTAGGAATCTCTCAGCCTGAGGAGAGAGGAAGGGTCTCCCCCAAGCCCAAAGAGGGAGGTGAGGAGGAGGCAGGGGCCTCCTCCCAGCTGGTAGCTGGCTCTGACGGCTTCCTGGTGAGGAGGTGGACTTGGCCACTTGTCTGCTGCGTGAGCTTGGGTGAGTTACTTAACCTCTCTGCACTGGCTTTCCCACTAGTCGGATGGACCGTAGTAGAACGCCCCTCCCAGGGCTGTTGGGAAGGTGAAATGGACTGGTCCTCATGTGTATGTAACAGTTCAGCTGTGAGGTGTGTTTACTTTGGCCTGTGAATCCAGTGACAACTCAGGACCCCAGACCTGGATATTGGTGTCTGGTGTCATTCAGGGTGCGTGTGGGACAGAAGGACCCTGCCCAATCTTCAGAATCTAGCTTCTCCAGTAAGGTCGTCTGCTGCTTGGAGCTGTGTACTTGAACTACAGTGAGCCAGGCTTATAGCTGTTTTTTGTTGTTTTTTTGTTTCCCAAATCCCTGTTGGTAATATGTTTGACAGGCAGTGCTATAGCAGGTAATTTGCTGACATCATCGTGTCTGTAAGTTTATAGGTAGCGTTGCCACCTCCCAAAAGCAGAGTAGAGTTTGTTATGAAGGTACTGGTGAAAGGTCTTCAGTTAAGACCGAATCATTGAAATGGACCCCCATTTGTAAGAAGCAGGGCAAAGCGGGGCGGTTCCTGTAAGAAATCTCAGAGCTGGGATCTGTGTAAGGCAGAAACCTGTCACTGTCAAAGCAGAGAACTTTCGAGACCTCAAGAAAGGCATTCCTAGTGAGCTTTGCTGTGAGATTTGAGACAAGGTGTTTCATCGTCCAGTGCCTCACCTTCCCTTCCTTTGAGAGGGGCTGTGGGGAGCACACCTGCATAAAGGTGGGGAGGTTGATGCTGGCTGTCAGGCCTTGGGGTCTCCACCTGCCCAAGGTTGAAGGCTTGGCCAGCACACTGACGCCAGGCTGGGCTGGTCTAGGGCGGGCCCTGGGTGCAGGCGCCCGGCCACCCACAGACAATGCCCTTCTTTCTGGCCGCATAGCGGCCCACAGGGACCTGCCCAAGCCGACCTCTGCTTATCAGAGCCTTGGGTCCTGCATCCTGGGCAGCAGATGTACCATCCGCGAGAGGCCAGGATGTTCCTCAGAGAGCCGGCTGGCTCTGGTTACTGCCTGTGCACCTGGTGGGAGGGGAGGGGCGAGCCGGACATTGAGTGCTGCTGACCCAGATCCCCTTGTGCCCCCAGAGGCAGTTTTATCTGCCCAGCCGCCACCTGCTGGCACCCCTGTCCACCTGTGCAGGAGGTGATGCTTGAGACCCTATACAAGTGTGCTGGATCTACCTGGGTCCTCCTCCCAGGTTGGCTGCATCTGGGAGCTCTTGTTCATTTCTTGGGCCTCCTGCCTGGCTGTGGACCTCTCCCCACCTGCACAGGTGAGGGAAGCGTGGAGATGGAGGCAGTGTCTGCAAGTGGGTTGTGGCCTTTGGGTCTGGGGATGCTGCCTCGAGGTTCCCAGATAACAGATTGCCAGCTCCTCGGGCGTTTAGTGCACAAGACTCTAGTATCAACAGATCTCAGGGGAAGCTTCAGGCACCGTTGGATCCAGGGGTGCAAATGATGAGGCCCTCCTCATTCCTGGTCCAATAGGCTCGGCCTTTTAGCCAATTCAACCCTGGAAGAGCTTTGTGATAAATCAGATTGTGGGAAGGAGTTTCATTGGCTCAGGATAAGCCCCGCCCTTCCACTTTAGCGAATCACTGCAGCTTGAGCTGGCGCAACGGATGCTGATTGGGCCTGGCCTGGAGGCGGGGCCTCTCGAGAGGCGCTCCCGGGAGGGAAGTTGGGGTGTGGTTTCCCAGGAATGGGTGTTGGACTGGCAAGGACCCCAGCAGCTGTGCGGCACAGCTGGACTGGCCAGCTCTGCGGGGCGTGGGGCTGGGCTGGGGTCCACATGGGGCCGCCTGCGGGGAGCGTGTTTTCTCATCGGGGTGGAGGGCAGGCAGAGTGACTCATGGAGTAATTGGGGGTACGCCTCTCCCGGGGGGCCCCTCGAAGTGGAGCCCCTACGCCTTTGGCCCCTCCGAGAAGATTCTCATCCGCCTCTCTGCCGTCATTCCCTCCCCCTCCGGCTTCTGCAGGACTCTCAGCTGGCTGGAGGTCACAGCCACAGGTCGCTTGGCTGTGCTTGGGCTGCAAAGTGATTTATTACTGGGATCCTATTCCGTGTTTGGCTTTTCTTTCTTTTCTTTTATCTTTATTTTTTTGAGGAACTGTTAAGTCAAGAGATGTCTCACAATTGGGATTTTTGGCTTCCTCGAGGGGAAGGAAACGTGGACACTCCCCTGTCCTTTGCATTGGCTCCTGAGACCTCCCCTTTTACAGCTGAACACCACTTACCTCTTCCTTTCTCATCATAGCCCCTGCCTGGACCCACGTGGCAGAGAGAATTGCTCCAGAGGATTTTTTTATTTATTTCATGGTCAGGTTTTGTGATGTGGATCTCCAGTCCCTTCCGTGGCCCCTCTGTGTGGTCTCAAACCTCTAACCTTGCAGTCACCAGCCCAGCACATCTGTCGTTTGCATTATCTAGGATTCCTCTTTTAGGTAGCCTGTTCTGCCTGGACTCTTGACCATCCTGTCCCCCTTGGACCCTTCACTGTTCTTCCAGGACCTCCAGGAATCTTTCTGGAACTCATGGCTGCAGGGGCTCTGGGACCTTGTGTGGTTCTTGGGTACCTCCCATCGTCAAACACTGTTCCACACCCCTGAGTGATCAGACCTTCCCACTGGGGTGGCAGCAGGTGGGGCTGCTTTCCTAATCAGCTGGGCTTCAGGGTCCCAGGTGGTGATTTTAGGGGAGGGCATGCCTGAGGGGTGTTGCGGAGTGGCCCTGGGCTCCCACCCTGACAACCGCTTCAAGGACAGCTATTCTTAGTAGCTGGAACATTTGTCCTTGTTCAGCATGGCCGCAGTCCCCAGAGAGCTGCCCTGGAATCTGAAGGCCAGCCCCACTCTTTCCCAGACCCCATAAATTCCTCGGCAGGCCTGCCTTGAGGGCCTGCGTGCTTGGAGGGAGGGGGGACGTTTCCGGAGCTGCACAGCTGCAGACATGTCTGCCAGATGTTGGGGGTGAGAGAGAGCAGTGGAAATCAAAGGGCATCAGCCTTCACGCGCTGCGGTGCCCTCGGGTCCAGGCTCAAGGCACGTAGGGGGTGGAAGAGCTTTTGCCCACCTGGTACCTTCCAGGCCTGGGGTTCTAGACCGCATTCAAAGGGGTAGAAACTTGGCTCAGTTTCTTGTGGGTCCAGGTCTGGAGGATGCCTCAGTGGGAAGTACTGGCCCTGGGAGTGCTGGTCCATCAGGCATGTGCTTCTGGGTCCCCAGGACGTGAGGCCCCAGGGTCTGGTGATGAGGCCAGCTGCAGACGTTGGCCTGTGATTTAGTGCCATGCCTGTTCTGTGGAGACCTGAGGCTGGGGATCCCTAGAGAATGTCCCTGGGAGACACGGTCTGACATTTAGAGCCATTTCAGGGCAACCCAAGCCCAAATGGGTGCCCTTGTCTTGCAAGCAGACAGCTGCCTGGAGGAGGTGGCCTGCTAATTTGTTCCTGTTGATTGGTTCATTCTCATCCAGACAGGAAATGAACATAGATTTAAGACCCTGAGCCCCACATCCTCTAGGAGCCAGAGGTCCCGATGTGCAAAGCCGTCCCCTGGCACGGACAGCCAGCCTTGCCTGTCCTCAGTAGACCTGGTCACAGCCAAGCCTGTGACCTGGTACCTGCAGTCCCCGTCTCAGTGCCGCAGGGCAAGGAGAGGGGTTAATCTCCCCTCCACGCCCACTCAGCATCAGAAATCAACCGCCTCCTTTCCTGACAGAGAGAACCACAGCTTGAAGGCCAGATGGAAGGAGGGGAGTGCAATGGAAAACATGGCCCTCCCGAGGTGCCCAGGCTTGATGTTTGTGAAGTGTCCAGGAGGGAGGGCCCCTCCTGGTCAGGCTGGTCAGGCTCTCCAGCAGAGCGAGGACCTGGCAGGCATGCAGGGTTTGTCACTCCTGCACTTATCTCCCTTCTTTTTAAAATCAAAAGGGGGAAAAAAGAGGAAAGGAAAAGGGAAGTAATGTTGGATGAGGAGAGGGGGCGGCTGGCTACAGCCCAGCGAGCAAAGATGCAGCATTTAAAGAGGGGCCTAGTGGCCTTCACTGGGGCAGGAGATGGGCACGCTGGGCGGGATCTGGGTCATCTGTGATCTGGAGCAGCCCGAACCTTGGTGTTGGGATCTGTCAAATGGGCATGATCAGAGCACCTGGTGACGAGGAGTCAACCTTCCCTGCACTCCATCAGTACCTGGGGGGCCTGAGAATCCGGGGAGCTTGAAGCCAAATCTGGGCAAGGATTGGCGAGAGGCTGGTGGGCTGTGGCAGATTCCCTGTCCCTGTGACTGGGGGTGGGGTGATAAGAGATAGAGGCTAGGCTGCCTTGGCCTGGCCCCTCTCATTCCTGGAAGGTTGGGACAGATGTTTGGGGGTGGGGGGGCCTGTCTCACAGCAGTGGCCGTGTTACCATGTGGGGCCTGGCGCCCTTGTCCCCACTGTTCCAGCTGGCTGTTTCCTGAGGGCCCTCAGATCTCACCATCCTCCTTGCCATGTGCCTAGACCACAGGAGATTGGGATTCATAGTTTGAAGAATCAGGGCCACAGGAGTTGGGTGCCCAGGAAGCACACTAGAGAATCGTGGGGTCAGCAGACATGCTCTCTGGAGTGGTGGGTGCAGACGGAGGGCTGTGGGGCCGTGGCGGGGGCTGCCAGCCCAGGGTTGAGCCCCACCACATGGCACCTGTCAGCTGTACCAGCTCACGCCCCGCCCCTCTCTGAGCGAGGTGATTTCCAGCCCAGGTTTGGGGCTGCATCCGCATTTCCCCTCAGTGCTCCCTGCAGGGCTCCGCTTACCCCCAGGAGCTCTCTAGGACCCGTCTCCATCCTCTTCTGCAGGTCCCACACCCGCTCAGTCCAGTCTGCTGCTCAGAGCCTCAGTTTCGTCTTCTGCGAAATGGGACCAGTAATGGTCTTAAACACGTGGTCCTTTCCCGTCTTCTGCAGCCTCGGCCGTCTCTAGCTCTGGAACATTCTCAGTCCCTCCACAAAGTCCCTGTACTGTTTCCAGCCCTTGGACACCAGGCTGTGCCCGTTCTCCCTCTTCTGCACGCTTCCCTCGGACGGAGGTGTCCGGCTCAATCCCTGCCCCCAAGGTTTGACGCTGTCGCTTATACATCAGGACTCGCTTCTCTCTGTGATACTCTGTTTGGTTTGTCTGTCATCTGTGAGTGGACGCTGGCCTTTGTGAGCGGTGCTGCCTTACACAGGGTTTCTGTGCGCCTCCTGGGTGGAGACTTGGAGTGAATCCTCAGTTTCCATCACTACCATCCTCTTTAACCCCCCTCCCAGCCCTCAGCACCCAACATAGTCCTGACTGACGTACCACCTTGCGGCTTTCGTAAGGAGACCTGACAAGGCTGCTTGTGAAACTCTTGAGTGTTAGCCAGCAGGTTGGGAGTTCGAACCCCCTAGTTAGTGCATGAAGGAAAGATTGCTTCCTGGCTCCGTAAAGCCCTGGAGACCCTCGGGGGCTGTTGTAGTCGACCCAGCAGGGTCAGGGGGAATAGGAATCAGCGCCACAGCAGTTGATGCTCTGTCTGTGAGCGTCTCCTGAGCTGAGGACGTTTCTAGAATGGGGTGAATGGAACTCAGGGAGGCCGGAGCTGTGGCTCACAGACTCTCGACAGACCAGGGTGACATGTGGGGGCAGGAGGCAGCCTGGTTGAGAGGAGTCACCGGAGGTGAGGGACTAGGTGTGATTCACGGCCTCTGTCAACACCTCCTACATTTGATGGCGGCGGTGGGCAGGGCTGAGTCTGATGAAGGAGACGCCTGTGAACAGGTACTCGCAGGGCCTGGCGTCCGGGAGTCGGGAATGGGAGCACAGAGAGTGATCTAGGAACCTGGGCTGGTGAGGTCTCAGGTGGGGGATGGAAGGGTACTCAGGAAGCGGGGCTCGGCCTGCACAACCGGAGGAGGAGCACTTGATCTTCAGCTCACACTGGCAGACGGGATGTATAAACGAAGGTAGCTGCCAAGGAGGGTATATTCTCTTGTTGCAAGGGGCAGCTCTGCCCACCTCCAGTGGTCCTCCAGGCTCCCCCTTTATAATGTTGCCTGCAGAGCGGGTGCCCAGGGTAGAGGAAGCGGTCCCTGCTGTTGCCTGGCTGAGGCTTGTGAGGTGTGATGGGTGGGACCGGGGACGCAGTGCCCGGATGCTGAGTCACCAGGCTGCAGGCTTCCCCTCAGCTGTGCTGGAAGGGGACCAGGCCCCCGGGGAGGGTGGCCCTGTGCCCCCGGGTGGAGTGGTTTCCCCCAGGCTCCTCTGGGCTGGCAGGCGGGCCTTGGGAAGCGATCCTGTTGCTGGTGGGGGTGGGGGTGAGGGGGGCGGTGCCCAAAGGGTGATGGTACCCTTTTATGTCTCACAGGGAGGCTGGCTTTCCGGAGGTCCTCCCTCCATCCGCCCTGCCCCACCCATCCCTCCATCTGCTGTAATCTGTCCTTTGATCCCCTGCCCACTCACCTTCCATCCCCATCCTTATCTCCATCTGTTTACCCTTTATTTATGACTTGGTTGTACATTGTTTCTCTTCTACGTATTCACATACTTATCTTTTTGTCAGTTAATTGATACATATTTTACTCTATTTATAGCCATTATTCTCTACATTCTTATTCTGCCTGGCTGTCTACCCACCCACCCATCTATCATCCATCTATTGTCACCATCCATCCATCATAGATCCATCATCCATCCATCCGTCCATCCATCCATCCATCCA
>NW_006399898.1:3446202-3448458 GCF_000299155.1 Elephantulus edwardii
CATCCATCCATCCATCCATCCTCCATCGACTCATTGTCCATCTCTCCATCCTCATATCCATCCCATCTCCGCTCTTCCGTTCCCTGCTGAGTTACCTAAATGTCCACTTGGACTTAGCCCATCACTGGACTTCGGCTGGGCAGGCCTTTTGTTTGATGTGTTTATGGCCATAGTTTCGCTGGGAAGAGCTCAGCGTGTAGTAGATGCTCACATAGTTTCCTAGTTCACTGTGAATGGTGTGAAGACCAGGGCTTGAGCTGGGGTCACCTGGCCTGGAGCTGGGAGGCATAGGCAGGTCTCATCTCTGGGCTGAGAGCAGGCAGGGCTGGGAGACCGGTCCCCTTGAGAAGCACTGTAACTTATCTGCCACAGGCTGGTCTCCTTCCCTCTAGGCCTGCCTGTGTGCCGGGCGGGGCGTGGGGACCCCACCTGTCCAAGATCCGTCCAGTCTTGGCCTTGCCGCAGGCCTTCTCCACTTGCTCTCACACAAAGGCTGTGCCGTTGCTTCTGACGAGGACGCGGATCAGATTCCCAGCATCACAAAGATGCCGAGGCCCTGACACTGGAGACTCTGCCTGTCCCGTGGTGCCCTGGCCTCCCACACCGACTCCCAGCCGGTTCCTGTGGACCCTCCCCCTTCCCCTGCTCACCCAGACAGACTCTCAGCCAGTCCTGTGGACCCTCCTCTCTCCCCTGACCTCTCACACCGTGTCCCATCTAGACCTTGTGGACCCTCTGCCTTCCCCTGCCCTCCCACCAAGTCCCAGCCAGTCCCTGGGGACCCTCTCCCTTCTCCTGCTCACCCACAGAGTACCGGTCAGTCCCTGTGGACCCTTCCCCTTCCCCTGCTCACCTACTCCTGGTCTCCTGCCAGGATGGTGCAGGACAGGGCAGCTCTCTGTTCTCTTGTTGAGGGCGTCTCTGTGAGTGGCACCGATGCTTCCTAATGTCTTTGCCCCGGCTCCCTGCTAGGACACCGGCCCGTCATGGTGAGATTTGGGCTCTTGTGTTGGGGTTCTTGCGGGTACTGTCGAGTTGGTCCCCACTGGTGATGACCCTCGTGGAGGAGTGGGACTGCTCAGGAGGGCTCATGGTCAGACATTTCTGTGGGAGGAATTCCCTGGAGCAGCTGGTGAGTTTGAACAGCCAACCTTCAGGTTAGCAGCCATGCATTTAACATGACACCAGTGGGCACCTTTCATTGCTTCCACTCAGGTACTGCCTGCTGCCCTGGAGCCATTTCCAGTCTGGAAGTCTTGACCAGAGGAGGCTGTGCAGCAGCCGGACTCGAACCGCTGACCTTTTGGTTGGCAGCCTAGCGCGTAACTGTCTGTGATAGCAGCTTTCCTTCCTTTTAGCGGGAGGTGTGTAAATTGTGGAAGGGAGCAGCCGGTCCCTGTGACTGCAGCAGGAAACGCCTCTTCCCTCATCAGCACCCCCGTGCCAGGCTCCTGATGTCTCTGGTCTTTGTTCCATGTGGCATTTTTATTTATATATAAAATTTTAAATGTTACTGTAGTAAAATAGTTAGCGTGTTCCAAAGCCACTGCCATCCAGCCAGGTCTGAGTCACAGTGTCCATGCAGGGCAGCGGGGAGCTGCCCCAGGGCAGTTGTGAGGCTGCTGTCCTTAGAGGAGCCAACTGCCGTCCATGGAGCCGGTGGAGGTTTAGAACTGCTGACCTTTTGACTAACAGCGGAGCTCTGTAACCACCATCCCACTAGGGCTCCTTGTCTATCTAGCAGAAAGTTTTCTCTTTTAACCTTGAGTAACTCCGGGTGCTGCCATTACCACTATTTCCACCTCTACAGAGACGCTCAACTCCATAACCAGTAGCTCCCGTTTTCTCTTCCCCAAACCCAGCAGCCGCTCACCCACGTTCTCTCCCTTTGGGTTCACCTGTTGTAGGTATTTCACAGGAACAAGGTCGTACACTCACCTATATTCCCCCTGTGGGTTCACCTTTTATAGGTAGTTCATAGGAATAAGGTCATACAGTCACCTGCATTCCCCGCGTGGTGTCACCTGTGTGAGTGAGGTTGTACACTCGCCTGCATTCCCCCTGTGGGTTCACCTGTTCTAGGTAATGCATAGGAACAAGGCCATACCCCCACCTGCAATCCCTCCCCGTGGGTTCACCTGTTTGAGCGAGTTGTACACTCACCTGCGTTCCCCACGTGGTGTCACCTATGTGTGCAAGGTTGTACATTCACCTGTGGGTTCACCTGTGCAAGTGAGGCTATACACTCTCCTGCAC
>NW_006399898.1:3448558-3464999 GCF_000299155.1 Elephantulus edwardii
TTCACCTGTCCAGTGAGGTTGGGCAGTCACCTGCATTCCCCCCGTGGCTTCACCTGTCCAGTGAGGTTGTGCACTCACCTGCATTCCCCCCGTGGCTTCACCTGTCCAGTGAGGTTGTCACTCACCTGTGGGTTCACCTGTGCAAGTGAGGTTGTATACTCACTTGCATTCCCCCCGTGGGTTCACCTGTGCAAGTGAGGTTGTACACTCACCTGCATTCCCCCTGTGGGTTCACCTGTCGAGCGAGGCCGTGCACTTCCTGGTCTGGGTAGTTCGTATGAGCACGGCTGTACGGTACTGCCTCTGGTGTGCCACCTGCTCTGAGCTTCGCGGTGCAAGGATGTCATCTGTGTCACGGGGTGTCAGCGTCGTCCCTCATGGCTGGGCAGTGTCCACAGTGCGCAGGGACCACACTATGTTTTTCCATGATTTGTGGAAGGACTGGAGTGCACCCCAAGCTCCTTGTCTCAGGACTCATGGAGAGCTGGGTGTCTGGCCAGCGTCCTTTCTTCATGTTGACCCGACTACACCCCCAATTTTCACTGAGTGTCAGACACACATATGCAAGCAGACGTCTTCCTGCCAATGTTTCCACACCTCACAACCAAACCAAGTTCTCCTGTGTCAGCGTCCAGCTCCGTGGTCCTCAGGCCAGGCTGGCAGGGTTCTGGTTTAGGGCCCCGAGGGTCTGTGGCCGCACCTGGTCACCCCGAGGCCCCCACTCGCTGCAGCTCCCCCATAAGGGTGCATTAGTCCCCAAGGAGTTTCAGGTACTTGTAGCACCAACAGCTTCACCTCCCTGAGTCGACTTCTGAACTGCCATCTTTCTCAGCCCGTGACCACCTCGCTGGCTGGACTCCCACATCCTCGGAACCAGCCCAGATGCTGGACATGGGACCCGACAAGGAGCCAGGAGGACGTGGTGATAGAGGCCCCTGGGAAAGAGGGGGTGTGAATGTGTAGGGACTGGTCACACTGCTGGGGCCACTTCTGCACTGAATCATTCGTCATTCAGTCACTGTGGTCCTTGGGCAGTTACCGGCCCCTTCTGGGAGCAGGCCAGCGCCCTGCCGTTGTGTGTGGACTCTGGGGGGAGCGGATGGGCCATGTGTTGGAGGTCCTGCTGTGACCAGGAGGAACAGCCGTGCCCTGTCCATCATCCTCTCCATGAGGCCCTCTCTGTTCTGAGGAGGTGGTCTCGGACCTCGGACAGCCGGAGGGCTTTTGAGAGCCATTGTCCTAACGTCCTGCACGTCTCGTCTCCTGCCTCCCTGCATCATCCACTTTACCCTCGCGCCTCACGCTGTGTGCTTGACATTGACTCCAGCCCTTGACTCTCGTGCTCCACAACCTTCCATGGCTCCCGCTGTCCTCAGAACGTTCCTCATCTGGACCCCCAGGGCCGGCCTCCTTCCTGCTTTAATTCACTCTGATTCTGCACCCGAGGACTGCTCTCCCTTGGGCCTTGTTCAGCCATTGCCCCTTGTCTGTTCCCGGCCCTCCTGTCAGCTCCTTCTCATTTGGGGGGCTTTCCCTGCTCCCTCGCACACCGCTAGCGCTGAGACCTTCAAGACCTGGATCCCTGGCCTGTGAGCTAGACCTAGACCTCCAGCCTCCCTCCCTCCCTCCCTCCCTCCCTCCCTCTCTCTCTCTCTCTCTCTGTGTCTCTGCCTACCTGCCTGCCTGCAGGTGTGTGCATGCGTGCATATCACGGGGTGGGTGTCTCCACCAAGTAGGAACAGTTGAAGCCGCTGCCCTCTCGCGGTCCCTAGCATCCCGACTCTGTGGTCCCATGCCTCATCCCACATCTGTGACCGAGTCAGCACGTTTCCTCTTTGACAGCTGCCTCCACACCTTTTGGTGAAAAGCTCAAGCTTCCTTTTCTAGCCTCGTTCAGGTGTCACGTGCTACCACCTCTGTCCAGTTGGGGACTTCAGAGGAGAATCGTAAGTCTGTTAGGGAGTTTCCACCACCGACCGCTGCACCTGGCCCAGCCCCCACCTGTGGCCTGGCCCAGAAGAAGCGGCCCACACAACGTCTCCTCACCCGGCCCCCACCTGTGGCCTGGCCCGACTTCTCCCTTCGGAAGGTTCTGGAAGCAGATCACACAGTGGTCTCCTTGTCTTTCATTCAGCCTCATATTTGCTGAGTTAGCCGTGGCGTTTCGCGGGTGTCAGAACTTCCTTTCTCTTTGTAACATAATGAGGATGGACGG
This sequence comes from Elephantulus edwardii, assembly GCF_000299155.1. Taxonomy (NCBI): domain Eukaryota; kingdom Metazoa; phylum Chordata; class Mammalia; order Macroscelidea; family Macroscelididae; genus Elephantulus; species Elephantulus edwardii. The sequence continues at coordinate 3,450,774 of NW_006399898.1, forward strand.
GGCCTCAGGGGCAGTGTGTGGGTAGCACTGGGCTGCTGACCCAGAGGGCCGGCGCTTTGAACCCACAGCCGATGCCTGGGGCTCAGGTGTGGCCGCCCACTCCCACAGGGAGTCATAGCTTTGGAAACCCCGTGGGCCGGCCCCCTGCACTCCTGTGAGCTCGCTGTGTGTCCGTGTCCACTCCCAGGTGCGGCATTTTTGTCTAGCTGCGGATAGACCGTAGGAACCCTGTCGCACAGTAGTTAAAGAGCTTGGCTGCTAACCAGAGGGTTGGCGGTTTGAGTCCACCTGCTTTGCCTGTAGAAGCAGGAAGAGGCAGTTTGCTGCTTCAAAAATCCCCCCACCAGGGCAGCCCCAGGGCAGCCTCGCTCTGCCCCGCCGCGTGGCCAGGTGCCCCAGTCGACTCCATGGCCAGGGGATACTTGTATCTGAGCGGAAGTTTACAGATCGTAATGCATTTTCATCCAGTCGTTCAGAGACATTTTGTCCTGTAACATCAATTACAGTGTTTGATCAAAACTTTATAGCATGATACGTGGCAGAGGGAGCCTTAGAGCTTGTGTGTCACGTTTTGTGTGTCCTCTTGTGACCTGGGCTGCTGTTTCCTCCTCCTCCTGGCTCGTGGGAAAGGTGGTGGTGGACCAGTGTCTGCGTCCTTGCCTTTAAGCCTCAGAGGAGCATTGCAGGGTATATTTAAGTGTGTGGTCAGTGCAAAGGCAGGGCGGCCCAGGGCCCACCAGGATGTGAGGACTCAGCACGTGCTGGGCAGGACTAGGTCTAGCCAGGTGGATGGCAGGTGCTGCAGGCTGGAGTCCCCAGGTGAAGGAGGCCGAGCACCCCGGATGCAGGAGTGCGGGTGACGTGGCTGGCGCTCTCCAGTGGGGTCATCGTTTGCCGTGGAGTCGGAGTCGACCTGTAGCTGACCCTCCTGCGGGTTTTCAGAGGCAGTGAAACCGCACCCGAGGAGATTTCCCATCTTTCGTTCATAGAAAAGTGAGTGGGTTTGAACTGCGTGCCTTTGGGATCGGAGCCTAGCTTGTTACCCCTACGCTGCCGGAGCTCTCCTCCCGTGAGAGGATGTAAAGCCCGGCAGCTTCCGGCCAGCGTGCACACATGGCGGAGAGCCTGGGCGTTTCACCGGGCAAATCCCCTCGCTGTGAAGTCCGTGCCCGCTGGCCTCACCCACAGGATTCCCAAGGCTGTCTGCCATCCTTACAGAAGACGTTCCAGGTCTTTTGTCCTGGGGAGCAGCCACTGGGTTCCAACGACTTGTCTTTTAGTTAGCAGTGACCACCCAACCACTGTGCCACCAGACCCAAGACCAAACGACAAAACCAGTAGACCAAACCCCCTGCCGTCTCGTCTGTTTTACCTCGCAGCTGCCCTGGAGGACAAGCAGAAACCTTCCGAGGCTGTCCTCAATGCACGCAGACCGCCCCTTCTTTCTCCTCCGGTCATTAGGCAAATTGGGGAAATGATTGCATTGTTCCTTTTGTATTATTATTTTTTTTGTGTATACCATCAAATCGGATCTGACTGGTACAGGAAGAGATTGTGTCTCCTTCTCCAAGGAGAGCATCTGGTGGATATGAACCGCTCACCTCTGAAATTGGGGTGATGAGACTGCTTCCCCGGTCAACTTGGTGTCACTCTGGACTCGCTGACCGCTTAGGGGCCGGCCGTGAGGCCCTTGAAGGGTATGCTTCCCTGCTTGCCGAGGGACAAGCTCCAGCAAGAGGAATTCTGGGAACGGGTCAGCATCTGTGGCCACACCTGCTCCGTCCTGAGGGTCAGTGCCTTGTGTCTGGGCAGCAGCACGGGTGCCAGGCTGCCCTTGTGGACTGGACAAGGGTGCAGTTATGTTCATAATCATATTAACAGAGACTTTGGTTTGCCAAGCCCTTCCCATTTCCCAGGCCCCTGCCCACTGCTGTGTGTCCCTCCCTGGACTGTGGGCTGGTTTTAGAAGCGTGGATAGTTGTCAGCGGCCCTGGTCTAGCTCGGGCTCCTGGAGCCGCACGTGGAATAGAAGGAAACACTCTGCCTGGTCCCAGTCCTGTCCATCTTCACGGCCGTCGACCGACGAGCCCCTGGCCGCAGCTGCTGTGCGTTCCAGTGCCCGTGTCGCCGAGCGCTGGGCCGGCAGGATTATCCGTACGACTTTCTTTGACTCCTTTTTGGAAGTAGATCCATGGTAAAAACAGTCCTCCTTCCTACTCTGAGCTTGGAAGCTATGCCGAAACCTCTCCGTCATGAAATCTGCTGGTGCTTGAAATACTGGTGGCCTCACCTCTGGCATCTACAGCACACAAGCCACCACAGTACGAGAACTTGACCGATGAGGCCGAGAGTGTGTGTGGACATATATCCCCAGGCGTGTGCTTTTTTCTCTCTTTCTCCCTGTGGCACCAGGGTTCTGGGTAGACTTGGAATATAAAATAAAGTTACACTTATTTCATTTAAGGTGACTGGCTCCGGAGGCGAGTGTTACACAAGTGGTGGGATTTGCAGGAGTTCTGGGGTAGCTGGAAGGGGAGCTCTGATGGCCTGATAGGTGAAGAGTTGAGCTGCGCACCCAAAGGCAGGCAGTTTGCATCCACCAGCTGCTCTGCGGGAGAAAGACAGGCAGTCTCCTCCTGTGCGAGTTGCAGCCTCTGAAAACCCATTGGAAAGTTAGCTATGGATCTGTCAAACTCAGAAGGCACTGAATTGAGTTGAAGGGCAGCCCCTTAGTGCTGTGGTGGTGTTTGAATATCTGGTGTTTTGGGGGAGACTGTGTGTGTTAATGTCACCCACATGTAGATTCTGAGGTATGAGGAAAACTATTGCCTCTGTTTTTCAGATGTTGAAACTGAAATTCAGAGAGAGGAAGTGACTTACTTCCTCAAGGCCACTTGATATAAAGAGCTGGGAGGCTGGACTTGGTCCCTCTGAGACCAGAAAGCTATTGTCCAAGCAGAACAAGAGCACACTGCATGGTTTCAAATCAGGAAAAGTCTGCATCAGGGTTGTAGCCTTTCTCCATACCTCTTCAGATCTGTATGCCAAGCAGAAAACTGGAGAAGCTGAACTCCATGAAGAAGAACATGGCAAGAGGATTGGAGGAACACTCCTTAACAACCTGTGTTATGCAGATGACACAGCTTTGCTTGTTCAAAGTGAAGAGGACTTGAAGCTCTTGCTGCAGAAGATCAAAGACTTCAGTCATCAATATAAATAACATCTCAACATCAAGAAAACAAAAATCCCAACCCCTGGACCAACAGGCAACATCATCGTCGATGGATAAAAGATTGAGATTGTCAATGATTTACTCAGACTTGGATCATACTTGAATCCATAACCAACAACCTTAGTACCAGATTCAGGAGATTAAGAGATGTACTACATTGGGCAAGTCTGCTGTCAAGGACTTCTCCAAAGAACTGAGGAGCAATGATGCCAGATTGAAGACTAAGGTGCACTCTCTTCAGGCCGTGGTCTTGTGAGTCACTTGTTATAAATCTGAGAGCTGGACAGTGAATAAGGGTGACAGAGAATAATTGACGCCTTTGAGTTGTGCTCTTAGACAAGAGTATTGAATAGCCTATGGCCTGCCAAAAGAACAAACAAACAGGTCTTGGAGAAAGTGCAGGCAGAGTGCTTCCTGGAGGCAAAGATGATGAAGCTTTGTCTCACATCTTTTTTCTTAAAAAAGAGAAATGTAGAGCTCTGGTGGCCTAGTGGCAAGAAGCTGTACTGCAGTCCCAGAGGCATGCTGTTTGGATCCACCAGATGCTCTGCTGGAGAAGGAGGGACAATCTCCTCCTGTACCTGTTAGATCTGATTTAACGGCCACACACACACTAAGTAATAGTAATAGTAACAGTAACAGTAACAGTAACAGTAACAGTAACAGTAACGGTAATAGTAATAAATAAATTAAAAAAGAGAAATGTAAGCACATTAATAAAGTTTTTTACATTAACAAGCTTTCAAATGTTCATTCATCTTTGATACTCAAGACTTAAGTTGGATAATTTGTTTTACCCTCTTCAGCTTTACATCTTTTTAAACTCCTTTATTTGTTCTTTCACATAGAGAGCTCTGTTGGTTTAGTGGCTAGAAAGCGATGCTACCAAGCCGAAGGTGGGTCATTTTAACCTGCCACCCTCAGGCCTGGTTTTAATTCTTTTTGGCCAAACATTCTTTTAAGTGGTACAGGACTGGTCTGTCCATTTGCTGTACAGAGATAACTCGTGGTTGCTGTGAGGCTGAACACTGTGACGCTGATGTGTCAAATGCGATAATGGTTACCCATGATGGATAGTGTTTGGTGGAGCTCCCTGATGAAAACAGACTTGGAAGCAGGAGTGGCATCCACTTCCAAAATAGCTTGCCTCCGGAAACTCTGTGAACTTGGAGAAACGATGAAAGTTATACAGGTGTTCAGGTCTTTCATTCATAGGGTCACTATGACTCATCTATGACTCGATGGCACTTAACAACAACAACAACATTTGTTCTTTGTTTCTGCCCCTCCTAGACTCATGCATATAGCTTTAGTCCTTATTTTTTTTGAATATGTACCTTTTTCTTCTTGTTTAGATTCTCTTCTTGTTTATGGAATTTTCCCTTCCCTCTGTTGGTTTTCTAATTTTATAGCAACCATTAAATCTTTTTATGATACTTTTCACATATGTCCCTGTTTTCGCTGTTTGTATTTCATTCTCTGTGATTGGAGTTTTTTGGGGTCTAGTTTTATCTTGTCTCACGTCTTTTGAACATGTTGCTAAGAGAGAGCTCGGAAAGGGACCCCCACTCTTAGGTAGGTGGAGGGTTGGCAAAGAGAAGACCCTCAGTGTTGAGCTCGAGTATGGCAGAGACACTATGGATGGCAGGGGATAGGACAGGATTATTCACAGGGTTGCCGAGCTGTACCTGACAGCAGTTAACAACAGCGTCAATACCAACAACGTTTACCCTGGGTTTAAGCCCAGAAGGAGGCCGAGATGGGCTGGAGGCCGAACGGAAATAGCAGCGGTGCAGTTTGTTCTGTTACATTGTGGGGGTTACAATCAGTGTCTCCGAGCAAAATGTGCAGAGACTTGTTGACTAGGAAGCTAATTTGTTCCCTCCACTTTCATCTCAATGATAATTGAGAAGCAAAGCAAAACAAAAACAGCTAATTACACAGTGCGCCCTGCTGGGCGCCCAGGACCTGCGCTGGGCAGCCTCCCGACAGGGTCACACCACGATCATCATCGGTCTTGTTTGGAATCCCTTGGCTTTCGGGGTCTGAAAGGTTGCTGGCGCCTGATTGAAGGATTGTCTCTTCTGTGATGCTTCCCTCTCCGTGTGTCTGAACTCTTGCTGGTACATAACAGAAAGCCTATTTTAAACCAGTGAAGGTGGAACCCCCAGGCATGTGGGGGAGACAGTGTGGAATATTTCAGATGGAAGGGTACAGGGGACCTTCCCTCCAGGGATGGGGGTGAGGGGCCAGTTGTGACCCTGGGTGAAAGGAGCACCTTAGCTCGCCCAGATGGCATATGCTGGCTTCAGTCACTGCTGTCACCAGGACACCTGCAGTCCAGCCTTTCCGCCCTGCCTCCTGCCATCAAGTTTGATGTTCATTGGCTCAGATTAAATCACATGACCATCCCGGAACCAATTAGTGCCTCGGGCATGATGCAAGACACTGACTGGCTGGCCTGCATCAAATGGCCCTGCAGGGAACTCTAGTCTCCCAAGGAAAGTTGGGGGTAGAGTGGGTGCGAACCCTAGATACCCTCACCCTTGACCTGCTCTCTGTATCAGACCAAAGGCAGGTTCCTGGTGGAGGTCCCCAGTGACCCCTGTGATGAGGGTAGAAGGGTTGAGGGGGTGTCATGCTCAGGTTGCAAGGAGGTCAGTTGTGACCCTGACCAGGCGAGACAGGCGGTGTCTGGACGTGGACTGAGGATGGGGGTTTCCAGAAGCTTCTGGAGGATGGACCAGGTTCCCCTTGGCTCATGCCTGGAATTCAGTCCTGCTTCCTTCCTGGGTCCCAGTTTCCCACCTGTGATGCTCGCTCACTGGGCATTTCTTCAGTGTTTGTAGCTGGAAGCAGGGAGGCCTGGCTTGTCTGCGGTCACCCCTGACCTGCATCCCTGTCTCTTCTGACCCGTTCCTCGCTTGCCAAGGACACCATGGGCCCTTCCGCTGGTCCCGCCTCTCTGGACAGGCCCGGTGGCAGGGTGCCCAGTGGCTGCCTAGTGCTTCCCGAGAACTTTGTCCTGACAACTGGTTGTTGTAGCTTGAGATTGGGGTTGAGGAGGACCTGGGACTGTGGTCAGGCCAGTGCATGTGGACGTTGGGGTTCTGTGGAGGAGGCTGGGGATTGGGACTGAGGGCGCCAAGGGAAGAGGGTAGTGCCTGTGGACGTTGGGGTTCTCTGGTGTGAGATTGGGGACCACATGGGGATCTGGTAGTTACCTCAGAAGTTGGGGATCAGGGAATGTTGTTGGGGTCAGCAGGCATGGTGAGAGTGGTGCCTGAAGAGTGTAGGGTGAGGTGGTGGCCGTGGTGGAGGTCCTGTCCAGGGCGGGGTGGGGCCCTTGGCTGTGGGGTGGACAGGACACTCATTCCTGGTGTGAGCCCTGGGGTCCAGAGGGCTGGCTGCGTGGGTCAGTGTCCTGGGGGCACTGATACCTCCTGTCTGTTAGTGAAAGAGGGAGGACATGGGTGGAGGACGTGGTGATCTTCATATCCGGTCCCCCTGGACTCACCTGTCCTTTTTCCCCTGTCTTCACAGGTACCTGTGACTGTGGCCGGATGATGACAGCTGACCTCTAACCCCTGGTGGCAGTTGTGAGAGAAACCCCAGACCTCCCCCCACCATGTCGGGGTCCACACAGCCCGTGGCGCAGACGTGGAGGGCCGCTGAGGCCCGGTACCCGCCCCACGGCGTCTCCTACCCTGTACCCATCGCCCGGCCACACACGGTAAGGCTCCACGGCGGGGGACTGTCCAGGGCCACACTCACTTCCAATGCCAATCCTCATGCCAGTCCCACCTTTTCCTGACTCCCTGGGGCCCCCAAGTTCAGCCCTGAAGGCAGATGGGCTGACCAAGGAAGACCTCCAGCATCATTTATTGTTATTTTTTTTTTTATTTTATTTTATTAATTTTAATGAACATTTACAGAGACTTTGGATTTCCATTCATTCATTGTTGCACTTTTCTCCCTGCCCACCCCTTTCCCCCCCACCAGTTCGGCCCTCTCTCTGAAAAGTAAAATAAAAATTCCTTCATTGGTATCTAGTCCCCCCCGACCGCCAGCGCCTTAAGGCCGGTCCCAAGCCTGGGGCATCTGGGAAATTTGTTGATCTTGTTTAACAGTTGAGGAAGCAGAGACCTGAGCTCTCTGCCACTCGGTATCAGTGAAACGGCCCAGGCTTGGTCTGCTTCCCCGTGGATTGGCATGCACACATAGAGCACCTGCTGTATGCACTCTGCATACAGTCCAGCTTTTTATAATCTCATTCCTTGCTTTGAATCTTCGGTAGCTTTCTGGGGACTGTTGTTCTGGCACCTGAACCCCTTTTCCCACGCTTGTAGCCCGGGGCTCCCAGTTACCAAGGCTCAGTGCATGCTACATCTGCCCCTTTCAGTGTTGGGGTGACAGGCTGGTAGGGATGCCCTTGTCGGAGCAGATGGGCTCTTAAGCGTTCACCACCTCCCCCAGTCCTTATCCAGCTCAGTGGCTGCTGGGTTCACGTGGGCAGTTTTTTGGTCAGCAGTCCAGTGCTTGATCTACAGTGTCACTCGGACCTCTCCATCAGGAGTATGACCTTGAACTCCTTTCAAGCTGTGGGGTAGCTGTGGTCCGAGCGGACTGGACAGCAGAAAGTGGATGATCAAGGAGGGAACCCTGGTAGCTCAGTGACTAAAAATCCAGCTGCTGTCTGTGAGGCCAGTGGTTCAAACCCACCAGCTAGCCTGAGGGCTGGAGATGAGGCAGTCGACTTCTGTAGTGATTTTTCAGCGTTGTGGACACCGTGAGCAGTTCTGCTTGGTCCCCTGCATGGTTGCCGTGCGTGGAATCGACTGGAAGTTCCCAGCACCAGCCTGCACCACGGCCCCAGTGCTGCCTCCCCGTGTGCCCTCCAGGCTGCTTGGTGAGGGGCTGGAGCTGAGGAGGAGCCCACAAAACCACTGCGGTGGGCGCTGCTCCGTTTGCCTCGTCCGCGTCCACCAGGCAGAGTGGTCCCTCCTGTGTGATGTAGAGAGGAAGTGGCGTGGGAGGGCCCTTCCGGCCGAGCGGATGCTTTGTGCTTGAACTTGCTGGCCTGGTGTCAGGGGCCCAGAACCTCAGCCTTTGGAGGCCTGGGGACCAGGACAGGCCGCAGAGCCTCTGCTGCTGGCTGCTCTGTCCTGCCAGCCCCGTGCCAGCCTTGTGGGCTCTCAGGGTACCCGCAGGCCCTGCCCTGCCCCCTCTGTCTCATCTCGCCCTTGACCTGAGCAGGGCTCGCCCTTGGCCTTCGGGGTCACCAGATGACCCCATGCTCTTTGTACTCTGCCCCCTGGGTCCTCCCTGATGTCGGCTGTGGCTGGACGGGACCCAGCACGATCATCACTGCCTCAGGAGGAGGCTGAGGTCAGGGCACGGCTGGTGGGGCCAGGCCTGGGCAGCTGGGGTGGGAGGATTGTGGGGCTGGAGGGAGACGGTGGCCCAGGTGGGCCCTTCTGCCTGGAGTTGCCCGTGCCCTCGTGTGCACGTGAGATGACAGCCTGGCGTCGGCAGAGGTGTGTGAACACCTGTGTGCACACGCACACCTGTGGCCATGTGCACGTGCACACACGCCAGGCCCTCCCACTCGTGCATCTGACCGTGTTTCTGTCTGTGGTGTCTTGGGCAAGGACCTTCCCCGTCTGTCCTGGCTGCATGTCTTTAGCCCGCGCTCAGCCCCCGGGGCCGTGGTATCCGCCCTCTCACCCTCCTGCTCTGATGAGGGTTGATCCTTTCTTGGGGTCGGGGTGGTGGGGGTGGGGAGTGTGTGGAAGGTGGTGTTCTTCTGGGTCAGGCTGTCGCGAGCTCTTCCAGGTCGATTGTCCCACCTGGTGTGACTGTCCGGAGCTATGGGGTCAGCGTGAGGTGACAGCCCTGTGCTTCCCCCCTTTCTGCGCCCTCCCCTGAGATGACCTGATCCCTGGTGCCCCTCGAGGCCGGCTGCCCCTCTTCCTCCGGTGTCTGACATCTGCCCTGTGGACGGTCAGTCCCTCTGCGCAGGTGGCGAGCCCTTGAGCTCTCTGTGCCTCGGTTTCTGCCATCAGGTGGGGCTGGCAGCCGAGCTAAGGTGTGGTACATGCGGACTGAGTTGTGTGTGAGGCCTGGGAACAGTGCTGGCATCAGAGGGCAGTACCAGTGGCTGGTGGTGACTCACCGCATCCACTGCTGAGACCGAGAGCACAGGACACCCGAGTGGAACTAGACATGAGAGCCGTAACATCTGCCCAACTCTTCCCCCACTTGCTGCCTCAGGCCAGGGGATCTGCATGCCCATTTTACAGCTGGGCAAACTGAGGCCTAGAAGTTAAACAGTTATCCAGGCTCACCGTCCATGGAGTGGTGGAGTGTGGAGGGTGGGGCTGGGGGCTCTGGGGTGCGGCTGGTGTGGGTGGACAGCCCCAGGCTGGACTCATGTGCTCCTGTCCCCCCCCGCAGGACGTTGGGCTGCTAGAGTACCAGCACCACCCTCGAGACTTCTCCTCCCACCTGTCTCCCGGCTCCATCGTCCAGCCTCAGCGCAGGAGGCCGTCTCTGCTGTCCGAGTTCCAGCCTGGGGGCGAGAGGTGAGGGGGCTGTGGCGGGTGCTGGCCTCGGGGCTGAGGCTGAACTCCGGGGCCTGGCAGGAGCAGTCCTGGAAAGAACTGTGTGACCACTGGAAGGATAGCAGTCGGGGTCCCCGGACGCCCTTTCCTTCAAGCGTGTGTACGTGTGTATCTCTCTGTGAATGTGAAGAAGCCGTGATGCCTTTTACCTCAAGTGTGTGGACGTGTGTATCTCTCTGTGAATGTGAATGAGCCTGTGTGGGGACGTACGTCAGTCAGGGATGTGCATCTGTGTGCGGTGCAGGCTTGCTGACATATATGCAGGCCTGGGTCTCTGTGTGCATGCTTAGACAGTCTTGTGGACTTGAGTGTAGGCAAGTCCATCTCATTTTCATTGAGTCAGAACCGACCGAGATCTGACTCCCGGCCAGTTTTCAGAGACTCTTTAAGTTGCACGGGAGGAGATTGTCTGTTCTTTTCTCTCAGAGAAGCTGGTGGATTCGAACTGCTGGCCTTTGGCATTGCAACTCCTTATCCACAAGGCCACTAAGATTGACGTATATGAATGGATGTCCAAGTGTGTGTGTGTGTATGTCCACATGGGTGGTGGACACTTCTTTGTGTGCTCACTGATGTGCGTACGGGCATTTATGCAAACAGTATGTCTGTATGAGTACATCCATCTGTCCAGAAGCACGTTCATGTATCTGCCTGAATAGATGTGTACCTAGAGATGTAGGAATATACACTCCTGTGACGCTCTGTGTGTGTGTACGTATGTGTAGCTTTGTATTCATGTGTGTATGAAGAAGAATGTCTGTGCTTCATTGACTGTGCAAAGGCTTTTGACAGTGTGGATCACAACAAGCTCTGACTCTGAGAAGAATGGGAATCCCAGAACATTTGATTGTGCTAATGTGAAACCTATACTTGGACCAAGAGGTAGTCATCAGAACAGAGCAGGGCAACACCACATGGTTCAAAATTAAGAAGAGGGTCCGTCAGGGATGTATTCTGTCTCCATACCTTTTCAATCTGTATGCAGAACAGATCATCGGAGATGCTGGGCTGTACAAGGAGGAATGTGGCATCAGGATTGGTGGAAGAGTCATCAACAATCTGTGTTACGCAGATGAAACAACCCTGCTTGCTGAAACTGAGGAGGACCTGAAGGGCTTGCTGCAGAAGGTCAAGGACTGCAGCCTCCAGGATTGAAGCTCAACATCAAGAAAACAAAGATTCTCACCACTGGGCCAATTGGCAGCATCAGTATGGATGTTGAAGAGATTGAGATAGTTAACAGTTTTAGTTTGCTTGGCTCTGCAATCAACACTCTTGGTAACAGTAGCCAGGAAATCAAGAGACGAATTACATTGGGAAAGTCAGCTGTGAGGGACCTCTCAAAAGTACTGAAGAGCAACAACATCAGGCTGGAGACTAAGGTGCACCTGATCTGGGCTATAGTCTTCACAATTACATGCTATGCATCAGAGAGTTGGACAGTGAATAGGGATGATAGAAAGAGAATTGATGCCTTTGAGCTGTGGTGCTGGAGAAGAGTGTTGAATATACCATGGACTGCTAGGAGAACAAACAGGTTCGTTCTGGAGAAGGTGAAGCCAGAATGTTCTCTGGAGTCAAGGATTCTGAAGCTTCGTCTGACATACTTTGGGCATGTTGCAAGCAGGACTGGTCCTTGGAGAGGGACGGCGAAGGAGAGGAAGACCTTCGGTGAGATGAATCGATTCTGTGACTGGTGTGGTGGGAATAAATGTGTTTGAGATGGCGAGGTTGGCACAGGATAGAACGGCGTTTAGAGCTCTTGTACATAGGGTCGCTGTGAGTCGCAAGCGACTTGATGGCACACAACAACAACAACAAGATGCACATATAGATGGTATATACGTGTGCGTGGATGTGGACAGATCTGTATGCACGGGATTGCTTGTTACGTGTATTTACACGTGTGTGTGTGCGCGCGCGTGTGCATGTGTGTATATGGTATCTGGATTCTTTAATGTTTATTCATGCATGCGTGTATGTACACACATGTATACATAAATGGGTGTGTGCAGATGCGTATATGCGTCCATAGGGGTGTGGAAGACGTACTGCTGGCTGCTGAAGGCTGAGCCCTCGACTGGCGTGGGCTTCAGGGCTTGAGAGAGACTGTGGGGCGTGTGGGCTGTAGTGCGTAGTGCTTGGGAGAGATATTGGCGGATGGACTACAGTTCTTGGGAGAGGCATGAGGGGGTTGGGCTGCAGGGGCCTCCAACCTGGCGTGTGGGGGGGTGGTGGATGTCACAGCCTCGTCCTCCGCATCTGACACTGTATGCCCACAGGTCCCAGGATTTGCACCTGCGCCCCGAGACCCACTCGTACCTGTCTGAGCTGGGCAAGCCGGAGATGGAATTCATTGAGAGCAAGCGCCCACGCCTAGAGCTGCTGCCCGAGCCCCTGCCTCGGCCCTCAGCTCTGCTGGCCTCAGCCCAGCCCGGTGGCTCCGAGGACCTGGCCAAGGTGAGACTGTCCCCCTTGCCTGCAGGTTCCACTTCCGAGGAGGCCAGGGCCCCGGGGGACCGAAGAAGTGGTGCTGACCTCCTGAGCAGGGCCCAGGGCGTGGTGGGAGATGCCGGCTTCTCTGTGGGGTCTGCTGGTGGGACTGGCAGGAGTGGACACCAGTGGGTGGGTGAACGTGCATTGCCCCCTTCCCTGACCCTATTGGTGAGCTCCTCTGACTTGATTGGTCAGCCCTGGATTTGAACTCTGTGAGGGTGGTCAGCACCCTTGGGGTCTCCTGCACTCAGAGACACTCAGTTTAGGTGACAGAGAAGTTTCCCGGCTCCTGGCGGCTTCCCTTGTTCTCACGCCCAGGCTTCCTGGACCAGAAGAGCCAGGCCCGGGACAGAGGTGTCCCTGCTTGGGCCTGACTCCAGATGGGGTAAACAGTGACATTTGGGGACAAATCCTGATTGGTGGGACAGTGGACAAGTGGCTCACAGGTGGTGACAAATACATTGACAAGCCCAGTGCCGCCGACTGGACGCTGCAGGACAGAGGAGAACTGCCCTCGGGGGTCCTGAGGCCGGATCTTCAGGGACATGAATGTGGCATCTCTCTTCCTTGGAGCTGCTGGCGGGGTCAGACCACCAACTCCCTGCTTAGCAGCCCCGGGCTTTGTCCACCGTGGATGGATCACGTTAATTGAGCGCTGACTGTGTACCGCGGCTCAGGCAGCCCTTAGAGAGGACGGATTCGGTTCCCAGCTGCCGCCGTAAAGCAAGTCCCGTGACTTTTGTGGTTTCCACGCGTCAGGTTATGCTCCCAGTCACTGTGGCCTCTTTCTGGTCACTATGGCCCCTTCTTGGTCACTGTGGTCCCTTCCCGGTCACTGTGGCCCCTTCCCGGTCACTGTGGCCCCTTCCCAGTCACTGTGGCCCCTTCCCGGTCACTGTGGCCCCTTCCCGGTCACTGTGGCCCCTTCCCAGTCACTGTGTGGTCCCTTCGCGGTCACTGTGGCCTCTTTCTGGTCACTATGGCCCCTTCTTGGTCACTGTGGCCCCTTCCCGGTCACTGTGGCCCCTTCCCGGTCACTGTGGCCCCTTCCCGGTCACTGTGGCCCCTTCCCGGTCACTGTGTGGCCCCTTCCCGGTCACTGTGTGGTCCCTTCCCGGTCACTGTGGCTCATTCTGTGTCGTTAACTTCCGCCGAGTCGACCGTGACTCTCGACAACCCGTCGAGTGACAGTTTGCAACTTAGAGTATGATGAGTAGTTTGACAGATTGTGAGAAAGTCCGAGATGGATACAGGGCCTGGAGGTGAGCACGTGCTGATGGGAAAAGGATGCGGGGAGACTTGCTGGGGGGTGAGGGTGTCACAGACCTGCTTGTAGAAATAACGTGGCATCTGCAAAGCAGGGTGAAGTAGAGTATGAGACGTGCCTGTCGGGTGCCAGGTGCAGACCACGACGCATCTGCCCAGCTCAGTGAGCTGTGACCCCCCCCCCCCCGGGGGTGGGCAGGGGGCATCCACCCCCATCACACGGCTGGGGTCTCTCCCTGGCAGCTGCTCCGTATTCCAGCTGACCATCAGGGCATCACTGCTCTGTTCTCCAGGGTGCTGCCCTCTTCCCACGCTGGTGACGCGCCCCCCCCATGCCGGCCCCTTCCTCCTCCTGTGAGTCTGTGGAGGGTGAGGGAGACCACGCTTGGGGAAAACCCTCCCTGGAAGTGAGCGTGGGGTGAGTGCCAGAGAATGGGGAGGAAGGGGGCCTCAGCCTCTAGTTATCGCATCAGTGACACCCCAGAGTGTCACGTGACGCCCCAGCTCACTGTCACACCCTGAGGAGAACCCTCTGCTGCCTCAGCTGGCCGTCTTCCTCGTGTGTCTTCCTCCCACTTGGCCTCTGTCTCCCAGAGAGAGGGAGAGGGA
>NW_006399898.1:3465411-3502473 GCF_000299155.1 Elephantulus edwardii
ACAAGATATCTGATATGTGTTCCTCCCACTTGGCGTCTGTCTCCCAGAGAGAGAGAGGGAGAGAGGGAGGGAGGGATATAGATAGATAGATAGATAGATAGATAGATAGATAGATAGATAGATAGGTAGGTAGGTAGGTAGGTAGGTAGGTAGGTAGGTAGGTAGGTAGAGTGTGTTGTGCGTGGTATGTATGTGTTCTTCCCACTTGGCCTCTGCCTGCCTCTTTCTGTCAGAGAGAGAGAGAGTGTGTGTTTTGCACGTGGTATGTATGTGCTTCACTTGGCCTTTGCCTGCCTCTCTCTGTCTCCCATTGGGATGTGTGTGTGTTTTCTGTCACCCATCGTGTGTGGTGTGTGTGGGGTCCACGATGTGTGGGTGTGCATGTGTTCCTCCCAGTTGGCCTCTTCCTGCCTCGTTCTTTCTGTCTCCCAACTGGATATATGTATATGTATACGTGTGTGTGTGTGTGTGTGTGTGTGTGTGTTTGCTCGCTCGCTCTGCCTCTCTCTGTTTCTGTCACCCATTGTTTGTATAGGTGTGTGTGTGCATGTGCGTTTCGCCTGCCTCTCTCTGTCTATCCTGGGGTTGGTCACGCAGTATGCATGGTCAGCGTGGCCTGCCTGTGCTCACTTACTCATCTGTTGAGAACACCTGCCCGTGGCCCCCCACACCCAGAGGACAAGCTCTCCAGCGTTTGCACTCACGTCTTGGGAGAAAGTCCACAGTACCCGCGGCCAGCGTGCGACGTGGCGTGGCGGGTGCAGTGGTCACTGTAGGTCGGTAAGCCGTGCGTACACGCATGCCACACTGACCCTGGATCAATGTCCCTGCTCTCTCTGCTCCTCCCCTCCTGTCTTCGCTCTTCCTGGATCCGGGTGAGCGAAGCTGGGGGCCCAGAGTTGGAGCCTGGCTGGACCCCTGGGCCGCTGTAATTGCTTCAGGATGTCTAGGAGCGTTTGGAAAGTCTGAGCAAATTCTGGGCATGGGAAGGAGCTGGGGCGAAGCCCTGCTCTGAGGTCCAGATGTGCTTTACGTCTTTGTGTGCGTGGGACAGGGATTGGAACTGGCCCTTCGAGGGATCTTGCTGTGGCCTTTATTTCCAGCTGTGGCTACTGTGTCTGTGAGATGGCTCTGTGACTGAGACCCCTTTTCTGCTGTGAGGACCCCTGCATCCAGGCTCCAGGCTCCCTTTACCCCTGAACATCAGCACCGGGGGCCTGAACTCTCCCTTCTTTGCCCTCTGAGCCGGTGGCTTTGTCACTTCATAGTTGGGCGCGTCAACGATTGGTCTCATCTATAAAATGGGAAGAAGAGTCTCTTTCTCTCCCAGGGTTTCTGCAAAGGTTTACGTGAATTAAGATTTATGAGTGGCTTTGAAGCAAGAATTGGCAGATGACAGCCACAAGCCAAATTGGCCCCAGCCTGGATTGTGTGTGTGTGTGTGTGTGTCTCTCTCTCCCCCCCCAAACTGGAACAAGTCTTTCTTCAATCTTTCTGTTTTTTATTGTCATCTTTAACGAAAGTTTACAGAAAAGTTGGATTTGCATTCATTCATTGTTGGTACATTTTCCTCCCAGCCCCCACCAGTTCACTTTAAATATAAAAATATTCATTCACTGTTTCATCATTTCCTCCTTTCCCCCATCCCTCCCCAGTCCACTTTGCCATGTACCCTAACCCATTTCTAATGACATTTTTTATTACCTTTTTTTAAATTTATTTAAATGAAAAGTTTACAGAGACTTAGGGGTTTCCAGTCATTCATTGTTGCACTTTTCTCCCTGCCCATGCCCTCCCCCAAATTCACTCTTCTCCTTGAAAAGAAAAAGTCAGACTCTTTCATTGTTATGCAGTCCCTTCCCCCAAGTCCACTCCACTGTACAGCCTTCACTCTGGACTCCTGACATGACAAGAATACCCTATCATATGTCCCTTTTAAACACTTCTCTCCCTCATCTGTTACAATGCAGTATACATCATTCCTCCCCTCCTTCTTTGTCTTCCCTCAACCCTGATGCCAGTCCTGTTTTACAACAGTGGCCCAGTGCAATATTTGTCCTTTTGTGACTGAGATATTTCACTCAGCACAATGTCCTCCAGGGTCGCCCATTTTGCATAATATTTCATGTTGTTATTAAGTGTCGTCGAGTTGTTGGCGACTCATAGTGACTCTATGAACGAAGTCCTGGACACTTTCTGTATAACTTTCGTCCTTTCTCCAGGTTCATAGGGTTTCCAGAGGCAAGCTGTTGTGGCAGTGGATGCCACTCCTGCTTCCAAAATATTTCATGAGTTCCTTGTTTTTCAGGGCTGCATAGTATTCCACTGTGTGAATATACCAGAGCTTCTCCATCCATTTATTTGTTGATGGGCACTTGGGTTGTGTCCAGCTCTTTGCTATTGTGAACAAGGCAGCAATAAACATGGGTGTGCATTCTAGTGACATTTTTGGGGGACACGTCCCACCCATTTGTTTTCTCTGCTAATTTCAGGAGTCCTTAAGAGAATCTGGTCTGAAAAAACAACGTATTCAAATTTTGTAAAAACTAGTATAATTTTTTTTTAAAGAGCTCTGGTTGCGTCCTCTGGGTGACAGCTAAGCCCCAAGTGATGCCTCTGGTGGTTCAAATCCACCAGCGGTGCCGAGGGAGAAGGGTGAGCACTGACCTCTACGGGCTTGGGAACCCAGCGCAGGGTCAGCTGTGAGTCAGTTCTGACTTGAGGGCCTTGAGATGCGTGCGTCAGACATGGGGCTGCTAAGAGAACGGGCGGTGGTTTGAATTCACCAGCTGCTCGGGGAAAATGATGGAGCCTCCTTCAGGAAAACGTTACAGCCTTGGAAACACTGCCGTTGTTGTTGTACGCTGTCGAGTCGACTGATTCGTAACGATCCTGTGAGCTGCAGATCTGAGCGTGCCCGATCCTGTGCCCACCTCCTCCTCCTCATCTCTGACATACTTGAGCCTGCGGGTACAGTCTCTGTGCCAGACCATCTTGTGGGGGTCTTCCTCAGAGCCTCGGCCATCCCCAGCATGATGTCCTTCTCCGAGGACCCCAAGTCAACGCGTGAAAGCATCACCATCCCTGCCTCCAAGGAGCCCCCCTAGGTGCACTTACTTCCTCTCGGATAGGCTGACTTGTCCTCTTGACCGTCCGGGGGACACTCAGGTCTCTTCTCCAGTACCACAGCTCAGAGGCACCCATCTTTTTAAAAAAATTTTTTTGTTATTATTATTAATTTTAATGAAAATTTACAGAGATTTTGGATTTCCATTCATTCATTGTTGCACTTTTCTCCCCGCCCACCCCTCTCCTCCAGTTTGCTCTTTGAAAAGTAAAAGAAAAATTCTTTCGTTGTTATATGATCCCTCCCTCCCAAGTCCACTCCACTATGCAGCCTTCGTTCTGGGTTCCTGTCATGACAATAATACCTGATCATGTATCTGTTTAAATAGTTTCCTCCCTCATCTGTTTCAGTACAGTATACATAATTTATCCCATATGTCTAAGTCTACCCCCAACCCTGATGTCAGTCTGGTTTTACAATAGTGACACTATGCAGTATTTGTCCTTTTGTGTCTGAAATGTTTCACGCAGCATGTGTTCCAGGGTCACCCATTTTGAATAGTATTTCATGAGTTCCTTGTTTTTATTTTTTTAAAATTAATTTTAATGAATATTTACAGAGATTTTGGATTTCCATTCATTCATTATGGCATTTTTCTCCCCCCCCCTTCTTCTCTTTGAAAAGTAAAATTCTTTCATTGGTATACAATTCATTCTGGACTCTTGTCATAACAATAATACCCAATCATCTATCGCTTTTAAACAGTTCTTTCCTTCATCTGTTTCAATGCAGTATACATCATTTATCCCATCTTTCTCAGTCTCACCCCAACCCTGATGTATGTCAGTCCCATTCTATGGACTATGCCATATTAGTCCCTGTGTGACTGAGATATTTCACTCAGCATAATGTTCTCCAGGGTTACCTATTTTAGAGAATAATTCATGAGTTCCTCCTTTTTCAGTGCAGCATAGTATTCCGTTGTATGAACATACCACAGCTTTTCTATCCATTCATTTGTTGATGGGCTCTTAGGTTGTTTCCACCTCTTTGCTCTTGTGAGCAAAGCCGCGATAAACATGGGTGTGCAGAGGCACCCATTCTTCTGTCATCGTTAAGGCAGCATCGGCTTTTGGAAGCTGGAGGGTCCACGCGATCAGGCTGGACTCCGTGGCAGGGGGCCGGCTTTGGTTTGCGTGGTGCGTAGATGAAGCGTTGGGCCGCTGGCCTCCCCACTGAGAACGAGGAGGCAGCCGCCCGGTGATGATCACAGTCTAGAGACTCCTGTGAGGTGATTCTCTGTCCTCCAGGGTCTTTGTGAGACGGAAGCAGCTGGAAGGAGTGAGCTTGTGGGGGCCTGATTCGTTGCTGCAGGGGTAGAATTGAATGATAGTGACAGAGACGGGCCAGCAAACTGGATGTGTTTACCATCTGTCCTTTTCAGACACTTTGCCCACCCCTGGCCCTAAGCCTCCGAGGTGTCAGTTTTTCCATCTGTAAAATGGGAATGTGATAGACCCCTGATGGTGGCATGAGGACCCCAGCAATGGAAGATGGATTGGTAATAATGGGGATTCCCCCAGCCTACAGGGCTGAAGGGTCTCTGAGATGGCTTGAGGGGTATCTGTCTTAACTTCTGGCTTGTCCCTGGGGTGAAGGGGTGTTCCCCAAGACAGCATGTT
Organism: Elephantulus edwardii; assembly: GCF_000299155.1. NCBI lineage: Eukaryota > Metazoa > Chordata > Mammalia > Macroscelidea > Macroscelididae > Elephantulus > Elephantulus edwardii. The sequence continues at coordinate 3,470,161 of NW_006399898.1, forward strand.
GGGCCACGTGGGACAGTTGGGGTTGTTTTCTGGTTCCCCAAGGGGTCCTGAATGTTCTCCCTGCAGCTTTCCCCATGTCTCAGATGGACACGGTGAGACCAGGAGGCAAGGCCAGCGGGAGGCCCTCAGTCCCCACTGGGCTGTGAGGACTGACACAGCCTGGTGTGGCCTCTGCCCATCCTGGGGGGCTGTGAGGGCACCTGGCCGCCCTCGGCCACAGTTGTCCCAGGGAATAATGTGGCCTGTGTCCTGCGGGTGGCAGCTGCGTGGGGGCTGGGAGGCGGCAGCCTGGCGCTCCTCCCGGACGCCTCCAGCAGCAGCTGCCGGCCTGGCCCACCGGATGGCTCCTGGTGGGGGCTCGGGTTACGCACACGCTGCCAGGCCTGGCTATCGGGCAGGGCAGTGACAGCCCACGTTTATTGAGCGCTTACAGTATGCTGGATGGGCTCGGAGCCCGCGCTGCGATGTCTTAACTCTTCAACCTTGTTGGGGCCTGAGGGTGGGGACTGGGACTCTCCCCATTGTATGGATGAGGAAACTGAGGCAGGGAGCTGGTGAGCCCAGGCAGACCCTGCCCCAGAGTGAACACTGGCGGGGAGCACGGTGATTTTGCGGCCGCCCCACTCTGGTTGCCTGGTGGCCTTGTGGGGAGGGAGGAGGCCGTGCATGGCCGAAGTGAGGGCGTTTTCCATCCTGACTGCGCCAGGCAGACCTAACCTTCAGGGAAGGAAGAAGCAGACAAAGACCCGTAGATGAAAAGCCAGACACCTTGGTGCTGTGCTGTCGATTCTGGTGCACAGCCGCCCTGCAGGACATAGGCCTCGAGGCTGTGCCCTTTCTGGAAGCAGACAGCCCCATCTTTCTCCATCCGTCTGTCTAGTGGATTCGATCCGTCAGCCTGTAGGTTCACCACCACATTCTTGACCTCCGGCACCACCTTGTGGCGTGCGCTGTCAGGTGCCGTGGAGCTGGCCCTGGCTCCCGTGTCTCCTGTGCCGTCTGGTGAAGCCCTGTCCTGCCCGTGCCCGCCGCACCGGCCTGACCCGCTGTCTTAGCCGCTGTGCCAGGCTGTCTCGGTCAGCACTTTCCTCTCCGTCGCTCTCCTGAGATTTGCTTGTTTGGGTTGAGAATCATAAGTGCTTACGGAGGCCTTGGTGCGGGCGAGGCCCTGGGGGCATAAGCTGTGGGGTTCTGGGGGAGTTTGGTGTGGTGCAGGGGACAGAGGTGGACCAGAGGGCCAGGAGAGAGCTGTGCTGTGGGAAGGGAAGTGAGGGGAGGCCGAGACCCCAATCTTGGAGGATGCATATCTGGTCTGTGATGAACTGTAGGGTGACAGACGGAGCTTACAGCTGGAAGGATGGACACCAGGATGTGGCCTCTGTGTTATGGGGACCTGTAGTCAGGCCAGGAATTAGGGTTACATCTGGTGGGTGTGTTCCTGATAGGGGTGTGCCTGGTGGGGGCTTATAAAGGGGGAGGTGTACCCAGTGGTGGGTCCCTCTGGGTGAGGCTGTGTCCAACAGGGCTGTATCCAGGTGTGGGCATGTACCTGGCTAGAGGTGCCCCCCGACTCAGTTACCCTGACCCTACCCCCACATCTGCTTCCCTTCTCCCGCAGGACCGCAGCCTGACAGGCAAGCTGGAGCCAGTGTCCCCGCCCAGCCCCCCGCACGCGGACCCCGAGCTGGAGCTGGTCCCCCCGCGGCTGTCCAAGGAGGAGCTCATTCAGAACATGGACCGCGTGGACCGCGAGATCACCATGGTGGAGCAGCAGATCTCCAAGCTCAAGAAGAAGCAGGTGTGCGCGGGCACGTGGCGGGTGGGGGCCAGGAGGGGACGCCGCCCAGTGCTGCACCGGCCCGCACACCTATAAATGGCATCAGCAGCCCTTTTCCCCGCCTCACACTGTGACCACCTGCCTGGGGCCTCACCCCGCGATTTGACCGAACCCGAGCTTTCCCGTCAGCCTCCTGCTCTGCTGCCTGCTTCCAGCCGGCCCCAGGCTCCTCCCTGGGAACCACTCATGCTTCTCACTCTCTGCTCACATGTCCCTTGCGGAGAGCCCCTCTCTGTACATTGATTCATCCTCTACCCGCACTCTGTCCCTAAAGCAAGACCAGGTCAAACCCACCGCTGACCCGTCCGAAACTCCACAGGGTGTCTGAGACTGTAATCTCTCTGGGGAGGAGACGGCCGTTCTCCTGGGGCCGCTGGTGGAATCACATCACTGACCTTTTGGTTAGCAACTCAACACGGCACTCGCCACGCCACCAGGCTCTTTTCTGTCCCAGGGATGGGGCACATGTAGCCAAAAGCAGCTGTCTGCGCGCGCGTGAATAGTTTTGTTGGCACATAGTCATACCCACTAGTTCCCCGTGCCACCGACGGCTGCTTTCTCTCTGTAACAGCCCAGGGGCCTGCAGAGGTCAGTGCATTTGGCCCCCACCCCTTTGCGGAGCCCGCGGGCCTCCCCTGCCTCCTGGCCCTGCCTCAGAGGGCCTCCTGCCCTGGATGCCACTATGCTAGGACCGAGGGGGCTCTCCAGTTAGGATAAGACAGGACCCCGTCTCCCCCTGACATCTGTGCCTGTCACATAGTAGGTACTCATGGAGAGCTCCCGCTGTGGGTGCATCTGAGCTAGTAGGGTCTCACCTGGCTCTGCCTCTCAGCAGGGTGGGCTCCCTGAATACCTGATAGCCTGTGAAGGAGGAACATTGAGGTGGGAGAAGGTGGGAGAAGGGAGGGCGTGGATTCCAAGAGGCCATGGGCTATTGCTAACAGCTGGACCTCCAGAACAATGTGACAGCTGGGCCTGGTCAGCGGTCAGCGACGCAGAGCTCGTAGTTTCCAAGATGGGTAGACATTGAGTGAAGAACTCTTTAGGGCCTGGCCTGGGGAACGCCGCTGACTCTGCAGGTCACATCTTCAAGTTCATGCCTCAGATCAGAAATCAGGTGGCTCGGGGGCGCCCCTTGATGGAGCTGTTTTTATTTTACGATTTCAACTCCACTTTGGCTCTTTTTTTAAAAAAAAAAAACCAAAACCCACAAAAAAACCCCATCAAACCAAAAAAACCCATGCTAAATTCATATAAAGGTAATTATTTTAAAAGTGAAGAGTTGAGTGCCATTTAGGACATTTCTGATGTTTAACAAACATCTCTGTCAAGTTCCAGAACATTTTCATCACCCCACAAAGAAACCCCGTTGCCCTGTCTTTCTCCTCCCAGCCCCTGGCTGCCCTCATCTGCTCTCTGGGTTTACCTGCCCTGGCTGTGCTGTGGTCATGGCTGGAGACCTCTGGGGTCGTGTCCGACTGGTTCCTCTCACGCAGCATCTTTGGTGACTCCCCGTGCTGACCACCATGGACACCTCCGTCCTCTGACTGCAGAACTCTCCATTGTGTGGGGTGGCACATTCGATGTGGCCCCCCATTTCTCCCATGGGCTCTCCCTCTTTGCAGTGTAGTGCTCCATTCTGTGGAGTTAGCCCGTTAGGGGTGCCCCCTTGCCGTTGCTGGACGTCCGGGCGGGCTCTCTCTGAAAGGCGCTGCTTCTCACAGGCCCAGGTTTTACTCTCAGAGCCTCTTGGTGGTTGTGCCTGGGTTCGTGCCAGAGCCAAGTGGCTGGGTCAGGCGGTGGTTGTGCGTCCTGCGATTTGAGGACCTCCCAGCCTCCCTTCACCTCCAGCAGCACCGTTTCTCATTCCTCTTTCCCGCCCGCGGTGCACGAGGGCCCCAGCATTTCCATCTCCCCGTCAGCTGCTTTCTGGGTTTCTTGATAATAACCTTCCCGGTTGGCTAGAAATGGTATCTCGTGGCTGTTCTAATCTGCATCAGATATACCAGTATCTTACCAAAGCCCCTGCTGGAGTCAGGCCTTTCTCTTTTTTACTTTTAATATACTTTGCATTCAGTGGAGCAGGGGTGGCCTAGTAGGTAAGGAGTTGTGCTGCCAACCCAGAGGCAGGTGGTACGAATCCGTCAGCGTCTCCAAGGGAGTAAGATGGTCAGTCTTGCTCTGTGTGTGATTTAGAATCTCTGAAAACCCACTGGAGGGGCAGCTGGGGTCAATTTCAGCCTGACAGTGAGGAACACACATTAACACTTGCCGGGGAATTTATATGGCCTTCCGTGTTCTCTTTCATAGCCACCCTGTGGGGGGAAGAACTGTTGCATAGAGTTTATGAGGCTGGGCTTCTTCAGAGAAGTGTCATTCCCCACCCCCACCCCACAGAGTCGCTGGTGGCCCTGAACTGCCAGTCTTTTGGTTAGCAGTGAGTGCTTTAACTCCCACACCACTGAGGCTGGGAGATGGAATCTCTTTGATGGCAGTTAAATATTTTTTTTAATTTGGGGGGGGTTCCCTCCATAACAACTTCTGTATTAGTTCCTTGGTGACCTTGGTTACATTCTTTGTGTTGTCATTCTGGTGGCCTTCTTTCAGTTAATCTAGCCTCCCCGCATCCTTACATTCTCGGCTCTGATTTAAAGGAATTGTGGACTCATCCATCTCCAGTGGGTGGTTTCTTAAAGGAGCCACAGACCTTATGGGCAAACCCGGGGTTGTTTGAACCTGCAGTCCTCAAGGTAGTTTGAAGAGTATTTTAGGACAGTCTCGAGGAGTCTCCCAGTCTCACTCAGTCCAGTGAGTTTCCTTTTTATTTTCAGGAATTTGAGCTTCTGGTCAACATTTTCCTCCCATTCTTTGAGTGTCCTGCAGTGGCCAGAGCAGTCAGGAGTGCAATCTGTGCACCCATCTAATCTAGATCCTGGGCTCTCGGCTGGAGGAAGTGGCTGTGGCATTTCCTCCACTTCTTAGAGCAGCCTTGTGTGTGTGGGGGGGCACCCTGACCCCTCTATTTTGCAGAGGGAGACATTGAAGTCTAGAGGGGTACGGTGTCTTCCCGAGGCTGTGTAGGTGGCAAGTAAGAGCTTGAAGGATGAAGACCCTAGGTGATGCAAGCCATTAAGGTTGGCAGTTGCAGTCCACCAGAGATGGGCCTTGAAAAGCCACAGATGCCCCGTGGAGCTTGCTGTTGGCCGGTCACAGCACTGTGGCCCATGTGGCCTCGGGGTGGTGGGCTTTCTCATTCTGCCTTTGTTGTTGATTGCCTTTGAGTCGAGTACGACTCATAGCGACCCTCTGAACAAAAGGCCTGAAGCCCCTCTACAACTGTCGACATTTACCAAAGTTCTTAGAGTTTCTGGAGGCATGTCGTTTAGGAAGTGGAGGCCACTCCTGCTTCCAAACCTGTCATAGTATGTTAGTGTTGTTATGTGCCATTGTGTCACCTGTGATGTGTAGCGGCCCCATGTACAGCAGCTCTGAACCCTTCCCTATCCCGAGCCAGTCTCACTAACTCCTATATACCAACTCACATTGCCCCAGTTACCCTATCAATCCATCTCATCCGGGGTCTTCCTCTTCAGTGCTGTCCATCCACCCTTCCCAGCTTGATGTCCTTCTCCAAGGACAGATCTCTCCTGGCCACATGCCCAAAATAAGTGAGACAGAGCTTCAAAATCCTCGCCTCCAAGGAGAGACTTGACTTCACCCTCTCCCAGACAGACCTATTTGTTGTCTTGGCGGTTCATGGTATGTTCGAGACTCTTCTCCAGCACCATGACTCAAAAGCATCTATTAGGAATTCCTTTTCTGTGGTGCCCAAGAGAGGGCCACCCTCACTGAGGGAGAATCCCACACACATGCTTCCAGTCTGTACTTTGGGGTTCGCAAGTGTTTTGCCAGGAAGCCTCGTGGTGCAGTGGTTAGATGCTTTGCTTCTAACTGGAAGAAAGCTGGTGTTTCAAGCCCATTTGGTCACTTGGTGGGAAGAGGACTTGCCGGTGCTGGGGAACCCACCTGGGAAACCCCGGGGGACGCTGGGCTCTCATCTGTGTGGCCTCCTGAGTCCAGATGTGTCGGACATGACGGTGTTTTCCGAAAGCTGCCAGCAGGGGTCTCTGTGGGACTGTGGCAGAGCTGCTAACCCAGCTGGGCTTCCCAGGGGCCTGGCCTCGGGTCCACAGTGCCCGAACCTGGGTCCCGTGTCAACTGCACACAGCATTGTGAGGGGGCGGACCCTGTTGGGGTGTGGATGTGGGTACTGATGCCCCTACTCGGCCCTGGGCTGGACTCTTAACATTGCTGGTCTTTCGCTTTCTTCATGGTGTGAAACAGTCATTGCCTTTAGGGGTGATCCGCCACAGAGGGTCTAGAGAGGGGGGTCCTGTGTCACACACAGAGGGTCTGAGAGAGGGGAGCCCCGTGTCACAGAGGGTCTAGAGTGTCACAGAGGGTCTACAGAGAGGGGGGCCCTGTGTCACACACAGAGGGTCTGCAGGAGGGGGGCCCCGTGTCACACACAGAGGGTCTGAGAGAGGGGAGCCCCGTGTCACAGAGGGTCTGGAGTGTCACAGAGGGTCTACAGAGAGGGGGGTCCTTTGTCACACACAGAGGGTCTGAGAGAGGGGGGCCCCATTGTCACACACAGAGGGTCTAGAGTGTCACAGAGGGTCTGCAGGAGGGGGGCCCTGTGTCACACACAGAGGGTCTGAGAGAAGGGGGCCCCATTGTCACACACACAGGGTCTAGAGTGTCACAGAGGGTCTGCGGGAGGGGGGCCCCGTGTCACACACAGAGGGTCTAGAGTGTCACAGAGGTTCTACAGAGAGGGAAGCCCTGTGTCACACACACAGGGTCTGAGAGGGGAGCCCCGTGTCACACACAGAGGGTCTAGAGTGTCACAGAGGGTCTGCGGGAGGGGGGCCCCGTGTCAGCCACAGAGGGTCTGCAGGAGGGGAGCCCCGTGTCACACACAGAGGGTCTGCAGGAGAGGGGCCCCGTGTCACACACAGAGGGTCTGCAGGAGGGGGGCCCCGTGTCACACACAGAGGGTCTTAGAGAGGGGAGCCCCGTGTGAGGACCTGCCCGCTGGCCTCTGGTCAGGGCTCATTCACAGTGACAGCGTGGAACTGCCCACCAGACTTCCCGGGTTCACTTGTTAGGTGTTGTTGAACTGACCCTGAACAGATCTGAACCTCCTGCCCCATTCTCACCACCTCTTCGTCTTGCTCTGAAGGTCTTCCTCCTAACACCTGTCCTATAGAAAAAGGACTTTTTAATTGCCCCCATTTTCCAGGTGAGGCAAAGTGAGGCTCAGAGAAAGTTAGCAACCTCCTGTAGACGAAGGAGGTTTCTAACCTGGTCCCTGAGTCTGCACGGTCCTGAGTGCGATGATGGTGTGTAATATCTGTGGCTGGGTTTAGCAGGCCCTGTTTGACTGTGCCTGCATTAACTCGTCTCCTCGGGACCACATCTAGAGAGGTGGTGATTGGCCCCATTTCACAGAGGAGGAGACTGAGGCTCTGCTTCTGTTCACTTCGCTGGAAGTGAGGCCAGGCAGGCTTTGAACCAGGGAAGGCTTGGCCCCGGAGGCTCGAGTCGGCTGCTGGTGGGGGCCCTTCCCCGAGGGAGCAGGGGTTGCTGCTCCAGGACTCCCCGGGCTGAGTCAGAGGAAATGGTTAGTAGCTTGACTTCCTGTGCATGGCCACTGTGAGGGGGCCGCCCGAGCTGTGCCCCGTGGGGGGCCTGCCTTCCGCCCTGCTCACCGATCACGCCCTCTCCACCCACAGCAACAGCTGGAGGAGGAGGCCGCCAAGCCGCCCGAGCCCGAGAAGCCCGTGTCGCCTCCGCCCATCGAATCCAAGCATCGCAGCCTGGTGCAGATCATCTACGACGAGAACCGGGTAAGCTGCCAGCCAGCCTCTCCTGCCACCCTGCTCTGACCGCTTACAGGCTGTGGGGTCCCCTCAACGGGCGCGCTTCCCACTCTGGGCCTCCGTGTTCTCATCTACGAAATGGCACCTGAGCAACCCTCCTGCCCCGGACTCATTTATAAATGAGTGGCTGGTGTTCAGTGGGCCTGGGGTGCACTGAGCCCTGGCTGAGGGGCGGTGCTGTGAGTCCTAGGAGGTCTGAGCCCAGTAGATGGCTTGGGGAGGAACATTTAGGCTCAGAAGGAAGTCCAGTGATGGAGAAGATGCATTTCCCTCAGTAACGGGAAATGAGCCCTTTTCTCTGCCAGGCAGTGGACAGTCCTTTGCACGGCCGTCCTGGGAGGGCGAATGGGGCAGCTGCTTCCATTTGTCACGTCAAAACAGATGGAACTGAAGCCCAGACAATTCGAGTTCTTGTCCAGAGTCGCATAGCCCAGAGAGGGTACACCTGGGATTTGCAACAGGATCCCTTCAGTGCCAGCCTGCTTTGACATCCCAGCAGGGCCTTTCCTGGGGCCAGATACCACATGAGGCTTGATGCAGGCTTGGGGCCTAGAGGCCTGGGAGGGGCAGCTGCTGGGGGCCTGGAGGAGTTTGGTTTTGGAGGGGCTCAACAGCCCTGAGTTAGAGCTTGGTGTCTGGTAGGGCTCTAGGCTCCTGAGTTCCAGGTCCTGCCACTGTGTGTGAACTCAGTTCCATGTTCATCACTCAGATGAGTGCAGGGTGTGTGGGTGATGAGTGTCCTCTCTGAGGGGTCAGAACACAGCTCTTGTCTGATGTGACACAGTGAAGTGTGGCAGACAGGGACCACTCTTCTCTCGACCTCTCGTTCCGTGCTCCTGCGTGGGGTCCCTGGGCTGCTCCCTGCTGCTGGCTCAGTCTCAAGAGTCAGGTGCAGCTGATGTCTCCTCGTCTGTGATTGCTGCTCTCCTGTCCCCAGGGCCTACCTGCGCCGAGCTGCTTGTCAGCCGTTTGGCTAGTCCTCCGCCTCATGCAGCAGCAATAGGATGCAGGGTGAGCCTGAGGCAGTAGGACTTGGGGGCCAGGCATCCATTCCCACTCAGAGCCACACTTGTGACACTTAGTGCTGTAAATCAGAGTCCCCATGGGCTGCCCTGACCTCGGGCAGAGGGGGCTCGGGCCCCACATCCACCACCACAGTCCCCCACCCTGACACTTCCCTGTGACCTCGAGTGGTTTTAGTCACCTGCTGTGACCCACACTCCTCTCCTGTTCACTCATGGTGACCTAGCACCCATCTTGCATGGTTGGTGGGGCGAGGAGCAGTGGATTCAGTATGGGGCTGCCAACCACAAGGCTGGCAGTTCAAGCCCACCCATTGCTCTAAGGGAGACAGACACGGCTGTCTAGCTGTAAAGGTCATAGTCTCGGAGCTCCTGTCGGACACGTCTGCTCTGTCCTCCTGGGTCACTGTGGGTCGGAGCTCACCCATTTCTGGTGGATCTCCGTGGGGCTGTTTTGACCTGTAAAGTGAGGGTCTCTTGTCCCCATGGCCACGTTCTCCGGGGCACTGTCGTTCTGTCTAGAACAGCCCGGCTCCTTGGCCTCCGCAGTCCCTCTCTGTCCCAGTTACTATCCTCACCTGGGGCTCTCAGCTGGATGGTCTGTCAGGCCACTGGTTCGGGGCTTCTGGTGAGTGGGGCAGAGAGTTGCTTGGATGGCAGCCCAGATGCAGGGTGCAGACCCCATTGTTCTTCCTCTGCCTTGGGGCCCCTGAGGCTGTGGAGTCAGCGTACCTGTGGTGGGGGCTCGTGGGGCGCTGTAACTGTCAAAAGCTTTCTCAGGAAGTGTCTGGCAGTTAGCTCTCCTGGATACAAGAGACAGAAACCGAGTCTAAGAAAGAGTTCATCATGGGGCCCTGTGACGAGAAGTCAGTGCTGGCGCTTGCTTCAGGTGTGGGTGGATCGAGGGGCTCATGTGACGGCATCTGACTCACCTCTCACCGACTAGGGGCCAGAAGCAGATAGGAAGTCTCTTTCCTAGTGGCCTTGGCCACACTTCCAGGGCTAACCCTCATTGGCTGGCTGGAGTCACATGTTCATTTTTGAGTGATCCCCAAGGTCAGGGGCATCTGCTCTGACTCCTGCCCGGCCTCGGAGAAATCGGAGTTCCCACTTCAATAAAATGAACACTGCACCACAAAGCAAGTCGTACCAATTTTCGCTGTTTGCCAGTGCACGTAACATTAGCTTTACCCTGAGCTGGAGTCTGTGAGGGATGCCACAGCCCTGGAGGGAAAAAAAATCAGAAATATTTAGAGAATGAGCAGAATGCGGTCATTCACAGGAAGTGAGCCCGTACTGTTGGAAAGACAGCACTGACCGACACGCTTGACGCAGGGTTGCCACCGGCCTTCAGTTTGTAAAAAGCCCAGCGTCTGTGCGGTGCAGTTAGGTGGAACGTGGTGAAATGAGTTTGCACGCTGGGGAGGCTGGGCCTCTTACCTCTGTCTGAGGTGGGGCCCCCCGTCTCCCGGCCCCCCAGCGATGGAGCCTAAGAAATGCTTCTCCTGAGGAGAGATTGGGGTGTGCCACACATACACCCTCCCTGCCTGCCTGGACGTGGCCCACCCCCTCAGCCCCGGCCTTCACGCCTGCCCGGAGGAGACTGAGGCCTCACAGCGGGTTGAACCTGGTTCCTGAGGGTGAGAGCTGGCCCGGCCTGGCCACTCAGGTCACCTCATCCTCACTTACCCTTTCCGTCAGCAGCCGTCGGCCTCGTTGTGTGAGGCAGCGGTCATACCGTCAGTACGTTCACTCAGTTGCTGGGCAGCTGAACCGTTGCTCCGGCCCTGGCCCTCGAACGTGGAACCTCGACCTCACCTGCCCTCTGGTGGCTCTGGGGTTGGACACCCCGTTGTCGGCTCCCTGGCCGACTCCTCACTCAGCCCCGCCCCGAGCGCCTCCTTGCTGGCCCTCCTGTGCCCAGGGTGCCTCAGGGCCTTTGCACTGCCTCTCCCTCCAGCGGGGTGCCTTCCCGGACCTCACACTGCCCCGCTCACTGCCGGACCCTCCGTCAGTGCTGAGGACCCTTGCTGCGGCCAGCACGTCCCCACGGGGGCCGACCGCGTCCTGCCCGCTTACCCTGCTCCCTGGAGTGGAGGTTGCCTTCGGGCAGTGGGAACGGGAGGATGGGTCCCTGTGGTGGCGCTGGAAGGACCCTGAGGTTGGAGGCCAGGTAGGCAGGAGGTCCCCCACCCTGTCCACCTCTGGCAGCAGCTGCAGGCACTTCCTGCTCCTGCTGGATCAACAGGGTCGATTTTAATCTGCCCTCCTTCCCTGTGGCCGGCCCTGTGCAGCGATGCAGCGGCCTCTCAGAACCGCTCTGGGCCACAGCTCCCCAGGGGCGGGCTGGACGGGGTCCGGTGCATCAGGGGAGGTCATCGTCCCCACCGGGCGGGCCCAGGAGGCAGCTCATCTCGGACCACACCAGTGACCTCCCTCCCGGGGCTGCCCGTGTGGGCGGGGCAGGCAGGGGTGTGGACGGAGGTGGGAAAACGCTGAGGGGGAAGCAGTTGCTGACCCTGGAAAGGAAGGCATCCCATCCCCGGGGGTCCTGGCCCAGCAGAGCCCACGAGAGGGAGGTCACAGGTCTGTTGATCTCATGGGATGCATGTGGGAGGCTAGGACTTGCCTGTCCTACCCCTCTGGATCTCAGTGAGACGGACACCCAGAGGGCCCTGCAGTGAGCGTGCCAGCAACGAGGAATTGGGGCAGTCAAGGGAGGCTTCCTGGAGGAGGCAGTACTTGCATTCAAGTGCACAGTGGGTACTGTTGCGGATGTGAGGGATCAAGGGCAGACTTCTGGGATACCTTTGGGAGACTCGGTGGAAGCAGTGGTCTCTACCTGCTTGTGTGGCAAGGTGGTCGGCAGGTGAGACCCTAGCCCAGGCATGGATTTAACCATTCAGGTCCTGACGCTTAGATAAACCAGCCCACCTAGAGACACACTGTCAGCCGTTACTGTAGACAGGAGACATCCGGGCCCCAGGGCGCCTGTCTCTGGGACCTGCTGCCCCACACCCATCAGGAGTTGGGGTTTTTCAGAACGGCTGTAAGGAAATCCGTCACAGGAATCCCAAAGCCGGCCTCACCCCACCTGTCAGTCATCACATGACATGAAGTGACAGCTGGACCCAGTGGGCCCAGGGGACAGACCAGCACAGTCAGACTGCTTCCCAGAATCACCGGTCAGCTCCGAGGGGCTCAGTGGGAGCGATACTGGGGCCTTTGGGGCTCCCAGGGTGAGGGTGGGGTGCTGCCCCTGTGCTGCAGAGAACAAAGCGTGACCAGAGCTGGCCGTGGAAGAGCTTGAACAGGGTCCTAGAGGCCAGATACAGACCGAGGGCTGGTCAGTGCATGAGGCTCTGGACCTCCCGCCACAGAAGACGAGAGGCTCTGTGTGTGTGTGTGTGTATGTGTGTGTGTTGACACGTGTGACCACGTGTGTGCACCTGTGTATGGCTGTGCACCCATGCGTGTGAGGGAACCCTCTCTGTACGTGTGTTCACATGTGTGCTGTGTCCTGTGGGTCTCTGTGGTGTCCTGCATTGAGTACACGTATGGTTCTGTGTGGGTCATCTGCTGGTCTTCCTGGGATCCAGACATGTGGCTGTGGGCGTGGGCGCGCGTGCGTGCACACGTGTGTGTGTTTGTGTGTGTGTGTGTGTTCACCAGTGACTGGGAGCTAGCGTGGAGGGCACACATAGGTGGTGTTGGACACTTTCTCTTCCCTGGCCTGGTCCTCTGAGCTCCTGGGTCTAGAGACCCTCATGAGTGCTGTCTTCCCCCCCCCTTTTTATTATTTTTGTGTGTGTGTACCATCAAATTGGATTTGACTGGTACAGGAGGAGATTGCCCCTCCTTCTCCAGCAGAGCGTCTGGTGGATTCAAATCACGTACCCCTGGGATTTCAGGGCAGCTTCCTGCCACCAGGCCACCGGAGCTCCCCAGGGGTGCTGTCTTTTAAGTGGGACTCCACCCGACCCTGTGGCCCTCAGCTGCCTGCCTGAGCCCCCCGAGTGAGACTTGGTGACCTCTGGCCCTGTGTGTAACAGCAGGTCCTGTCCTGCCCCCCATCCATCAGCCTGGGTTCTGGACTGGTCCATAGGGAGTTGACCTAGGGGACCTCCGGGGATGGCTCTCCTTTGGGCACTGACCCCCACTTCTGTAGAACTGGGCCCCTGGTGACCAGCTGCAGTGTGACCTCGTCTCCCCCTCTGCCCTTGGGGAGGGGTATTCTGAGTGCCCCAGCCAGTGGTTCCCTCCAGTGAGAATGCCCCCACTAGGGCTGGGCAGCAGTCACACCACCAGCCTGCCCCCCCCACGGCCCTCGTCGTGCGCTGGACACTGGCTTTAGCGGATCTCAAGTTTACTTCTTAACCACAGCGTGTGAAGTGGGACAGTCCCTCGCCCTGTGTCCCTGACAGGGTCCTGAGATTTGTGGGGAGGAGACTGGCCTGAGTCCAGTCAGCGGATTTGAACCCAGGCCTCAGAGCAGCGTGCTGTGTGACTCTCCGGTGTCTCAGTGTCTTGAGACCAGCTCACAGCAGGACAGGTCTCCTGGACATCGTGTCGGCTGTCCTTTTGGAAGCTGACCATGTCATCAAAGGCCCCAGGGGAGAGTGGGGTGCCGAGGGGGCATGTGGGGCAGGCCTGACGGGCAGCAGGGCTCTTGTAGCAGATGTGTCTGTGAAGAACTGGCCGTGAGGGCCAGGAGGGGGGGACCCGCTACTCGAGGGGATGTCTTTCAGCCCCTTGTTCAGGGCACCTGTGCTCCTGAGACAGACAGGATGCCAACAAAGCCGGGACCCACCTGCGGTCATCTGGCACAGACGACTTCTTCTTCATCTTTTTTTTCCAATTTTTCTACTACTTTACAAAATTCAAATAATACAAATTTGAACAAATTCTTTCCATTTCCCTCACCCCCCAACCCATCAAACTGTACAACCCAATGATTAATCCCCTCTTCCCCCTGCACATCCACATCCCTCTGCTTCCAGCCTCTCCCACCCCTCCTGGATCCTTGTACTCATTCTACAGTAACAGCTTTATACAATATTTACCATCATGGGACTGAGTTAGTTCACTCAGCATAATGCTCTCCAGTCCCTCCCAATTTAGGTAATAATTTACAGAGTTCTTGCTCCCGTGTGGCACAGACGTCTTGAACCAGCACCCTGTGCCCAAGGCCTGGACCTGCATCTTTGGTCTGGCATGCCAGGGAAGGCTTAGCTGGGAGAAAAGTCCCGTGTGATCTGCTTTTCTGGTCACCCAGCCCCTGCAGTCTTGCCTTCACAAGTTCAGCCTCGTCCTTTTATCAGAAGGGGTCAGGGCAGGTCCTTATACGCATGTACCACAAACTCCTATACATCCCTCAGAACCCAGCCTCTGTCACCCACCTGCTACCGGAGACTCGTGCCGCCTTCCACACACGTACCTGTTTTCTGCCAGAGCAGGCAAAGCTGCTGTTGGTGCTTCTGTGTCCCATTGCCTCGTCTGTCTCGTGAGGCTCCCTCTTGTGTCTCGCAGGCGGGGTGTGTGTGAACTGACGATGAGAGGGGCTGTATGCTCAGTGCTCAGTTCATAGAGTGCTGTAATGACTAAGATGGTCCTCGATGGGGGGCCCCAGCTATACCCTGAAGCTGCTGGTCTCGGGGCGTGGGTTATGTGAAGGGTCTGGGGGCATGCCTGCTAGTCTTGGGGTTTGGACTTCGTGTGGACACAAAGGGCCTGGCTGGTGGTCTTGAGGGGCTTGGAGCTTGGGCTCTGGAGGGCATGACTGGAGGGCTCTGGAGCTCAGTGTTTGGGCTCTGTGTAGGGCCTGGGGGCATGGCTGGTGGTCTGGAGGGCTTGGGGTTTGGGCTCTGTAGGCCCCGAGGGCATGGCTCTCAGTTGTGGGCAGGCTAGGCCCTTGTTCTGGGCCGAGCTTGTTCTTGATGCCAGCGTAAACCCACCAACATAACCCTGTCATCGAAGTGAGGTCTGTCTGAAGTAGGAGAGGGGGGCTGGTCTCCGACAACCAGGAAACACCTTGGGAGGGCCTGGGGTGTTAGGACAGCTGGGGGACAGTTTTATCCCAGCCCCTCGACCTCCCAGAAAGACTCCCCAAGCCCTCCATGTCTGGGGGTACAGCTCTTCCTGCATTGTAGGGGAACTTGCCTCTCCTGGGGCACCACTCTGTCAGAGCCCTTTTCAATACACGCCTAGCAGAGCCTCCTGGCCCTCAAGCTCCCCCACAAAGCATCGAGTTAGAGCCTTTCCTGCCCCTTTGTCTGCCCTCTGCAGCCTCCCACCCCCAGCCTCTGACAGGTCCTGGTGGTCCCAGGCGGGGGCTGTGTGGCACAATGCCCCCTTCATGGTGCCGGGCGGGGGCCTGAGTTCCAGGCTGGGCTGGTGCCACATTGCTCTGCGTTTCTAATAAGGCCTGTTGTGCATGGGGTGGGGGTGGGGGCCAGGGCAGCCCAGCACCCCGGAGTGGACCCTCTGCCGCCCTCCCTGGCATGCACCCTCACTGATTCTGAGCATTGTGAACAACCCAGTGGCTTCTCTGCCCAGGCGGGCATTTCAGGCCGTAGGCTGGCCGGAGCTCTGGCCGGGTCATCGCTCCCGGGGGCGAGAACGGGCTCCCAGAGCACATGGTGTGTGCGGTTACCAAGGGGCAGCTCGGCCGGGAGGACCCCTGGGGACCGGGACCAGGACTGGGCCACTGCCCTCTGTCCAGGAAGCCTCTGCTTATAATGTGTTCTGTGTTTTGTTTTTCCCTTCTTGCCGCCGCCCCACAGAAGAAGGCAGAAGCGGCACATCGGATTCTGGAAGGCCTGGGGCCCCAGGTAGAGCTGGTGAGTTGGGGTGCATGGTGGGAAGCTGTGGGGGTTGCCGAGGTTTTGAGGAGGCGGGAAGGGCGGCAGGTGGGCGTTAGGAGGAAGGAAGAAGCTGCGTATTGCCAGTTGGTGCCCAGTGTGGCCCATGGCAGCAGGAAACGCACCCCGATAAAGGGGGCTGGGCGGACGGGGCTGTGCGGATAGCAAGGTCAGTGAACGAGGATGGAGTTTTCAAACGCCCTGGCCGAGGTCCGCAGTCCCGCCAGCGAGGCCAGGCCCACTCACTCCCTGCAGTCCAGCCCATGTGCTTCAGCTCCGCCCTCTTAGCTTGTGCCTCAGTCTGTGTGTCTGTAAAATGGGCTTGACGACAGCACTTCTCATATGGGGTTGTACCTGAGACTGACCATATTTATGAGACCTGGGCTGGGCCCACAGTGAGTGCTGTGTGCTGGCCGCTGTTGTCTCTGGTGTCCCTGTCACTTGGTGGACAAGGGGCTGCTGTGGCCTGCGTGAGCCGAGGAGCAGACCCGGCCTCTTTTTCTTTCTGGTGGAGATGCCTGCAGACTCTCTTTCTGGTGGTTCTGGAGTACTTCCTCCCGGCGGGTGGGTGACAGCAGGATATATATGGGATTAAGTTAGGATGTTAAGGAAATAATATTGAGAGGTGGGCTAAATTGGGATTTAGTGCAGCCTCTGGCCTGAATAAGGCCTGGTGTAGGCTAAGCACAGGGTTTCAAACCAAGAAGTTGGCAGTTCGAGCCCACCGACGGCTCCACGGGAGTAAGGTGAGATGTTCTCCTCCTCAGTGACCCCAGCTGTGGAAGTCCTGTCAGGTGGTCCTCCGCGGTCACTGTGGGCTGGAATCGCGTCCCCAGCAGGAGTCTGACTTGTGGGATGATGGGGAAGCCGTGCCCCAGTGCTCTTGCAGTCTTGGGGTTCTCCCCAGAGCCTGTCTTCTCGGGCCACTCAGGAATAGTGGGCATGAGCTGGCCCCTGCCTCCCGAATCTTGCAGGGCAGGGCCAGATGGACACTGGCAGGAGACTCCCAGGGCTCGTGAGCAGGGCCCAGTGGGCAGTGGAACTAGCCTGGCCTTCGCTGGTGCTTCCTCGGGGCTCTGTGCACGCGATCCCAGCCTGGAGTTCCTCCTCCCCTGCTGGGCACGACTCCCGGGAAGTCACACGCTTCTATGATTTTATAAATGATTTTCCTGGGCTCGCGTTCACGTCCTGTACGATGGAGGCATTTAAGGGGCACAGGTCTCCCGGGTCACAGATTGTGCCCCTGTCAACACAGCTGCAAACGTGTTCTCACCTCGTGGAGGAAGCCCGTGGCCCGTGCCTGTCCCTCCCCTCTGTCCTGCTCCCCCAGCCCCTGGGAACCGGGAATGTCTTCGCGGTCTCTGCCTGCCCTGCCTCACTGTTCTGGCGTGTGTACGTGGGAGCACATGCCTCAGAGATGTGCCCATGGGTGTGCACCTGGAGAAGATACCTGTGCAGCGGAGGTGTGCGCGTTTCGGTGTGCACCTGGAGATAGGTGTCGTGAGTGGACACCAGTGAGGGGCATACTTGGGGTGTGCCCCTGGGCGTACCTGGGAAAGTTATGTGTGTTAACTGCCCATTTAGTGCTGGGGCTCTGCCCGTCTTATATTCCCACTATCAGGCGATTTTTTTTTTGCCTCAGTTTCTCCTTTTTGCAAATGGCTATGGTGGGATGAGGTGTGGTCCCAGCTGTTTGAGAATCTCTAGGCTTGGCTGGTCTCCTGGGATCTCAGCAGACCTGAGGTTCTCAAAGGTGAGCGAGTGGAGAGGACTAGGGCTTCTGGAGTCCCTAGGCTGGACATCTGAGGAGGGGGTCCTCTCCAGTGTCTACACCTCTGGGTCAAGGCTGGTGACTTTAGGCCGATGTCTGGAGTTGGGTGAGCTGCAGGGTGGCCCCAGAATCCTCAAGAAGCAGAAGGCCCTTTGCTTTGTGGGGCCCACACCACAGGTGTTTTCTGCAGAGGACAGGGCTCTGGACCATATAGTCAGGCCTGCAGATGAGTACTGACCGCTTGCTCTGTGCAGGCTGGCCCTTGGTCAGAGGTGTCCTCCAAGTGGGAGAAGACAGGGACGGACACACACACACACACACACACACACACTCTCTCTCTCTCTCTCTCTCACTCTCACTCTCTCTCTCTCTCCCCCTCCCTCCCTCCCCCCCCCCCCTCTCTCTCTCTCTCACTCTCTCTCTCTCTCTCTCTCCCCCTCCCTCCCTCCCTGCCCACCCCCACGCCCTGTCCGGTACACACACACACACTCTCACTCTCTCTCCTTCTCTTTCCCTCTCTCTCTTCCCCCCCTTCTCTCTCTCTCCCTCTCTCTCTCTCCCCCTCTCTCCCTCTCCCTCTTCCCCCCTCTCCCCCTCTCTTCCCCTGCCCACCCCCACTGCCTGCCCTGTCAGGTTCCAGGCCTCCCTGGGGTGAAGGGACCAGGCATGCGGGGGAGGGTGTGTGCGGCCCTGGCCTCCGCTTCGAGTCGCTTGCTTCCTTCCTGTGTCGAGTTATTTTCAGAGCCAGTGTCACCAGAGGGTTGAGGGCTGGGTGACATGTCATCTGTCACCAGCTCAGCCCCACCTGGGACGCTGCCTCCTCTCAGTCACCCTGCCAGCTGGCCTGAAGCCAGGCTTGAAGGGCCCCCCACTTTCTCCCCGAGACCTCCCCTCCCACTCTGAGTCATACTGAGATCTCTTCCTGCCCAGGGCTTGGCGCGCTCAAATGCCGCTGTCTCTGTGCCACCTCAGAGTCCCTGTGCCCCTGGAGGGGGCGGGGGTGGGAAGATGAGATACAGACCTGGAGATGCCAGGGGCGGCCCACGGGGACCCGTCAGCCACGGGGACCCGTCAGCCTGGGCCATTCACAGTCTGGAGGAGGGACATCTCAGAAGCTAGGCGCCTCTGGTGAGGGAGTGAACGATGGGAGCCCTGAGGGCAGGCCTGCCCGGGGTGTGAGGTGGACATCTCCTGGGATGGAAGGAGCCACCAGCCAGCCCCTCTGTGGGGAGATGGAGGAACGGCAGGGGTCCTGGGGGGCAGGTGGGCACAGGAGTCACCGGCCGGCCGGTCTTTGGGGAGATTGAGGGGAACGGCAGGGGTCCTGTGGCCCCTCAAGAGGACACCAGTCCATAGGCTTTCCATAAAAACTGTGTCAAGTTAGCTGTTGCCATGGTAACAACAGGCCGCCCCTTGTCACACTGGACCCTGAGGTTAACCCTCTGTCTGCCTCCTGGGCACAGCCCCTGTTCAGAGGTGACAACCCCCCGTGTGGCTTCATGGCTCCGTGCCTCTGGGCCTCCGGGCCCTTTCCTTGAGCTTTTCCTGAGGAGAGCTGACTGTGGTCTTCTTGTCTGTGTGTGTGTGTGGGGTGTGGGTGTGTGTGTGTGTGTGTGTGTGTGTGTGTGTGTGTAATGACACGTCAGCCTCTTCTGGTCACCAGGCCCTGAGCACGCGGCTGGCTGTCCTCTCTAGAAACGAGCATCTGAAGGAGCAGAGCCTGGCTTTGTGAGCTCCACAGTCAGGAGTCCTGGGTGGCTGCCCTGTCCTGCATGTCCTGCACCAGCTGTCCAGAGGAGGAACCCAGGCCCAGTGTCTGTGTCACACGGGCCAGGGAGGGAGGAGCCAGTGTTTAAATCAGGGCCATCAGTTCCTGGAAGCAGACCGAGCACGCCGTGCCCACCACTGCCTGGCGTGTCGTTTACCACCAGTAGTGAGTCATGGGTGAAGCCCAGGGTCAGCACGGGACAGGGGGCAGGCATCTCGGCGGGGCCTCTCGGCGTTTTGGAGACAAGGATTCTCAGCCTTCCTTCCGCTGAAGAGCCTGAGCCTGTCACTCACCCCCAGGAAGTTCTGCAGTGAGTCTGACTGCGGGTTCTCTAGCTGCACCTCTCACCCAACCCCCGCCCCGTTCCAGCCCCCAGGGTGCAGGTGGGAACGTGCCCTCTCTGTGTTGGCCTGAGCATCTTGCAGGCAGCCGGGCCTGGTGTGGAAGGTAAGGGCCATGCCAATCCATGGGGACCCCTCTGTTACCCAGGGGAGTAGCTTGGAGCTGGACTCTCCCAAGGCAGTGGTGAATTACCACAGAGTGGTCTGGGCCCTCTCCTTCCTAGGAGACAGCTGGGGTCTGTGACCACCCAGGGGCTGGCCCTCCCCTGGCAGCAGGCGTGACCAGGGTGTTGGTGGGCCTGTGCCCACTGCCTCCCCGGAAGTCTCCCCCACCTACCGGTTTTGCCTGATCGGAGTGTACCTGGCCGCCTACCACTGTCACCCCTGGCCGCCCTCGGAACCTTCTGCCACCTGTGTGGGCGAGTGGTGGATATGCATGCATGCACACACATACCCCCATGGGTGAGGGTGCGCCCCAGCTCCGGGGCTGGGCCTCAGAGAGGGGCTTCTGCCTCACGGCCCTTGCTCCCCCCCCCTCGCGGAACCCCTCTGCCGTGACTCAGCCCTGACTCCAATGAGTGCAGGGCAGAGCACAAACCCCCTGGGTTTCCAAGGCTCTGGTCTTCATGGCCTCTTTCCTCCCGAGAAGCGTCAGCTGGGTTTGAACCACTGACTTTGGGTTCGTAGTGCTCTAACAAGGTACTCCCAGGGCCCCTGCACAGAGGGTACCTACAGTGTGTCTAAGGACTCTGAGTGGGACAAGCCAGGCGTGATTAAGGGGCAGAAGGAAAGACTGAGGTGTCACAGGGCGTGATTGTGGGTGGAGTGAGAAGAACTGGGGTCACAGGGGCTCCCCCATCTATAGGAAGGCTTGGTAAGCTTGTCGCGAGGAATCTGCCCAGGTCAGTGGTTCAGTGGCAGGAGGTGACATTTCAGAGTTGGCTGGGCTGCCCCCCTGGTGTCTTTGATTGCCCAGAGGTCGCTGGGCCAGGACCACCCCGGTGCCTCCCCACCTCTGGCAGGACAGGTCTCTGGACAGGAGCAGGGCCACAAGAGGACGCATTCGCTCTGCCCTTTAGCCGGCTCAGGGCTGTGGTGCTGGGAGTCACTAGAATAGAGAGCTGAGACTGAAGCCGGTCCACCGATGGTGACAGTGATACCAGCAAAGTGCAGGCATGTCAGCCGGCCAGGCCTGACCCCGTTTAACAACTGAGCACACAGACACAGTGACTTCCCTCACCTGCCCAGACACACACGCAGCCCCGGGCACGGCGCAGGTGCCAGCAGGGAGAACGAGGCATCTGACACTCGAGCCACGGTGGGTGCTCACTGGTGCCTGGGTCCCGACCTCCAGGCTCTGGGCTCTGCCGACGGTGCCCAGAGGTTTCTGGTCCTTGCTGGCGTGGACAGTCACTTGTGGACAGCCAGCCACTGTCCCCTGACGAACACGTCCACGAGTGTCTGTATGAGTATTGGGGGTCAGAGGGACATGCCCAGCCTGTCTTTCACAGAGTTGACATGTGCTCTGAGTGGACGGCCCCAGTGCTGCGCGTGCGTGTCCCCCGGCCACCTCGTCCTCACCTTATTAGAGTCAGGAACACACCCAGCCTGTCTTTCACAGAGTTGACATGTGCTCTGAGTGGACGGCCCCGGTGCTGCGTGTGCGTGTCCACCAGGCCTCCTCATCCTCACCCGCACTTGGCATTGCTTGCTTTGCTGGTGCTGGCCCGGTTGGTGGGTGTGGAGGGCCGTGTGTTGCTGGTTTGGACGTGGGTCTTTCTTCCGCGCTCGGTGATTATTGCTGCCCTGGGGACGCCAGGTCATGTGACTCGTCCCAGGGTGCCATCGGGCCGGACTTCCCGAGTGACCTGCAGCGGTGTGATGTCCTCGCCGTGGCACCTGCCGCCGGCCGAGCTGCGTTTCATTCTCATCAGCCAGCGGCGGGTCACTCACACCAGTACTTCGCCTGGGATGCAGGCGCCGGACCCTGGAGCAGCATGGCCCCCTTGCCGACGGCCCCTCTGACCCGTTCCTTTTCCTTCCTTTCCAGCCTCTGTACAACCAGCCCTCTGACACCCGGCAGTATCATGAGAACATCAAAATGTGAGTGCCCGGGGCTCGGGACGGGGCAGGGAGCAGGGCAGGGCTTGGCTGGCGCGAGTGCCCTCGGCTCTGGTGGTCAGGGAGAACCGGGAGCGCTGGCTCTCCTCCCTGGGGTTCTGGGTACTTGTAGGTTCTGAGTGAATCATCGTTTTCTGTCCCAATCATGACGGGGGGGGAAGGGACAGAGGGTGTGGAATTCAGTGAGATGTGGCCAGGATGGTGTCTGAGCAGGCCAGGGAGAAGGGCAGCCAGCCTGGGCTGGGCATGGTTCAGTAAGCTGGCCTGGGGGCCCTGGTCCTCGTCAGAGCTGGTCCAGAGGCTGGGACGGAGCAGGCTGTCTGAGCAGGGCTGCTGGAGCCTTCATTCATTGTGCGCTCACTCATCGAGTACCGTTGCTGTGCCAGGCTTTGAGAATTTAGCTGAAGACCATTGTCCTCCCTGAGCCTCCGTAGAATGCCGCAGACAAAGTGAGCAGTGAAATGGACAGGTTCCCAACCGTGCAGAGTGCGGCCAAGGCAGATCAGAGAGGCGGGGAGGTCGGCAGGTTCAGGCAGAGGCCTCCTGGGCAGTGGAGCGGCTCGTGCCAAGGCCTTGGGGCTGCCTGAACGGGGACAGGGATCACCGGAGCTGGTGTGACCTGAGGGGAGAGGAAGGAAGGCTGGCCGCTTGTGTCCGGCCTGGGGAGGTCTGGCCTCTGTGAAGGGCTGTCAGGTGTGGGCTCCACCTAAGAGTCAGGTGTCTGATTTCAAAGCTTGCTCTGGTGGCCAGAGGAGAGAGAGGACCAGATGGGAGCCCTGAGGCCACCATGGCCATCTGGGTGTGTGGTGGTGGCTGTGGCAGGGGTGGACCCTGTGAGACCCTGGCGTGGTCAGCTCCAGGCACCGTGCGTACACACGGCTTGTGTAAGGGAGAGGACCCCATGAGCCTGCCCCCCTGTGTGGCACCCAGGCCTTGGCGTGGCCCGGCCTCTCCTGTGCGTCCAGCTGCCTGGGGGCCTGAAGACAGGTCACCTCTTGGGCTGTTTTCCTCATCTGAGAAAACCTGACCGGCACACACTGCCAACTCGGTTCAGATTCACAGCGACCCCAGAGGACAGAGAGCTGCCCACAGGGCTCCCAAGGCTGTCCATATGGAGGCTAACTGTCTGTCTGTCCTGTGGAGCGGCTAATGGAGTCTGATCGCAGGTCTCTTGGGTCACAGCCAAGTGCTTAACCGCTGTACCACCAGGACGAGTCCTTCCCTGAGGGGTGTGGGGTGTGAGGACACCGTGGACGCCAAGTGCTGGCCAGGCACGTTCTGTTCTCTGCCCTGGTCTGAAGGCGTCGGGCGTCAGTGCTTCTTGTCCCTTCGTTTGACATGTCTGTTAGAACCTGCCGTGTGCTGTGCTGTGAGGGTCGACCCCTCAGCCTGGAGAGCAGGGGCTGTCACGTCCACCTTGTAGGGAACCCACCATGTGCCTGACACCCCAGTGTGGAGAGAAGGACCCTCACGTTCACCTCGCCTGACACCCCAGCATGGAGAACAGGGGCCCTCACCTCCTCCCCATTCAGAACCCGCTCTGTGCTGTGATGGGTCTGACACCCCAGTGTAGAGAGAAGAACCCTCACGTTTACCTCGTAGAGAACCTGCCCTGTGCAGTGATCGGGGCCTGACACCCCAGCATGGGGAGCAGTCACCCCATCTCAGGGTGACCCCGTGTGTCTAGAAGTGGAACTGCACACCGCAGATTTTGAGCGACTGGGTTTTCAAAAGGAGATCACCAGGCCTTGCTTCCATGGCACCTCTGGGTGGCCTTGAATTTCTAACCTTCCTGTTAGAAGCACCCTTGTTAACCGTTCCGGCTTTGGTGGTGAAGACGGTCACAGGTAATCACATCTCCCACACCACAGCAATAGCAGGAATCGGGTGCAGGCCCGGGGTGCAGGCCCTGTCCCCCGGGGTCACCCTGGCCGTCTCCTGCCGACCTCCTTGCTCTGCTGCGGTGGTGGCGAGGTGGTGGGCAGCCCCTGCCTGCCCCAGGGACCTCGCCGCTGTCACTTTGGCATCTCTCGGTAGGAGAGCCGGGCCTTGGCGTTACAGTTAATTTCACACTCGGCTTCACACTGTGCTGTCATGTCAGCCTGTGCCGGAGTCAGCTCTGCTTACCGTGCCGCCTCGTTCTCGGCCACCTGACACACTGACAGTGTTGAGGACAGCTAGCTGTCCATGTTCCCGGGGGCCACCAGCGTCAGGGTCGTCCTGCCAGACTGTAGCAGTGACCTTCAGAGCCCCAAGGCCTTGGGAGGCAGGGAAGGAACCGAGAGCTTCTGGTTTGAATTCCCCTGAATGGGGTGACGTGGACACTCCCTCACGGGACGGCCCAGCCTCTACAGGGCCTGCTGGGGATGCGTGTGATACAGAGAGGCATCAGGGTCTCAAGCATGGCGACTCCTCTGCTGGGTGGTCTTGTCCTGACCACACACCACCTCCCTCCCCAGAGCCCAAGTTTTGACTCACCCATCTTGCTCCGTGGAGGGGCTGGTGCATTTGAACCGACAGAGACGGAGGCATTTGGTTTGTTTTGGTTTTTTTTTTTTCATTTTCTAAAATTAGATTTTATTAATTTTCATAAACATTTACAGAGATTTTGGGATTCCATTCATTCATTGTTGCACTATTCTCTCTACCCTCCTCCCAGTTTGTTCTTGTCCAAATGCCACAGTGCTTGTCAAAGCCAGTTCTGATTAATCTTCTTTGTCAGTGTATCCTTTGCCATTCCCTATCACTCCTCCCTGAGAGAGACTTCACCCTGAGTCATAAGGAAAAGGGGATGGCGTATTCTCTTAGCTACTTCCTGCTGAAAAGGGACGCTGTGGGTTTCAGGGTGAAGATCTTCTCTCACTACTCTAAAGGGCCCCTTTGGCAGTAGGAAACACATAGACTATTATGGAGATTGATTTTGGAATTTAGACGGAGGCATTTGGTAGCATCGAATCATGCTACACTACCAGCACGCCTTTGCAATACCAAGGCACCTTCAGAAACTACCAGTGAAAGGAGTCGGGGTGGCAGAATCTGACCACCACTAACACCCGAGGGGGATGAGTTCGCATCACAAGATGAGCTGCACGGGGTTGGTCCCCGTGAGGCCAGACGTGCCCCCCGGGCACCCTTGACCGCTACGGCTCGGCCACCCTGCGCACAGTGGGTCTGACTCCTGCCCTGTTGCCAAAGTTGCACTTTAATCCCAAAGGCACACGGTCCCAATCCACCAGCCGCTCCGCAGGACAAGTCTGTCCAGTCCTTCTCCGTGTGATTTACGGCCTCCGGACACCCGCCTGAGGTCAGCTAGGGGTGGGTGCCTACTGGGCGTCACCCAGGAATAGCATTCATAAGCCGGTTCTCAGGGGAGAGAAGCAGATTCCTTTCTCTGCCGGGGACCTTGGAGCATCTGCACTCAGCGCTGATGTGAAGTCCAGCCCCGTGCAAGCCGTCCAGTGCAACAGTCCACACCGACACTCGGCTTCGAACCTCTTCTCTTCAGCTGGCCAGGCTCTGGTCCCTTCACCCCTAGTCATCCATTGCCAGGTCCAGCGGGCACCAGCCGGCGACTCGGGACCCACCCATCTTCTGCCCTTCACACAGGCGGTTCCCTCCCCTCCCAGCCTCAGTCCCACGCATGGGCTAAGTCAGCGGGTCAGGAGTCCTCACTGGTCCTGGCACTCAGGCCAGGGAGCTGCCTCTGTGCTTAGCATCTGCGTGTGCTCGGTGCCCCGGCCACGCTCTGCCTGTCTCCTCCTCCTCCACCACCTCTCGTCTGGTGGACCCAGCGCGTCACGAGTGAACTTCCCGGGCTGCCTCCTCTTCAGCTCCAGTTCTGAAGGGAGCTCCTAATGGTCAAGGCTTGTCCCTCGTCTGGTGGATCCAACGGGTCACGCGTGAACTTCCCGGGCAGCCTCCTCTTCAGCTCCAGTTCTGAAGGGAGCTCCTAATGGTCAAGGCTTGTCCCTCGTCTGGTGGATCCAACGGGTCACGCGTGAACTTCCCGGGCAGCCTCCTCGTCAGCTCCAGTTCTGAAGGGAGCTCCTAATGGTCAAGGCTTGTCCTGCCTCCGTGCATCCAAAGACAAAGCATTGGTCCGATTCTAAAATGTCACAAGTCCTCATTTTCCCTCCTGCAGGTCAAATAGAGATTCTTTCCCAGCTCCAGAGCCTAGGTACAACTATGTGTCCACTGAAAATGCAGATTTCCTTCCTGGGAAGAGTTGGGCGGAATGAGCGTTCATTTCGAAGGTGCCCCTGATCCGAGCTGACGTGTTTTCACTTGTTTCCTGTGCGTCTGAAAGCGAGGCGTTGAGTAAGGAGGGCAGAAGAAGAAGCAGCTGTGCCTTTGAATGGTGGTGAAGGAGAGGACTGACCGTCCCGTGGACTGCCCGAGGAACAGACGAGTTCTGCCGGGGAGTAAGTTCCGGGGTGCACCTTAGCGGCGAAGAGGGGGAGACTTCATCCCGTGCTCTGGGCTTGTTGTGACGAGTGGCCGTACCTCTTCAACCACCCCCTGAAAGAAACCGTGTCCATCAAGCGCAGTGGACACATCCCAGCTTTGTCCTCTCTTCTCCGCCCGTGGCTGTCCCCTGTCAACGTGTGAGTACGGGCTTGGGCCTCTGGATTCTGTTTGAGGCCCCTGTAACCAGGGTGCTTCTGAGAGACAAGGAAGGTGGAAGTCGGTCTCGCAGCAGAAGAGGGGAAGACCCTCCACGAGACGGATTGACACAGTGACCGCAGCCGTGGACTTGACCTGGGAGGAGCTCACGCGGGTGGCACCAGAGGGGGCACTCCCATGTGCACAAGCGGCGTGCCGGCAGCAGAGCCATACCTCCTGCGACAACACACAGAGAGGCAGCAAGAGGAGTGGCTTTGGCTGTGCTTGTCGGCCCCTGGCTTCCTGCTCTTACAAAGTCCTGTGCTTCCTTGCGTCTGGAACCATCGCCAGTGGCTTCTGACCCCCACGTCCGTGGAGCTGATTCTAGGTCATGACAACGCCTCATTGGGCTTCCAAGGCTGGAAACCTTGATAGGGGAGATTGCCCGCCCCGGAGCAGCTGATGGGTTGAGACTGTTGCCCACCTTTTGGTTAGCAGCCGGACACTCAGCGTGCCAAGCCACCGAGACCACCGTTAAGACCACCGTCGAAACCCTCAGACTCAGAGCTGACCCTCCAGGGGTGATCAGAGCACATTGCACTAAAGGGTCTCTCTCTCTTTTTCGCTGGGCAGCTGGTGGATTTGAACAACCAGCCTTTGCCATTCTTTACCACTCGTCCAGCAGACCTTCCTGAAGCCGACACAGGATGTCATAAATACCTGGAGGAGGTGCTTTGAGGCCAAACCCACTTTCTGTGTCTCATGTGTGGATGGACCTGGCATGTAGCCGAGAAGCTCTGGCGGGGAGGGGGGTTTTCACCCGGTCCCATCCCGTCTCCACGTCCAGTGGGTCAGAAGAGTCTGCTGGCCGCATTCGTCTCCTCACCCAGTGGTTTGCATCCACCGGGCTGGACGCGGGCCTCTTGACGCTGTTCTTTGCACCATCGTCTGGTGTGGGCGTTCCTGGCCTGGGTGCCGACCTCACCGGGACCCACAGGCTCGGCGGCAAGACCTCACCGGACCTGCACCATCTTTGCCATCATGTCACACTGGGGTGCCCAGCCAAGAACTGCAGTGGGGCCTCAAAAAGTCAAGAAAGGGGGCTTATTTCTCATACTGTGTGAAAAGAAAAGAAATCTGGGGGGGGGGGGGGGGGGGGGGACAGGGGAGATCCCGCCATCAAGACCCCAGGACGCTAAATGACCCCAGTGTTTGGTACATAGCAGAGGATTCACACAGGGTCTGAGAAGGTTCTCCATTAAGCTGCTAAAATGAGGCCCTCACCCATTTCTCTTACAGTCTTTTCTAATTTGACAAGCTCTGGTGGCCTAGTGGCAAGAAGCTGCACTGCAGTCCCAGAGGTGCACAGTTCGAATCCACCAGATGCTCTGCTGGAGAAGGAGGGGCAATCTCCTCCAGTACCAGCCAAATCTGACTTGATGGTACACGCACCAAAAAGAATTAAAACAACAACAAAAACCCACAAAGTCTTCTCTCACATGACGTGACCCAGGGATCTCATTTGTAGCTAAGATTCACAAGGATAAAAAAGGGCGTAAGCCTTGAGGAGGGCTCTTTTGTTACTTGCAGGGTCTGGGAAGGCCTGCAGACATCTCCTTGAATCCGCTCGCTCGGGTGTTGGCCGGGGTGCAGGGCTGGAGAGGAAGCAGGCCTTGCTTTTAAGTGGTCCTTTGTTCCCAGGTTCTGTGTGAGCCACATGGGGCCTGGCCAGGGGGTGGGGGTGGAGGTGTTTTCTCAGGCGGCACTACTTTGAACTCCGTTCCAGCTCAGTACACAGCCGTGTCTGCCAGATACCTGCAGAGTGCGTATCTGCTCACAGACAGACCACGGCCTGCTGCGATTGCCTTCTAAACTAGGAAGGAGTTCTCATGGCGCAGTGGGTTAAGTGTTAGGCTGCTAACTGAAAGCTCGGTGGTTCGGACCCACTGGGCACTCGGTGGGAGAAATATGAGGGAGTCTGCTCTTGTTAGGATGTACAGGCTCGGTCTGGGGGGCGGTTCTGCCCTGTCCTATAATCAGTGGCACTGCTTTGGGTTTTCCAGGACTCGTCCTCTGGTACGGAGACGACAGCAGTGTGTTGTGACCCAGGGCATTTTCATTGGCTGGTGGAGCAGGGCGGAGGTCAGAGGAGGGGGCAGGATGGGACAAGCGTCCAGTGTGTGGTGGTCTTGGGGTCACTATGAGGCATCGTTGACTGAGGGCCGTTTAGTAGGAAGCACAAACAGCTGTTGGAGGAGGCTTGCCGGGTCTCTCTCCCTCATCTCCGGGAGTCCGACTTGCGGCCTTTATGGTGCTCTGATGCTGCCTTGCCCTCCAGCTGCACTTTGAGGTTGGCTCTGGCATCTGCTGGCATTTCCTTTGACACGTCCTTACTCTCTGGCTCTTCGGTGCTCGACACTCATCTTGGCGTTTCCTGCCTTTATAGAGAATTGTCCTGGGAATGCAGGTCCGGGGCTCACATCCTCCTGGCACCCGAGACAGTGCTGCTGCTTCTGGGCTCGCTCAGCTGTCCTTCCATCTTTGACGAGCCCACTCCTCTCCCAGGGTCTGCATCTGCCAGTGAGCTCGTGCCCTGCCTGACCACGTGGAGCTTACCTGCCCACTCTCTGTTTTCTGTGAGGCCACCCCAGGGCCTTTGCACTTGCTGTACCTGATGTCCTGCCCGCCCACTCCAACCCTTCTCTAGCTGGCTCTTCCAACGAGCCCATCTTCGAGTTTGAAGGCGCCACATCCTCTCCCTCTGACTGACCAGCAGTGCCCAGGATGGGCGGCCAGATGAGGGTCCTGCCCAGCTCTCAGAGTATTGGTGGTACTGCTGTGATCTGGCATGACCCTTGCTGGTCCAAGGCTGATAAGCTTCCCTGTGACCAGTGTCCTGCAGCAGGAGGAGTTTATGGGGGCCTGGCGGGCGTCAGGGGTGGCAGCTCACGGGGGTTGCACAGTGCCTCGGCCCTCAGAGCTTCTTGTCTGCAAGACCACTCAGCTGGGTGCAGTGAGGGCACAGTGGCTGTTAGCAGTCAGCGGGCCCACCAAGAGTGGCTCCTGCTCTGCCCAGGAGTAAGACCCCCACAGACCAGCGCCCACAGATGGCGCCCCTTGGGGGAGACATGCCCCACTGACGGCCCTCCTACTCCCCCCCCCCAGAAACCAGGCGATGCGGAAGAAGTTAATCCTGTACTTTAAGCGGAGGAACCACGCCCGGAAGCAATGGGTGAGTCCACATGCAATTGGGTATCCTCACGTCCAGCCCCACGTGTGCACCTTTGCTGGACTGTGTTACTGCTAGCACCGTGCCAGGCTTCAGGGAAAGCCGAGGGCAGTGAGGGGGCCCTGGAGAGGAGGCGGTGGCTTTCGTCAAGTCAGGCTCCTTTTACATGTTGTTGGGGCACCCAGCAAGTTCTGAGGGTGAAGGTTCAAGACCCAGCAGAGATAATGATAGGAAAACCAAGACAGCCCAGGGATGTCCCTGGTACCTGCCTGGTCCTCATGGGGCCATCACCTGTCACTTTGTCCCTTATGAGTCCTCCAAGCACCTTGTCTGTATGTGGCCCCCAGAACAGGAGCTGGGTCCTGCCCCCCACCTCGAGGCCATCTGGGTTTGTGGAGGACAAGGTCACAGCATGCCCTTGGGTGACGTGGAAGGGGCAGGCTCTGGTTACGGGGACGCCAGACCATGGAGAGGGCGCTCAGGCGAGGTGCATGGGGCTTGCCATCTGTCCACACAGCTGCTCGGGACAGGAATGGGCCTCGTGGCCGGCCAGACGGCCTCGCCTGCTCTGGGCCCACATTGCCTTGGAGACAGAGAGACCAGCCAGTGCTTGGCTGTGCAGAGTCTTCTGGGAGGCTATTGGTCCAGACTGCAGCAGGCAGCACTGCAGTTAGACCTGGCGGGGACTTCCCTGCCCTGGACTGATGGGAGAACCCAGCTGAGCAATCTAGAAAGTGGCTCCTGCCCGAGGTCCCACCCAGACCTGGCACTGGGACCATTTTGTACAGCAGTGAACATGCTGTTCAGCTGCGCTGTCCATCTTGGGTAGTGGCCACGAGCGTGGGTGGGTGCCGAGCCCTCACGTTGTGGCCGAGCCGACCGAGGATGGAATTTTATTTTTATTTCTTTCCTGAGATTAGAGTTTGAAGCTGGTGGCTTCTGAGTGGAGAAGGAATGGGGTTAGGGTTAAGGCCTGTGGAGAACAGCCGACTCCAGACAGGGCTTCTGCTGCTGTGGCTTCACACGTGTACGCGTGCCTGTGCAGGTCTGCGGCAGCCTGCGCGCGCGCGTGTGTGTGTGTGTGTGTGTGTGTGAGAGAGAGAGAGAGAATATGAATGAATGAATGAATGAATGAGCAAGCGAGCACACGTGTGCCCGTCTGCCTGTATGACCGTGTGTGACTCCAGGGATGTGTATGTGCCCGTCTGTCTTACTGGGTATCTACCAGCTTTTGTGTAACGCCGTGTGTATCTCTCTTCCTCTGTGCTCGTCTGCTTATATGACTCTTGATGTGTTTGTAGGACTTTCTCTGACAATCTGTAATTGTGTGACTGCGTACAAGTGTGTGCATGTGGCGTGTATCTGTGTGAACACGTGTACACATGACTTCATGTATGTAGGTGAATTAGTGTGTGTGCGTATCCACCCATGGCTGTGTGTGTGTGCATGTCCACGCGCGTGTGTGTGTGTGCAGATGTGCACACGGGCACAGGTGCATGTGCAGAGCAGGTTTGGACCGTGGGGCAGGCAGGACACAGTGCCAGCCGTGCGCTCAGGGCCCCCCGTGCACCCCCAGGAGCAGAAGTTCTGCCAGCGCTACGACCAGCTCATGGAAGCATGGGAGAAGAAGGTGGAGCGCATTGAGAACAACCCCCGGCGGCGGGCCAAGGACAGCAAAGTGCGCGAGTACTACGAGAAGCAGTTCCCGGAGATCCGCAAACAGCGAGAGCTGCAGGAGCGCATGCAGAGGTGAGCGGGCCACGCCGGCCTCCGCGACCGTGCTGCCCGCCTGCCCACGCCACGGCCCACGGCGCTTGTCCACTCTTTGGTCTGCTGCCTCTTACCGCGAGATACGCACAGGCCGGGTCACTGTCAGAACAGCTCTGTGTCGCGGGGTCTCCAGCTGGTGACCCCGGGCTGTACCATCCGCACTCTGTGGCCTTGACGAGGTGCTCCGATGGGGCTGACCACAGGGGGCCTGTGCTGCTGACCCAGTGCCAGCACCTCTCGCAGCTCAGGTCCACCAGGGGCTCCTGGGGTGGAGGGGTGGGCAGCTTTGACAGCCTTGGGAACCCTCTCGAGGGTCAGCGGGGCGTCCGTTCTGATAGGACGGCAGTGAGTTTGACCTGGCCCTGGCATGTTTGAGCCTTGAAGACACTTAGACTTGGCTCTGCACACCTCGTCTGCGTGGCTCGCACGACACTAAACCATCTGAGTTTGAGATCCAGGAATGTCAACACAGTTCCACGTGGCCAGGGGCGTGGGCCTTGGCGCTGGGGACCGGTGGAACCCTGTGCAGAGGCCCAGGGAGCCGGCTCCCAGCGTGGTTTTCCCGTAGTGACCCAGATGAGGTGACAGGCCTTGTGAAGTCTCACTGAATTCCTCACCTGCCTGTGGGAGCCAGGGCCCCTGGCACAAGGGGGACCCAGGGCCCCTGGCACAAGGGGGACCCAGGTCACTGGAACCACATCCTGCGTCTGAAGAGGCAGAGCTGCCTAGGACGCAGTCTGCATGGCCAGGCTGTTGTAGGTTCTGTCCTCTTAGGGCAGGGGTCCTAATGTTCCCGGGTCAGCATAGGGTCCTGCCCTGGCCCCTTTGCTCAGCCTGGGGCCACCTGCTGGTCCCAAGAGGCCATGGCCCTTTGCTTTCCCTGGTCAGCCACGCCCTGAGCGTGTCCCCCCCCCGTGCTCTAGAGCAGGGCAGCGGGTTCTCTGTTAGTCCTGTGTGTGCCCTCTCACTGTCCGCTGGCCAGAGTGGGCTCCCCGTGTGAGTCCTGAGTCTCCCCGTCTTGTTGTCTGGGCCCCACAATGGTCCTGA
>NW_006399898.1:3502736-3532059 GCF_000299155.1 Elephantulus edwardii
CCACCTGGGTCCTGAGTGTGTCCCTCTCACTCTCCAGCAGGGTGGGTCAGCGGGGCGGTGGTCTCTCCATGTCGGCCGCCCGCAGCGAGCACGAGGTGTCCGAGATCATTGATGGCCTCTCGGAGCAGGAGGTGAGTGTCCAGCCTGCAGGTCGTCGAAGCCCGCGTCCCCAAGAACAGGACACAGCCGAGGGCGGAGTGGTCGCACCCACGTTTGCACTCCCCCTCCAGAGGCCCAGGTCCCTAGGTCCTGACCACATGAAAAGGTGACCTCTGGCAGCAGGAGGCTGACCTGAGGGAGGGAGCCCGAGAAGGCCTGGACGAGGCCTCTGCCCTGCGCGTGCTCGCTGGTGTGGCAGGGGGTGGACAGGAGCGTCCTGTCTGCGCCCAGGCCTGAGCTCTGCCATCGCAGCGTCCCCAGGGGCCACCGTGTAGCGTTGGGACGGTCAGCTGACGAGGTGCTGGGGAAGATGTGGTCTCCCTCACGCCCTGTAGTTGGAGTCGTAGAGCCAGAAGGACCAGGCTGGGCCTGGGCACCAGGTCTGGAACTGGCTGACGGTGACTGGACCTGGCCCCGCCTGCCTCCCTAAATGGTTAATTAATTGGCCTTGATGGGTTGCTGGACAGATTGGGGCAGCGAGCTCAGCCTGGCTCGGGCCTCCTAGTAGCCGTCAGGACATGTGTGGGGCCTCCTGGCCAGCCCCCGAATACATGGCAGGGCCGGCCTGTTCCCTAGCAGGTTTTTGGGAGAGGGGTGCCAGAGTGGGGCACAGGGGTGGGCAGGGTTTTGGCTTGTCATTCCCCCCACCCCAGGCCAGGCCGGAGAGGCTGCCCCTCTCTGTCTGTGCCCCTCTGCCCACCCACGTGCCCTGTGTCCTCAGGAGCGCAGGGCTCCCAGCCCCCTGCACACGCCACCAGGTGCTGCCTTGGCTGATAGAAAGCCTCGCCCGTGGTGCTTTATGGTGCTCACATGTCCAGGGAGATTCATGGTCCTTCTCACAGCAGATCCAGCGACCCTGTCTCGGGTTGAATTTACAGCCCGGGCTCCCCATAAACCTGTCGGAACTGTCCGCCCAGGCGCCCGGCGGGAGCTGCCAGCCCGTCCGAGCCCTCGCTGCCCGCCTCTTGCTGCCGCACCTCCCCCACTTATCTCTGCACTCGGGCCCGTCCGTCCTGCGAGGGCCACCTTGCCCCCTCTGGCCATCCCCCCTATCCCTTTCTGACCACCCCTCGCCCTCGATCCCCCCAGAACCTGGAGAAGCAGATGCGGCAGCTGGCCGTGATCCCACCCATGCTCTACGACGCGGACCAGCAGCGCATCAAGTTCATCAACATGAACGGGCTCATGGGGGACCCCATGAAGGTGTACAAGGACCGGCAGGTCATGAACATGTGGAGCGAGCAGGAGAAGGAGACCTTCCGGGAGAAGTGAGTCCCAGCTCTCTCCCTTTCCGGTGCCTCGCCAGCCCTTTGTTCCGAGCCCCGCAGGGTCGGGAAGCTCAGCCGCACACCAGCCTCCGCTGACGCGCAGACGTTGGCGGTGTTGAACCTGGTGTCCCACGTGGAAGCGGGGAGGCTTTTACCGCTGAGCCCCGCCTAGGCTGAGGTCTAAAGGCAGCCTTTGCAGAATGAAGCTTGATGGTGCAGTGGCTAAAGTAAACGAAAGATTAGCAGTTTGAACTCACCGTGGTGGAAAGGTGAGGCTTCTACTGCCATAGGTGACAGCTGCGGGCGCTCAGTGGGCCAGTCCTCCCTCACCTGTCCCACAGGGGGTGGGTTGGTGGACAGCAGTGGACATGCCTGCAGAGGCGGCAGTGCTGAGGGCTGGGTGGCCACATCTTTGGTGCTGGTGTGGCTGTGAGAAAGTCCACTTGCCGAGCGTAGCCTGTGTCCCAGGGTCTGTGCGCAGCACCGCCCATGCCGTGTCCGTCTTGTCTCGTATCAACCAGCCAGGCTGACCCTTTTACATCACGTGTCCACACACAGGCCCAGAGAGGTGGAGAGGCTTCTCAAAGGTCCCACAGCACGCAGGTGGTGGGGGCAGGGTTCAAATCCATGCGCTTCGATCCGGTAGGGGACAGGTGCCTGGCAGAGCAGAGGGTGCTGGGAGGGAACTAGCATATGAGACAGTCGTAGCAGGTTCCTCACTGAAAAGGTGGGGTGATGAGCATGTTGGACAGACTAGGGGTGACGTGGGGGGTGTAGAAGGGCCCCCTCCTTTCCACAAAACCTGGCATCTGATGTCCCAGCTAGCAAGAACCCCTCCTTGCTAGTGGGGTGTTTGCAGAGGGTCCTGGCTTTGTGTCTTGGCTGGCTGTACCGCTCTGACCCACAGAGACCTGGTGCGCATTAGACCCAAGTGCTGCCCAGTCCTGTGCCGTCTTCATGGCCAATTAGCCCAGGTGCTGTCAGATCAGCTGTGACTCAGAGAGACCCCACCCACAGCAAGTGCTGTCCTCGCACCCTCCACAGTGTGAACCCACGTTTGCGGTCACTGTGCCAGTCCGTCTCCTGGAGGGTCTCCCTCTCCTCCTCTGACCCTCTATGGTGTCCTTCTCTACAGATTGGCCCCTTCTGATCACAGGTCCAGAGGGTGTGGGATGAAGTCTTGCCGTCTTTGTTTCCAAATAGCACTCCGGCTGCACTTGCCGCTAATTCTGTGTTCTCCGTGGTTGCCCGTGGTTTAACTTCAGTACTTGCTGGTACTTCTGTGATCTCCGTGGCCGCCTGTTGTATATCTTTGGTACTTGAAGGCAGTTCCATGTTCTCCGTGGCTGCCCGTGGTATATCTTCAGTACTTGAAGGCAGTTCTGTGTTTTCTGTAGCTGCCCGTGGTATATCTTCAGTACTTGAAGGCAGTTCTGTGTTTTCTGTAGCTGCCCGTGGTATATCTTCAGTACTTGAAGGCAGGTCTGTGTTTTCTGTAGCTGCCCGTGGTTTATCTTCAGTACTTGGCGGGCAGTTCTGTGTTCTCCGTGGCTGCCCATGGTATATTTTCAGTCCTCTTCCAACGATGTCGTTCAGGGACTTCGATTTTCGGTCCGTCGTCTTTTTCACTGTCCCGCTTTCAGATGCATGTGAAGCACTTGGAAATACGGTGGCTTGTGCTGGGCCTACCTCAGTCCGTAGCCTCATCTCCTTGTTTACAGGACTCAAACGAGGTGCTTTGAGCTCATCTGTCCGATGCAGCACACCTTCTGATTCCTAACCGCTGCCACTGGGGATTCCAGTAAAACGAAAGCCACTGACAACTTGAGTCTGTCTTTCCTTTGTCATGATGTGTGTGGATCTAGCTGTGATGATGTTTTATTTATGTTAAGATCTAATCTGTATCTGGCGGCCTAGTGTTAAGGAGCTGCGCTGCAGTCCCCAAGGCACGTGGTTCAAACCCACCAGCTCCTCCAATGGAGAAGGACGGGCCATCTCCTCCTTTGAAAGCCTACTGGAGAGTCAGCTGTGGGTCAGTATTTTTTACTTTGTAAACAGAATCTTTTTTATTATTAATTTCAATGAAAGTTTACAGAGACTTAGGGTTTCCAGTCTTTCATTGTTGTACTTTTCTCCCTGCCCACCCCCTCCCCCCAGTTCACTGTTTTCCTTGAAAAGTAAAAGAAAAACTCTTTCATTGTTAATGCAGTCCCTTCCCCCCAAGTCCACTCCACTATGCAGTCTTCACTCTGGACTCCTGTCATGACAGTAACAATCATATATCCCTTTTAAACAGTTCTCTCCCTCATCTGTTTCAATGCAGTATATATCAGTATATATATCCCCTCCTTTACTGTCTGCCCTCAACCCCGGTGTCAGTCCCATTCTACAACAGTGGCCCTATGCGATATTTGTCCTTTTGTGACTGAGATACTTCACTCAGCATAATGGATAATAACCTCCAGGGTCATCTGTTTTGCATAATATTGCATGAGTTCCTTGTTTTTCTTTTTTATTTTATTTTATTTTATTTTATTATTTTTGTGTGAGTGTACCATCAAATCAGATCTGACTGGTACAGGAGGAGATTGCCCCTCCTTCCCCGGCAGAGCATCTGGTGGATTCGAACCGTGCACCTTTGGGATTATAGTTGCAGCTTCTTGCCACTAGGCCACCAGAGCTCCCCTGAGTTCCTTGTTTTTCAGTGCTGCATGTATTCCATTGTGTGAATATACCACAGCTTCTCTATCCATTCGCTTGCTGATGGGCACTTGGGTTGTTTCCAGCTCTTTGCTATTACGAACAAAGCCGCGATAAACATGGGTGTGCATTGTGGGTCAGTTTTGACTCAGCAGCAAACAACAGCAGTCTATACTCAAGTCTTTGATCTGCACGAGCAGGTGCTTTAAGGCCTCTTTGCTTCCTGCAATCAAGGCCGTGTCCTCTGTACCGGGCGGGGTGCTGCTGCACCTTCTTCCAGTCCTGACACACGTCCTGTCCCGTGCGTTCGGCATCACTGTCACGGCCACTGTGTGTGCCGGGCGCCTTCACATCCTAGGGGCTCAGCTGCTGACACGACATCGGCGTTTGATGACTGATCTGTGGGATCAGATCCCCAGGACCTGATTCCTGTCCTCTGTGAGTCTGTAAGCGCCCCCGAAACCTGCTCACTGTGAGGGACCCTGCTGGCATTTGAACGGCCCACGTCTTAGCTTCTGGCATCCCAGCCTCATGTGGCCAGCTCTGTGTGACTCCTCTCCAGCGTGGCCTGTGGGGCTGAAGCCTCCACGTCTGGAGTGGGAGTGAGACTAATGGAGGTGTGTTGGTCCCCCAAGTGGCTGAGAGGACAACTTGTCCACTTGCAGTGTGGAAGCTGGGTGTCCAGCAGGGCCATGTCCTGTCTCAGGGAGCTCTAGGGGTGATACCTGTCATCCCTGGCTCTGGGGAGTCCAGGCCCTCCATGCTTCACCTCTGTGTCTTCACATGCCCTCCCTCTGTGAACGTCTTCTGTCATAAGGATGTTGTTTATTCTGGGAGATGCCGTGGTAGTACACTGGCTGCCAACCAAAAGGTTGATGGTTCAAATCCACCAGTGTGCTGTAGGAGAAAGATGGGCAGTCTGCCTCTGCTGACAGTACGGCTTGAATAAGCCCGTAGAGCACTTGTGCCGCTCCTGCAGGGTTGTTGTGGACTGATGGCAGTGAGGCTTTTGGGGACTCATTCAGGATCGGGTTTGCCCTCAGCCAGCAAGATGTCATGCTAACGAATGCCAGCTTCACACTCATAAGACAACTGGAGTTAGGACGGGACACCAGTCCACTACAGGAGGGCTTCCGGGTGGCTGTGGACGAGGCTGGGATGTGTCTGACAGTGCAGACCCGACCCGAGTGAGGGAGGCTGTGCAGTGGAAAACACAGGCACTCCGGATTCTATAGCACTTCACAGATAAGACTGTTTTTTATAAACTGAAGGTTGGTGCCAACTCTGTGTCAAGCGTCTGGTGACACCATTTTTCCAGTAATACGTGCTCCCTTTGTGTCCTATTTCAGTCATGTTTTCAAACGTTTGGTTTTGTGGGGTTTTTTGTCGGGCTAGTGCACACTTTAAGAAAGCTCTCGTGGCTTAGTGGTAAGAAACTGCGCTGCAATCCTGAAGGCGTGCAGTTCAAATCTACCAGGTGCTCGGCAGGAGAAAGATGGGCCGTCCCCTCGCAGACAGGTTGACTGCCTTTGAAAACGCACTGAAGGACTCGGCAGCACACACCTGCAACAACAGCTGCACACTTTAATAGACTACATAGCACAGCGTCACTTTCACGTGTTTGGAGAAGCCCAGAGAGCCAGGTGGTTCGCTTTTATCGTTCGTGACCTTTACTGCATTGGTCTGGATTGAACGCACGGTGTCTCCGAGGTAGTTACTGTGTGCCTCTGAGTCGGAACTGGCGCGTAGCTGACCCTCCGGTGGGTTTCAGAGGCTGTGTGTTACACGGGAGGAGACCGCCCATCGTTCTCCTGGTGAATCCCAACTGCCTGCCCTTGGGTTGGCACTGCCTTAAGGTTGGCAGGGGAACCACTGACCTAGAGCAGGGGCGTTCCCGCTCTGAGACAGGATGTATTAATTTTTAGGTTCTTTTTTTTTTCTGTGAAAACTTTCTAATCTTTTTTTTTTTTAATTTAAATTTTATTATTTTTGTGTGCGTGTACCGTCAAATCAGATCTGACTGGTACAGGAGGAGATTGCCCCTCCTTCCCCGGCAGAGCATCTGGTGGATTCGAACCGTGCACCTCTGGGACTGTAGTTGCAGCTTCTTGCCACTAGGCCACCTGAGCTCCCCTGAAAACTTTCTAATCTTAAGCGGCCTTGACACTACACCAACTCAGTGGCCTTCGACAACAACACGCAAAGATCTAGCTTAAGCTGGAACTGACTCGGTTTTAACCGGATCCTCCAGCAGGTTTTTTGGAGACGGCCCATCCGCCTTCAGAGCTGCTGGTGGATTTGAACCACTGGAGAGGGGCTGCCTTCTGAGTTAGAGGAGCAGCTTCCCCGTGGAATAGGCCACCAGAGCTCCCTGAGGAAAAGGCATCTCGGGGCGTAAGTCCTCGGTCAGGTGGGGGTGCTTTCGTCACCCAAAACGGCCCCGGGTCCTGAGGCTCTTGCCTGCAACTTGACCAAGCAAGTGCGTGAATTCCGTTCCACGTGTGAAGTGCTTTGCCATTTCAGACTCCTGCAGAACAGCCACTGGGGTGGAGAGTTGGCATCCCTTAGATGGGAAATTCCCTGCAGAGAGTCCTGAGACTGCACTAGATGATGGGTCTTAGGACCTTAAAGGTTGAGGGTTCTAATCCGTCAGCTGCTCTGTAGGAGGTAGATGGGGCCTTGTCTTCCCGTAAAGATTTACAGCCTCGGTAACCTGAAGCCCTGTGAGTCCTAATGAACTTGGCTTTGGTTTGGAATTCCCACTTCTGGCATGCCAGGTATTTTTGGGATTTTGTGGGTTTTTGTTTTTAAAAGGAAAAATGGGATTTTTTTTTTCTTGTATGCTCTCTGCGCTTCCTTTTGGAGATTTCAGGTTCAGATGCTGTTCCCACACCCTGTGGATTCAGCATGGCAGGAGCAGGGGACTCACTGTTGAGTTGCTAACTGAGAAGTTAATGGTTTGAGCCCACCATCCCCTCCACAGGAGACAGACAGGCTGATCTGCTTCCCTGAAGGTTATAGCTCGGGATGCCCTTCCCCTAGGGTTTTGGAATCAAGCTTACTGATTTAGATTCAGAAGTTGAAAAGCAGCACCATGGCCAAGTGGCCTACAGGTGGCCCTTGCTTCATAGTGGGGGGCAGTCTTAGCTGGGGTCTCACGATCAGAGCAATCATTGGTACCCACCCTGTTTCAAAGTCATGACACTGTTCATCAGTGACCTTGCTCCAACCCTCTGTTTTCCCATCTATAAAACGGGTATCATAGTAGCACCTCCTTGGCTCCTAAGGTGTTGAGTAGGTTTTCAGAGAAGGTTGTGGGATGGGGCCCGGGTGTACAGGTGAGGGCTGGAGCATTGGTGCCAGGGGAAACCAACCTGGTCGCCTTGTCTCTTGGGGCCCATCTTGACCACTGGTCCAGAGAGGGAAAGAAGAAAGGGATCTGTTGTCATTGGAAGAGAAGGCTTTCTGATGGCCCAGCTTCACAAGCTGCCCAAGTGTGAATCCCGGCTGGGGTAGCAGGACCCCTCTTCCTGCGATCACTCCAGATACTCTTGTTGGGGGGTAACCCTGCTGTCCTCTTGCCCACCATCTGTAGGACTGAGTCTCCCCACCAGCCCTGGTCCTGAAGGTGGGAGCCGGGTGTGGGGTGACTGCCAGCTTCCCGGGGGGGGGGGGGGGGGGACGACGACACACATGACAGGCCGTAGCCACTTATCCTCCTGCAGGTTTGGACCCTGCCGTTTGTGTCCCACTCGCATTTCCCGGTAATCCTCCACTTTAAAGGAAGCAGGTGGGCACAGCGCCAGGCCCGCCACCGCCCTCGGCTGAAGTCAGTTCTTGCCGCCTCGCTGGCCACCCCACTGCCTCCAGCGGGCACTGACAGCTCTCCCACCCCGGGAGGCCATGACCCTGCAGGCTGTGTCCCCAAGCAGGCCCCGGGGGGACGGGCGCAGCGGCTCCCCAGACCCAGGGAGGCCAGTTCCACAAAGCCAAGGGGGGGACCCTCAAGAGCTCCCTGGAATGTCCTCATTTTTCCTGGAAGCCGCCTTGAGCAGGACAAACAAATCCATTTTCAAAGGCGCTGCAGCGGGTGACTCACTCGCAGGAACGCCCTCCCGCCCGCCCGCTCCCACACCCCCGGCTTTAATTGCTCCGATGGGCGGTGCCCGCGGGCCGGCCAGGGCAGGCGCCCCGGGAGCGCGGCCGGAGAGCTGGGGCACCCCCTCGGCTCGGCCCGGCCTCACGCCGCCCCCCCTTCCCCGCAGGTTCATGCAGCACCCCAAGAACTTCGGCCTGATCGCATCCTTCCTGGAGCGGAAGGTGAGTGGGGATCCATCCCTGTGAGCCCCCCCTCGCGCCCCAGGCCTTTCCACCAGCTCGTGCGCACCCGGCACGGGGACCCCCCCCACCCCGCCCTCCTTCCTGGTCGCCCCGCTCTGGCCTTGGGTCTCTGCTCCCCCTTTCCTCCTTCTCCTGCTCTCTCTCTCCCTTGTTTCTGTCTTCCCTCCTTCACCCACCTCCCTCCCTGCCGGAAATGGCCTGGCAGGTCCCGCCTGGCGCATGTGCACACGGGGCGGAGCGCGCTGCTGCTGGTATTGGTGAAACCCCTAACCCCGTGTGTGCTGCCTTCTCGCTGTGTGCCAGGCCCCCTTCCCAGCGCCAGCCCCCCCGCCAGCGCCTCGTACGTGGTGTCCAGACGAGCTCGGG
Organism: Elephantulus edwardii; assembly: GCF_000299155.1. NCBI lineage: Eukaryota > Metazoa > Chordata > Mammalia > Macroscelidea > Macroscelididae > Elephantulus > Elephantulus edwardii. The sequence continues at coordinate 3,511,571 of NW_006399898.1, forward strand.
GCGGCTCCTGGAAGTGATGTAGCACCCGGCTTCCTAGTTATGGCTCTACAAGGCCTTCTGCAGGGCACTGGGTTAGGATGCCCTGCCATACCTTACTGTGGTCTGTTAACACCTTCATGGCAGGCCAGGTGTGAGGTTGCCAAGGTCCTGTCCCTTTGGACAAACCTTCACTCGTTGTACCTTCAACGTTGAGCCCTATCTTACCCCAAGCCAGAGCCTAGATGGGACTGCCCTGGCTCTGCCCACGCCAGGCACAGCCTGAGTGGGAAGGAAGCCTCTTGGGTCCCCAACATGACTGCACCAGCGACCTGCACCTGGACGGGAGAGGTGTGGGAGGGCAGAGGGGGCTGGAATGGAGAGGCAGATGTGGAGTTGGCACAAGGAACCTTCTGGAAGCAGCAGGCAGGAGGAAGGTTTTCTGCACCTGCATTACCTTCGGGGGGGGGGGGGCTGCTTTTGCTGTGGGGATTGATGCCTGGGAGATGGAGTGGTGTTCTGGATGCGGCCCTCTGATGACCCCTAGCCTTTCTTCACTGGAGAAGAATGAGAGGCTGGCTGGGAGCAGGATCGGGGTATCGGGGACCTGCTGATACCCATGGAATGGGGAGGTGGACAGTGGGGGACTATCCCATCATGCTGAGAAGCCAGTATCAGCCTTTCTTTTCTGAGTACACACTGCCTTGCGGGCAGTTCACTGACTGAGGAGGATTCTGGTAGTCACAGGCGGTGGAGCTGCTCATTGGGCAGTATTGCTTAAGAGTAAGGGGGTCACATATTCACTCAATGTAAACAGAAGTCCAGGAGGACATTTAGGTGGTCCTTCTGGAAGGTTCTACCGGGGCAGGGGGGGCCGGCTACTGTCTTGAGAGGTGTGTCCTGAATCCTGATGAGGGAATTCCACAGTGGATTTAGCAGCAGAGTGATCTGCAAACCTGAATCCTGTCAAAAAGGGGTCAGGGCAGGCTGTGGGCCTCATCACCCTGAGAAAGTGGGTCTCCAGCGCTGGGCAGAGATAAGCAAGATAGAATCCTTGTCTGAGCCACAGATGTTGGCACCTGACTGAAATCTTGAGCATTTGTGACCTCCTTGTGAATGCTGTGAATGGTCTATTAGTGTCCCATTTCACAGAGGAGAACACTGAGGCCCCAGAGAGATCAGGCTACTCACAGTGGGCTTGTAAGGGAGCTGGACAAGCTGCTGGGCCCACAGCGTTTCCCGTTTCTCTGGCAGACGGTGGCTGAATGTGTCCTGTACTACTACCTGACCAAGAAGAATGAGAATTACAAGAGCCTGGTGAGACGGAGCTACCGTCGCCGAGGCAAGAGCCAGGTGAGCGTGCTATCTGAGGTAGTTTCCTCTTGTTCTACTTCCCCCTGGTGGAAAACCCTCTCTGGGGTTTTCACCCAGACTCTGTTCATTGCTCCCAGCAGTAAGTGAGAGAGCTGGGGAGACACGGCCACTTCTGTTCTCAATCTAGAAGACTCGGAATTTCTGTGGTCCCCACTGCCAAAGAGGGAACACATCAGCGGGCGGGCAGGTGCTCAGGGTGACCAGGGTGTGTGTGAGAGAGAGATTGGGGGAAAAAAAATAAGCTGGCACTTCAGCTTGCAGTTGCTAGATACTATTGCTTAGGATGTGAATGAAGAGTTGGGGTTGGCAGCCTTCAACTGGCCCTTTGCTTTTTCCAATAAAGTTTTACTGGCATGCAGCCATGCCCATTTATTTATGTTCTGTGCCTGCTTTTAAGTTACAGCAGAGCTTTGTGGTTGTCATAGAGACCTGTATGGTCTGGAAAGCCTAAAACACTTCCCTGCTGGTGCTTTACAGAGAACACGTGGTAAATCCTGAATTGGCCAAAAGGAATTAAAAAAAACCAAAAACACAACAACAAAACACCAACCCACCCGCAAAACTCCATAAATGATGGTAAAGGTGCAGGCCACACTTTAAAGGGTTTTGGAGTACTTGGTAAGGTGCCAACTGCTAACTGAAAGGCCCGTTCCAATCGGCCAGGGGCTCCCATAACGATCCACAGCTTTGGGAGCCTGATGGAGGGTCATCAGGAGTCATATTGGACTGGACAGCAGTGGATACTTGGAAGGAACCCGGGTGGCGGAGTTAATTGAGCTTTGGAGCCCAATGGGAAAGATGCGCCTGGAAGCCCCAAGGACCAGTTCTCCCCTGCCTTGCGGGTTGCTGGGGGTCAGAGCCTCGGAGAACAGCGGGCCTGGGTTGGTGGCGATCGCAGGTGGGACAGATCAGGCACCATTTATGGCCCATGAGAGCAGCACCGGGCATCGTGGAAGGAGGCAGGATTCATGGAGGATCAGAGTGGGTGCCGGGCTGGAGGGAATGGTCATTTCCTTTCCGGGGGGGAGGGGATAGTGGGGCGCTGTGACCTGGGGAGACAGGTCAGAGAGGTTCAGGACCAGCATGCTTGCGTGCGGGAACCCTGCACTTTCATCGGCCAGAGCTCCGCCATTGACATCCCGGCTGCACCAGGCCCGCCACCTTCCCAGAATGCTCTGTGAAAGTGGCCCGGCCCCTTGTGATGACCTGCCGGTCCCGCATTGGTGTACTCTCTACGGGAGTCCCGCCTCCTCCCGGGGAGTGTTCCAATGGAGCACCGAGATTCTCCCGGAAGTGTGCACTAGAATAAACGACCCTCCACATCCTGGTGTTTGGCGTTGGTGTCCCCGGAATGAGCATCCCCCGTCAGCATCTCTGAAGGTCCCCACATTTGGTCCGTGGTCGGGTGTCCCCCAGTTGGCGGACTTGTTCAACTTTAACAGATTGGTTAAACTAAGCTTTAGAGGCATAAAACAAGTCAGATTCACGGCTGTGCATCCAGTTCCAACGTAGCAACCTCAGAGGGCAGAGTAGACATGCCTTGTAGCGTTTTCACAGTGGACTTTGGCGTTAGCAGCCAGTTGCTTGAAGTCCTCCTCTTAGGGGGCCCTTGGCTTGGCACGCCACTCTTCTATTCCTGAGATTTGACTGTGGCATTTAAGACATGGAAGAACACATGAGAATTTTCTACCCTGAGAGGTGGAGAGCAGAAATGGGCCAAAGCAGGATAGAGTGATGGAGACTATGGCAAAATAACAGTCCCATACTGACCCCGCAGGGTCCTTGGGGTCTTTTTTTTGGACACCCCTGTAAATAATGCTGCAATGAGATTTTCCTAGTTGCAGTGCCTTGTTCAGTAATGATCTTTCTCTGTTCCAAATCGGAACTTTCTGTTGTTGTTGTATACGGTTGCATCAGATCCAGCTGGCACGAGAAGAGATTGCTCCTCCCCTCCAGCGGAGCATCTGTTGGATTCGAACCATGTTCCTTAAGGATTGCAGCGCAGCTTCTTGCCACTAAGCCACCAGAGCTCGCTTCTCTGTTTCAGTCTGAACCTCGAAAGTGGTGCCTATTGGAATACTCACGTGCCTCTGTGGATGTGGTGGTGGTTGTGACAGTGGACATGAGCCTTCACATTGACCCTTCCTGTCCACACACTCTGTCCCTCCTTGGAGCTGGGCTCAGACCCTCCCAGCACTGCCCAGGAGTCCCCAGAGTGCCCCAGTTGCCTTTTTGTTTGGCTGTTCACCATCAAGAAGCTTCTCTGCATGCTGACAGAGGACGTCTAGGTCCCCAGGTCCAGGCAGGGATTTTTGGAGTGCAACCCCTTTGCGCCCACCCTTCTGGGACCCCATTCCACCTCCCATTGGTGCTCAGGCCCTGAACCTGTAGGTCCGGTTGCTTTCAGCTTGGCCTCGAGCCAGCCTTCTTGCCTGCCCCCTGGCCCTGAGCCAGTCCCTCCGTGACGCACAGTTCAGAGCACAGGGTTTGTGACTCACCGGTGAGGGTCCAGGGACGCTGTGGCCAGTCGAGGGACCAGCTGCCTGCGTGCGGGCAGATGCCTGACGTGCCTGGCTGTAATGGGGGGCCCATGCTGCCACCGGAGCGTACCCTTGGGGGTGAGTCCTGCCCTGTGTCCCTTCGCCCAGTGTGTCCCTAGGCCTGTGTGGCAGTGGTGGAGAGGAGTTTGAGCTAGAGTCTCTTAGCATCCTCTGTTTCTGGGGATGGTACACAGCAAAGGAAGAGTCAGCGCTCTGTCCTGCTTCCCTCGGCTGCTGCCCTGAGGTTAGACTTTGAGGGGGAATTTCTCCCCCTCAGCCTCTGGTTCTGCTGGCCTGGCACCACTCCGCCTGCCTGGGCCCTTCTCCTGACTCTCATCCTCCCCTTTGCACTCTCTTGGCTTCCCTCTCTGCCTGTGTCTCCTGTTACTGAACAGTGTGTGTCCCCTCTCTGCCTCAGTTCTCTGTATTGCTGTTTCTTTTGTTTCTCCCTCTGTGCCTTGCCTCCATCTCCTCCACGGCACTTCCACACACTCTTCTGTGTCTCTCTGGGCCCCCATCTCCTGCGTGCCCCGCCCTGCCCCTCTGACATTGTCCTCTTTCCCTGCCGAGGGATGGGTGACCTTTCTCAGGTGGCCATAGAACACCGAGGTCCTGGCTTCGGCAGTTCACTCGGGGGCATTGTGACCGGGGGCTGTGCCGTCTGTGACATGACCTGACAGCTCATTCAGTGACGCTGGCGGGGACGTCCAAGGGGATGTCTGGCTGCCGGACACGGCCATGTGGCTGCTCCTTGGCCCAGTTGAGCTGCTCTTGTCTCACCAAGGCTTGGGGGGACAGGCCTGTGGAAACGCTGCTTTCTGCTCTGCGGGGTGTAGGCTGGTGGTGGGATTGTGTCCAGATGTGAGGCCAAGAGGAGCAGATGTTTGTGATCTGGTCCAGCTGTGTATTTAGAAGGACGCTGGACAGGGTGCCTCCAGGCTCTTGGTCCACTTTGGCTCAGCTGTGGGTGGGCAGCCACCAGGAGATGGGAGGCTGGAGGACAGAGCTTGGTGGGAAAAGCCAAGTGGGGCCTCCTGTGGGCCAGGACGTGGGAGGCAGTCCCAGCCTTCTAAGCTGACCATGTCAGAGGGACAGAAGGGGCTGGATACTGAGCCAGGTTCTCTGATTATGGTCAGAGACGTGGGGTGCATGGGAGTGTCTGTTTGGGCCACCACGTCAGGAAGCCTGTCTAGAAGCGTGGCATTGCTGTGGGCTGCTCTGAACCAGGGAGTGCTGGGGAATGTTAGTGTCCTCATTTTAGAAGATTCTGTCTGGGTGTACTCTAGCCAGAGGATGTCATTGCTCCAGAAGATTCTGCTGGAGACCCCTCTAACGCTTGCAGTCAGGGAGCCACGTTTGGGTCCTCATTCTAGAAGATTCTGCTGTAAATGCCCTCGCAGGGAGTGACAGCCATGTTGGTCCTGTTGCTGTGTCATCGATCCTTCAGAGAATACGGCACATGAGTTCCCAGGAGTGACACACTCGAACGTGGACGTGCTTGAGTGGATTGATGTGGTCACCTAGGTGGTGACAGACAGGGCGGGGGCCGGGAGAGTCATTTGAAGTGGTGAGTAGGGAGGTAGCCAGGTAGCTTGGTCGATCAGGAGGAAGGCAGGTCAGTTGGCTGGTAGTAAGTTGGTTGGTAGGAAGACATGTTGGTAAGTGGGCAGGTGGGAAAGCAGGCAGGTGAGCAGGCAGGTTGGTGAGTAGGTGGGCAGGAAGGTTGGTAGGCAGGTTGGTGGGTAAGTGGGCAGGCAGGCAGGTTGGTTCTAGACAGGTAGGCGGGTAGGGATAGCTGGGCAGACAGGTTGTCAGGTAAGTAGGCAGGCAGGTTGGTAGGTAGGCAGGTGGGAAGGCAGTTTGGTAGCAGGCGGGTAGGTGGGCAGGCAGATTGTCGGTTAAGTGGGCAGGTAGGTAGGCGGGCAGGCAGGCTGGTGGAAGGAAGGGTGGTGGGTGATTACCTGCCATTGCGTTGACCTCGGCCTGTACTTTGAACCACAGAAGGAAGTGTTTCGTTGTCTCCACAGTCACCCCATCTCCTACCTTCTCCGTCAAGCCCAGCATCCTTCTGTCCCTCTCTGTGCCTGAAACCAGGAGTCCGTCAGCACTCTGGAATGTTCTGTGTGGCTGACTGTAGCCAGTTTTAGGAAGTTGGTCACCTGGCCTTTGTTTCTAATCTTTCTTAGTCTGGACACTCGGCTGCAGCCTGTCCACTATGGGTGGCCTTGCTGGTGGTTGTGACACTGGGGGTACAGCTCCCCATGTCACAGACCCTGCACACCCCTGCAGTCGGACACACTGACCGACCGATGGGAGGTGGGGTGTTGAGCAGAGGTGTGAGGTGTGTGACCCTCGTCTCACAGGGGGGTGTCACCATGAGCACCACCCAAGGCGGATGTCTGTGAAGCGGGGAGCCGCCCTCTGCCCACTTCAGCTTCACTGACCCCAGCAGCCCACCCCGTGGTGCTCTGTCCTCTGCCGTGTTCAGGATTTCATCTCGGCGGCCGCACAGGACTGACTCACAGACTCCGTTCCCGGCCATGGCTTCATTAGGAGCTTGTCAGGGCCAGGGATCTGTTTGTCCTTGTCCCCCCGCTGGCCTGGCCACGGTCCTGCTTGGACAGTCATTGGACAGGATCTTATTCTCAGCTCATCTGCTCAGGCCTTGCTGAGTGGCTGTCATACCACAGTGTGGCACGGCGGTGGTGAGCCGTGTGGCGGAGATGTCCCTGGGCTTGGACAAGCGGAGGAACATTCTGGAGGCACAGTACGTGCCAAGGCCCTGGGGCAGGAGCCGACAGTGAAGGGAGGAGCAGGCCTGGGAGGGGGTGACGGAGCCAGCCCTGGGTCAGCCAGCGCGGGGGTTCAGGCCGCTGTTGTGGTCCACGAGGTGGGGCAGGGCACAGTTCACCGTTTAAAGCCACCCATGTCACAAGGACACCCTGACCTCCCGAGCTCTGAATGCCACTCGTGTTCTGCTGACCGCACGGACGCCGTGCTGTACTTAAAAACGCTGAACACCAGCGTGCCGGGCCCCGGGCCAGCCCAGGACTGTAGCCGTGTCCTCTCCCCAGTATTAACGCTCCCACCACCGAGGCTCCAGGCTGTTCTCGTGACACTGTGGATGGTGCATCCTGGGAGGGGTGTGCTGGTACAACCCCTCCTGCAGGTAGACTTGGCACAGATGATGGCGGGAGCCTAGGTTGTTAGCTGCCGGGAATGGTTCTGACTGGGGTCCACACCACACGTGGCACACCAGCCCCAGGCCCCGCTGTACTCGTTCAGGGTCCTCATGTGTCCCACTGACTTTAGCAAGCGTGACATCTTCCTCTAGGGACTGTCCTCCCCTGATGACCTGCCTGGAGTGTGTAAGACCAACACTTCACGCCCACACTTGTAAGGAACACTTAGTGCATTTTTCCCAGTACAGATCTGTCTGTCCTCTGAACTGTTCTTGTTGGGTCCCGTCGGTTCGGTTCTGATGACCCCGTGTGTGTCAGAATCAAGCCCTGCCCAGCCCTGCTCCGTCCTCCCAGCCTCTGCTGGGCTAAGCCCGTGTTAGGCAGTGTGTCCATCTGTCCCATTCTCGGGTTCTCTCTCCTGAGGAGCACGCTGGCTGTATCTCTCTCAAATCAGATTGTTCCTTCTTGTCGTCCACGGTAAACTCACTACTTTTCCCTGTATATTTCAAAGGCGTCGATCCATGCTTGGCCAGTCTCCTTTATTTCAGTGTTCACAGGAGAAAGAAAATACTGACTTGCATCAGGCACACCTCAGTCTTTAACCTGACATCCAAACCGCAGGGCCGTCGAGTGGGAATTGACCCGTCCGTGTCCGTGGCTGACCCTCCCACGGGGTTTCAGAGGTTGTAAATCGTAGGGGAGAAGGTTGCCATCCTTCTCCCTCTGAGCATCTGGCGGATGCGAACCTCCTGCCTTGGAGCTGCCAGCGTGGCTCCTTGCCCACTGGGCCACCGGTGTTCCCGTCACGCCGAGACTGTGACCTGTGAGAGCAGTCCTCGGGAGCGGTCCTACCCGGCTCAGTGCGTCTCAGGAGGTCTCGCCTGCTTCTGCAGCGGCTCTCGGTTGCGGGCCCCTGACAGCCTCGGTCTTTTGTCCTTCTGTCGTGTCGTTTGTGGTGTGTTTTGTGAGGAGTCTTGTTTTCTCCCCGCCGAGCTGATCGTGTTGAAGTCCTTGGTGGTGAGGACTGAGTCGTGATTGGTGCTGTAACTCGCTCAGCTCTTGTGTGACTCTGCTCCATTCAGTTTTGAGTCACAGACGTGAGTGACACCTGCTCTCAATTCTTGCGCACACCTTTCCGAGGGCCTGTGACCGGCTGGCCCTGATGACACTGCCTGCATTCGTCCTGGAGGGTAGCTCTGGGGGTGGGGCCACATGACTGCTTAGTCCTAGGCTGACTCTGGACCTGGACCCCTCCTCAGCCTCCCTGCCCTGGGTTCCTGTGTTGGGGTGTGGAGTCCCTGCGATCCCAGGTTCTTGTGTGGGGGTGTGGGGTCCCTGTAACTGCACGCCTGGACTCCTCTTCACACCTTCCTGGTGTTCCTGGCAAGGGTTGTGGAGGTTCCTGTGACCCTGGGCCTGGACTCCTCCTCAGTCTCCCCAGGGTCCTGTGCAGGGATGCGGCCTCCCTGTGGGCGTCAGGCCTGAGCTGGCATCTCCCTTTGATCCACCTGCAGCCTGAGGCCCTCGCTGTGGTGCTAGGACTTGTCTTCCAGTACTAGCACAGCTGTGGGATGCTGGGATGGCCACACCCTTCAGGAGGGTGGGAAGTGGGGGCCTCCTTTCCCTCTGGGTGTCATGTCAAGGATGAGACAGCCAGGCCCGGTGTTGGATGTCTGTTGGGAAGTGGCTCTGGTGCTGATGGGGGCTGGTTGCCTGAGGGCTTGGGGGATGCGGGGCCCCACTGGCCAGACCAGGTGAGGGCAGTGGGGCTGTGGTGGTGGAGAGGGGACCTGGCATCGAAGTAGGTGCAGAACTTGCGCTCTGGGGCAGAGTCAGGTGTGCGATGGGAGTTCCTGAGCACCAGCACTGCCTGTGTGTACACGCAGCCCCCACCTGGCGCCCGGGTTAAGGCGAGGCTGTGCTGGGTGCCATGTGCTGTGAGGGTGAAGGAAAGGTGAGGAGGTCCTCTCCCTCCTGCCTTCACCTGCTTTACCTCTTTCTGGCTCTGGAAGTTGCGTCCACTGTCTGCCTGGTCTGCGGGGAGAGAGGACGTGGTGTATCTGTTTCCTGTGGCTCAGCGGGGATGGGAAGGTGGTCAGGTCGGGCCATTGCCTGCAGGGGAGACGAGAAGGTGACCAAACAGGGCAGAAAGAGGCTGGGGGCAAGTACAGGTGTCGGGGTAGTGGGAGCTGGGGAGCAGAGCTGGCGGGGCCTCAGGACCAGACTGGAAAAGGAGGCCGCTGTGCCGGGAACCTCCCTGACCCTGTGACACAAGCCTCCTCTTGCACTGTCGTCATAGCAACAAGCTATGAGGGACCCAGGGTCTCCTCATCTTCCCGCTTCACAGATTTGGAAACTGAGGCTCAGAGAGGTGGCCTACACATTACAGGGTCAGGCAGAGGGGCGCCTCTGAGCATCCCATGCAGCCGTGTTCCCAGGGTGACCCCTGTTTTTGCCACGCCGTGATGATGGGGCTGGTTCTCGTCTCCACCTCCCAATCGCACGTGCTGTGGGCAGGCCGTACGTGTCGGCTCCCGGGGGCCCAGGGTGGCAAGCAGGAACCCCTCCGCACGTCACACGGCCGCTCGGTGGAGGACGGGGACAGAGCCTGGGGTGTTGGTCCCGACATGGCCCTGTGGTGGACATTCCCAGGCCGGTGGGCCCCCGCCGTCCCATCCCGCTCGGCCCAGGTGTACAGGGGGCGGTGCCTCACCCTCCTCTCCCCTCCCCCCGCCCGGCAGCAGCAGCAACAGCAGCAGCAGCAACAACAACAACAGCAGCAGCAGCAGCAGCAGCAGATGCCCCGGAGCACCCAGGAGGAGAAGGAGGAGAAGGAGAAGGAGGCCGAGAAGGAGGAGGACAAGCCTGACGTGGACAATGACAAAGAGGAACTCGTCAAGTAAGGCGGGGGCCGCGGCCCGGGCCTCGTCCCTCCCACCCCGACCCCGTAGGCTGCGCTCGCTCGCTCGCGGTGACTGGAGCTCTCTGCCCAGTGCCACGTCCCCCTTGGCCAGGGCTCCTGAGACTCAGAGAGGCGAACGTCAGGGGGAGGGCCCCTCACCTCTAGAATTATCTCTGTCAGCGTGAGATCCTGCAGATGGAGCCTCTCCGGGGCTGACAGCTCCACCAGCCTCCGCGGGCTCAGGGCCAGCTGCAGGTGCACAGGGGCGGGCGCCCGCACCTCCAGGGAGCCCCCAGTTCATCCTGAGAACATCTGGCTTCAGCGCCGCCCCCCATCGAGTCTGCACAGCCCTTCTGGGTGATGGGTGGGAAAGCAAGGTGTTAAATCCTGTTGGCCCACAGTAAAACTCACTCCGGAGCCCCAGGACCCCACAGAACGGCTCTACCCACATCCAGCAGGAGAGACCCTTCATTTAATCTTCAGAGCCCCGAGGCTGTGGTGATCCCAAAAACAAAGGTCTCATTGGTGGAGGCGCCTGGACGGAGGCAAACCTCCAGTCTTAGTGTGTCCAGGCCCTCTGAGTGCTCCTCCCCTGTGGAGATTAGAGGGGGGCCACAGACAACGCTTCTGGCAGATAGAGCTGGCCCTGTTAACCAGCTGTACAGTAGCTTGCAGCCAGCGCCCTGCCAGAGAGGAGAGGGGCCAGATAGCAAAGCTCCCATGTCCCCCTGGGGTGAGTGGTCTGGTCACCCAGCAGCTCCCCGCCCACACCTCCTCAAATGAGCGGTGGCTGACAGTTGACATTACTTGTCCAGGTGCCCAGGAGGCCACAGAGGTCCGGGTGCAGAGTCCCAGAGTGGCTGCAGCCCAGCTAAAGGCATTGCACCCCTCTCGCATCCCTTTCCTGCCCTCCCAGGGGTCTCACCCTCTTCCCTGCCCTGTTCCTCAGGGAGAAGACAGATGACACATCAGGCGAGGACAATGATGAGAAGGAGGCAGTGGCCTCCAAGGGACGCAAAACCGCCAACAGCCAGGGGCGACGCAAAGGCCGAATCACACGCTCCATGGCCAACGAGGCCAACAGCGAGGAGGCCGTCACCGCACAGCAGAGCGCCGAGCTGGGTGAGTGGGGGCCGGCTCGAGGGTGACACGGGCCGACCCGGGGGACGGAGTGACGGTCTCGCCCCAGGCTGGGACGTCAGACTTGTCCCTCCTCCTGCGTGCTTCAGGGAAAACTCACAGCTCCAGCTGTTTCAGTTGGCCGCCCAGAGATTTAATAATTTACACAGTGAAACCAAGTCTCTCTTGAAGGCTAGGATTTTGAAACTCCACCTCAATTACTTTGGACACGTGGCCAGGAGAGATTGGTCCTTGGAGAAGGACACCATGCTCGGAAGGGTGGACGGACAGCACAGGAGAGGGAGACACTACATGAAAGGGATTGATACAGTGACTGGGGCAATGAGGGTTTGTGTGTCAGAATTGGTGAGACTGGCTCAGGACAGGGCAGGCTTCAGAGCTGCTGTACATTGCAGGTGACTCAATGGTACATTAAAATGATAACGTACTATTATGTATTGTATTATTATTATTATTATTATTGTTACTTATTATTATATAACAAACATACAGGTTTGGAAGCAGGACTGGCATCCACTTCCTAAATAGCATGCCTCTGGAAACTCCATGAATTTTGATAATGTCGATAGTTGTAGAGGGGCTTCAGACCTTTTGTTTGTAGGGTCGCTATGAGTCGTGCTCGACTCAAAGGCAGTCAACACTAACAACTCCCAGGGACACCCCTTACTTCCCCAAAGCTGGTGGACTGTTAAGTAGTAGTTCTCTGGCTTTACCACCAGAGGGCAACCAATGTGTGTCTGTCTGTCCAGGTCTGACTGGGGCTAGCCTGCTGCCTTGACCCCTGCCTGCCTCGCTGAGGCCCTAACATTAAAGTTCCTTTCAGGCCTTGACGGGGGTGCTGCTCTGCCCTCTCTGTGCCCTTTGGGGGCCCGTGCCCGCCCACGAAAGGTGGTTCTGACCTGTTTGATAGGCAGGCCCCTGGAGGCTTAGAGAAGGGGCGAGGGCTTCCCGCAGTCTGTGTGTGTTGGGATTGGAACCCAAGTCCCCAGCAGCTCTGGTATTGGTGGCCACCCTTTGGTGCCACGGTGCCTGGACACCCAGACTGAAGGCTCCTTCACGCGCACTGGTCTGGTCTTGGGGACCTTCCTCTATCCCTCCAGCTCTGAAATAGGAGGCAGAAAATCCAAACCCAGATCCTCTAACAGACCCTTCCCATACCCCACCCCCCACCTGGGGGCAGGACCACCTCCACTCTCTCAGCTCCAGGGACTGGGTCCGCCCCACCCCAGCTGGAAGCTTCCCCCTCCCCACGGGGCTCCACCAAGCACTCTGTACCTGGTACTGGTCCAGGAAGTGTCCCTCATGTGGTCTGAGGTGCCCAGAAGGGCAGGACCAGAGCTCCGGTCTGGGGCAACTCGGGAGAGGGCTCAGCTCAGTGTCCATCCCCGCTGATGACACAAGGGGCCGTCCTTACCCTGGGCAGAGCCCGGGACGTCCCTGCCCTGTAAAGGGGGTCTCAGCCAAGCACTGAATCCCCAGGGGACAGGTTGGCTGTCACAGCTGAGTGTAGGCCAGGGCAGCGTCCTGCAGGATGCTGGATGGCTGTAACGGAGCCTGCTTGGGCTCAGACAGATTGATGGTCTGCTGGGGTCTTTGCCCACCTGCTGCTTACGTCCCCTCCCCTGGGTCCCAGGACTCCTAACTGCACCTTCTCCTGGAAGTGCAGGGAGCTATCTCCGTGGGGCCCTTACCTGTCGGGAGCCTCAGCTTCCCCACCTGTACAATGGGTGGTTACAGACTCCCTGGCTCACCCAGCACCATAGGTCCCTCCCCTCCCAAACGTCCCCTTCCCCCCAGAAGTACACGCGGACGGAGTTCTCTCAGTGGGGCCCCTACCTGTTGGGAGCCTCAGCTTCCCCGCCTGTACAGTGGATTGTTCCAGACTCCCCAGTGCTCACCCAGCACCCTGGGCCCCTGCCCGCGGCCCCCCCACCACCGGGCCTGCTAGATGTATGTACAGGCAGAGGGAGCTCTCTCAATGGAAGCCTTTAGTTGTTGGGAGCCTCAGTTTTTCCACTTGTACAACGGGTATTCACAGACACAAACCCCCAGTGCTTACCTAGCACCTTGCGCCCCTGGCCCCCCAGACTGCCCCCCTCCCCTCAGAAGTGCACACAGAGGGAGCTCTCCCAGTGGGGGCCCTTAGCCGTTGTGAGCCTCGGCTTCCCACCTGTACAGTGGGTGATCAGAGACCTCCCCAGTGCTCGCCCAGCTCAGCATGATGGGCATTGGGACAGGGCCGCCACCGGGGCATCCCAAGGAGCAGCAGTGAGGCTTGACCCGCCCCAGCTGAGCGAGGAGGGCGCTGTCACCTGGACCGCCACCAACCGCCCATGTCTTCTTCCAGCCTCCATGGAATTGAACGAGAGTTCCCGCTGGACCGAGGAGGAGATGGAGACGGCCAAGAAGGGTAAGGGTTCCGGTCCCGCGGTCCAGGCCTGCCTTCCGCTGTGCGGGGCCAGGCCCGGTGTGGTCTGGCGGGGCGGGCGCTGGCCCAGCCGCCGTGTGCTTGCTCGTTGCAGTTCGGCTCCGAGCGTGTCCTCAGGGGGTCTCAGGCACAGTCCATGCTGTGTGTGGTCCGCTGGGGTAGCCGTGGTGGTCACGTTTGCGTGGCTGGGCGCCGTGGGGGGAGGTGCAGAAGTGGCAGCGGTCACTGTGTGCGGTCGCAGGCCCAGTGAGACCAGCCGAGACTGCCAGTTTTCACAGGGCACAACCAAGGTCCTGTAGATCCTGGGCTGGAATGTTCTGGAATGCGACTCCAGGAATTGTGTCCCATTGGAACGAGCCGACGGGGACCCCGTGGGGCGCTGAGCCAGGGTGCTGAGGTGACGTGTATCAGGGCTTCGTCTCTGTCTATGACCGGAGTACTGGTCCGTCTCAAAGGAGCTTTACAGCACAGAAAGAGTTGGGCTACTAACCAGAAGGTTGGTGGTTCAAACCCACCAGCCTCCCCCAGGGTGGAAGGTGAGGCTGTGAGCCTTTGTAAAGAGTTCCAGTCTCGGAAACCCTACTGTGCGGTGGGTCGCTGTGACTTGGTGTGGACTTGCCGGCAGCCAGGTTTGGGGGCTGTGGGTGCAGAGCCTGCGTTTGGTTCACCTGTGGCAGGCTTTGACCTTGCACCACTGTAGGCAGCAGCCCGTGAACGTGTGTGGGAGCGCCCGTCTTTAACCACGTGCCTGCCCGGGGTCAGGGTCCTGTTGATGGTGGCATTGCCTTGGGGGGCGGGGGGACTAATGGCTCTGGTGGCTGTTTCAGCATCGGACCCTCCAGCCCCACCCCCTCCCTGCCCCCTCGGGAGTCTTCGTCCTCAGCATGGCCTCTCCCTGCAGAAGGACAGCCTCGAGGGGCACAGTGGGCAGAGAGGAGTGATGGAGAGTGTCCCCTAAGGGTGGGTCCTCCTAGCCAGCTGAGATGGAGTGTGTCGCCCCTCAAGGTGGGTCTTGTCGACCAGCTGAGATGCAGTGTGTCCCCCCTGAAGGCGGGTCCTCCTAGCCATCTGAGATGGGAGATTGTCCCCCCTCAAGGTGGATCCTTCTAGCTGGCAGGATGGAGAATGCCCCCCTCAAGGTGGGTCGTCCCAGCCAGCAGGATGGAGAGTGTCCCCTCTCAAGGTGGGTTCTTCTAGTCAACAGGATGGAAAGTGTACCCCTCAAGGTGGGTCCTGTCAACCAGCTGAATTGGGAGTACCCCCTCGGGGTCAGGTCCTCCCGGTGGCAGTGAGATTACCTGGTCTCTCTGTGCTGCTTCCGCCGACCTGCCTGGCAGGAGCAGCCCCCGTGCTTCCGGCTGGGGGGGCGGGGCCGTGCACACCGGCGTGCTCGGTGACATTTGGGGGGATACGCAGCGCCCCGGCGAGCCGTCTGCCAGGGATGACAGCAATCTGGACAGTTACGGCGGGAGGCGGCGCGTGGCTCTGTGTGCCAGGCGGCAGCGGGGGCAGATCGGAGGCAGGTGCTGGCGGCCCCCAGCAGCTCTGCCTGACCAGCAGGTGGGGGTGGAAGCCAAAGGTTCCAGATCTCGGAAAGTCAGAGATGTGAGACCCCAGAGCCAGCTGTGTTCGAGGCAGATGGCACCTGCCCATCCTTCCCCCGCATTTGAATTGGTGTCTGCTTCACCCTGTGCAGGGAGGGGCGCCCCAGGACGCGCCAACTCACCCTCCTCGGGCAGCCGTCGTCTGGTGGGCACTCCAGGTGTGCCCACAGCCTCGGGGGCATCTGGGCAGACGGCCAGGAGCCTTGAAGGACAAGTGTGACCGCAGGTTCCTGTATGCAGGGAAGTCAGAGCATCACCGCTTAGGAGGGGAGGGGGCAGGAGCCAGAGGGGGCTTCAGGTAGAAACGACCAAGTTGGGGAGGACTGAGTTCCGTCTCCAGGTGTAGGTAGTAGCTACAGACTGAGGAGGATCAGGGGTGATGGAGAGGAGGCCGGAGCACCCTGTCACTGTGTAAACTACAGGCAGAGCGAGATCAGACAGTGATGAGTACTGAGATCCCTGTCACTGGTTGTATGTAACTACAGACAGAAATGAGATGATAACAAGGAGAACTGAGACCCCCCGTCACCAGGTGTATGTAACTACAGATAGATGAGGCGGTGATAGGAGTACTGAGACCCCCGTCACCGGGGGCATGTAACTACAGACAGATAAGGCGGTGACAAGGAGTACTGAGACCACCGTCACCGGGGACATGTAACTGCAGAGCAATTGTGCAGTAACACGGAGGACTGAGCTCTCCGTCACTGCAGCTACAAGTAGCTGCCAAGTGGGCCCCTCCTACTTGACCTCAGTGCCCCTTGACCCCAGTGCCCTGTTCTCTGGAATGCGGGTCCCGTCTGCTCAGGGGTGTCCAACAGTTGGAAGGAACCACACGGGCAAAGTTCTTGGCCTATAGCAGGTGCTCACCCGTTCACATGGGGTTACCCTGGGTTCAAATTCCTCCTAACCTTCAGAGCTTCGTGTGGCCCTGTGCCAGCACCTGTTGCTCCTCCTGCGGGCAACCGCCTCCCCTGCGGATGTGACAAGGCCAGAGGGCAGCCCCTCCTTCCCGAGCAGGGCTTCCCCAGGAGAGACCCTCGGGCTGGCACCCGAAGCGTGAATCCATCACCAGCCGCAGGAAGCAGCCGATGGACCACGGGCCTGGGGCCAAGCTCTGCTAATATCCATGTGAGGTCACTTCCTCGCCCCAACTTTGAGCAGGTGCTGTGGACGCCAGCACAGAGAGGTTGAGCGAGCTGCCCAAGGTCGTCCAGCTGCCACGTGACAGAGCAGGCGCTTGAACCCAGGCTCTGGAGTGGGAGAGCTCAGGAGGGGCTGCCTGAGGACTGAGCGAGGTCCCCCTCTGACAACAGAGCGTGCTGTGCAGGGCCCCAAAGCAGGAGTC
Organism: Elephantulus edwardii; assembly: GCF_000299155.1. Taxonomy (NCBI): domain Eukaryota; kingdom Metazoa; phylum Chordata; class Mammalia; order Macroscelidea; family Macroscelididae; genus Elephantulus; species Elephantulus edwardii. Next base: position 3,528,065 of record NW_006399898.1, read on the forward strand.
TTTTGACTGGAACCTGCAGAGGAGCCACCAGAGAGGGCTAGAATCTGCCATTAACACAGATGTGGGATGCTGAGGGGAGGGTCCTGGAGGCACAGGTGGCCTCCTGCCTTCTCGGGGTACAGGGTTGGGGAGCAGGAAGCAGCAGCCTCCCAGGAATCACTGGGGAGCTGGCTGCCCGCCTTGGGGCCCAGTGCCAGGTGCTGGGCTGGGATATGTGACTCTCTCTCTCCTGGGAAAGGTCAGCCTGGCTGCTCGCTGTCCTGACCCAGCTGTGCTGGACGCCAGGCTCCACAGGGCTCCACCCTGCCCCCACCCAGTTGTCCAGTTCCCCGGTTCCCTGGCCAGCTAGGAGGGCGTGGGGCAGGGCCACCCCTTTCCCTGCAGCCCCCAGGCCTCCTGCGCGGGCTGGACAGACGCAGGGAGGAGGCAGCCCTGCGTGTGCACCTGTGGCACGTTGTGTATAGCACCCTGTTGTTGAAGTTTGCAGATGAGGAATTGCCCAGGGCAGGCGTGGGTGGTGGATGCAAGGTGGGAAAGGTGGGACCCCCCCACCCCGCCTTAGCTCTCACACCACAGAGGCCACAGGGCCAGTGAGGGGGATACCTCTCAGGCCCCCGGCAGGCTGGATGATCAGTCAGTGGTCAGCTCTTGGGGTGGAGGGACCATGTCCCAGAGGCCTTCGGTGGGGTCCTGGCCAGCTCTCAGCAGTTGAAAAGGACTCAGTGCTGGGCTGCTGACGGAAAGGTTGGTGGTTTGAAGCCACCAGCTGTTCTGAGAGATAAGGATGAGGTCCACTCCTCTGCAGAGATGTAGCTGTGAGAATCCCATGGGGCAGTTCTGACCCCTGTGGGGTCACTGTGAGTGGAGGTCCTCCATGGCAGGGGTGGGCTGGCCAGCCCTGGGCCCCACAACTCCCCGGGGAGGCTCCTCTCATGTCCCAGAATGTCCAGGGGGTGCGGGTCGAGGTTCCATGTGAACTCAGGTACAGCCAGGGCCCATCCTGGCCTCACTGCCATCTGTGAAGGTGGTCAGCCCACCTGAGTGGGGCCCCACAGAGCCGCTGGCCGGGCTAGTGCACATGTGGTTTGATTCCTGGTGTTGAGGTGCCTGTTGCCATGCCGACATCCTGGCTGGGCGCACGGGAGCCGGCACTGTCTCCCCTCTATTTATGGGAGTGACATGGTGAGATTGTCAAGTCGGGGGGGAGCCAATGGGGTGAGGAGGCCCCCCGGTGGCTCTGTGGTTAAGGCATTGGGCTGCCCCCTGCAAGAAGCATGGGGCAGTCTGTCCCTGGAATGGTGACAGCCACAGAGCATTTTCGCAGAGTGGGAAGGCGGGGGCCGCTCAGCCCTCCCCCCATCCTCTCAAGTGTCCAGTGGCGCGCAGGCCTGAAGAGGTGGGAGCCGGGCTGCCGCCGCGTGTGATTTACGGCCCTAATTGTGAGCATCTGTAAAGCACCACGTCTGTGTTGCCTCCTCAAGAGGTTAGAGGCTCTGTGCTTCCTCTGAGGGGAGCAGCCGGAGGGAAGACTTCCTGGTGCGTGTTATCCTGTCCCTGTGCCCCTCTCCCCGGCGTTCTGGGGCGGTGGGCACCTGGGGGGCCTCGGGCAACATGCAGGAGGTGCCCGGCGCTGACCAGCCCGTCCCGCGCTCAGGTTTCCGGAATAAGGAAGTGGGATGATTCACACTGGAGCGTGCTGGGCTTCCCCTCCTCCTGCTCGTGTTTTCGGACAGATAATGCTGCTTTGCAAAGCGGAGTCTGGGAACACAGCCTCCGGGGGTGACTTCAGACTTGTCCCTTCTGGAGGACAGTCTGTGGACTGGAACCCTGGGCCCCGAGGAGCTGGGACCTTCAGGGAGGATTGTGGGCACTGGAATCTGGGGGCTGTGCATTTCCTGCGGGGAGAGGGCAGCGCGACAGATGCTATTCCTCTGAGAAGTGGGGTGCACGCTGATAGTGGGGGATCCCCAAGCCGGCTGTGGGGAGCTGGTTCAGTGGAGAGAAGAGGACACGCTGGGGTGCAGCTTTTCTGGGAGCCTGTGACGTGGGACTGAGGGGCTGAGTCAGCGCCCCCAGGTGAGCGGCCCCTCCTGGGCCCGGGCCCTGGTGATGTGTTTTCACCACCGCGGGGGGCGGGGGGGGCGGAGTGGCCGTCTGTCTCACCACCCCCTCCTGTGCCCCTTGGCCTCCTTCTGCAGACTGTCTGTGACTCAGGCTCAGGCCTGACTTCCTGTCTTGGCCAATCTCACTTCCTAGTTGAAGCCTCCTGACTCTTAAGAATGAAACTCCTTCCTTCGAAATTAGAAGTAGGGTTGGGGAGCCCACACCACGGGGAGCTCGCTGTCCCCAGGTGCGGTCAGAGCCACTCAGGGGCTTGCTCCCGGTCAGAGGCAGTACCCAGCCCTTGCCTGGGCCCTTCCCCCCCCCCCGCCCCCCCAGGAGGATGGAGGACAGGCAGGGATGGCATAGCCTCCAGGCCCCGGCCCCCGCGGTTCTGAAGCCTTGTCCCTTACTGAGTGTCTTTCAGGAGCCCTAGTGGTCCAGTGGTCAAAGCACTTGGCTGCCAGCCGAAAGGTTGGCAAGTGGAAGCCACCAACCACTTCCTGGGAGAAACGGGGAGCTGCCTGCCCCGTAAATACTGCAGTCTTGGGGACCTTCGGGGGCCAGATCCGTGCCCTGCAGAGCTGCTGCCAGGAGGTGGACTGGACAGCAGGGGCCAAGGTTTGGGTTTTAGGGAATGCCAGAGCAGTGCTGGTGGCGTGTTGATTGAGGCGATCGAATGCTAACTGGAAGGTGAGTTCTTAGAACGCACCTTGGAACAGAGAGGCAGAGAGGAGTCTGCTCCCCTGAAGATCGCAGCCCCAGGAACCCAGGGGACAGTTGTGGTGTTATCCTATGGGGTCACTGTGAGCCACAGCGGGTGGGCGGCAGTGCGTGGGTGATACGTGCCATGCTCTCCAGAGGCACTGACCCAGCAATGGGCAACTGCAGGCAGACAGTGGCCACAGAACCCCAAAGCCAGCAGAGGATGGCTTTGGAGGAGGCAGGTGCAGGGAGGCTCCTCGGAGGCGGTGTCAGGAGGCGGGCTTGAGAGGAGATTTGGGCAGGTGCAGGAACGGTGGGAAGTCTGGACAGAGGCATGCCAGGCACACTTGGGGGGGGCAGATAGAAGCCAGGGGACCCCATGGCCTTTGGCTTTTATTCTGGAAGCTTCTGATTATCTAAGCCATGGGGGCAACTGACGGTCTGGTTTGTTTTTTGTGAGTTTGGGTTCTGGCTGGAGGAAGCAGGGTAGGGGCACCGTGTGATGTGAGACCTGCATCCCTCAAGTTCACTCAGATCCTGTGGGAGAATGAATAAGGCTCAGAGCAAGGTCAAGGGGGCTGGTCGCTCCCTGCCCCTGGGGACACCTGTGGCTCTATGGGTAGAGTGGATTGACAGAGGGGTGAAGGGACAAGCAGGTCAGTGACCCTCAAGTGGTGGAAAGCGGTTTTGACCTGGGTCTAACTCCAAAGTTCAATGAGTTAACTTTCAACCTCCCTGGAGCTCCCTGATCCACCGCAGGAGATGTGCAGGAGTGCAGGCCGCCTAGTCACGCCAGAGGAGAGGGGCCCTTTGGGGACCCCTGCACCCTAACTGGCGGCGTCTCTTCCAGTGGCGGAGGCCCTTTGGAGCCTCACCTTCTTCCGCCTCCCCCAGTCCCCCAGGCGCTCGGGGGCGGGGCAGACCGCAGGTGGAACCGGCTTGAAGGAGGCGGGAGGCGCTGTTTGCGCCTGGCTGCGGGGTGGAGAGCTCTGTTTCTCTGGCTCGCTCATCTGTTCTTACCGCTGCTGACGCCGCCGCCGCCGCTGCGGATGGGGAGGGCGGGCGGGGGAGCCAGTGCCGGCTTGGCCCCCCCCTCTGAACCTGGTCGGCCGCCACTCTCCCCGCCGCCGCCCGCCCGCCCGCCCGCGTCTGGAGGTCACATTCGTGCCGCCGCGCGCTGGGCGCAGAGG
>NW_006399898.1:3532355-3549325 GCF_000299155.1 Elephantulus edwardii
GCAGACGCCGCCAGGGCCGGGCAGAGCCGCCAGCCCGTGCCTCTCGCCGCTCCCGCCGGGCCGGGAGCATCCTTCAGCCGTATGTTTCCGGAAAACTTGGCCGAGGGGGAGTCGTGGATGAGAGGATGTGAGTGCGTGGCCTCTGGGGGCCCAGGGCAGTGGGAACTGGTGACAGGGGCGCCCGGGGCGCAGAGTGAAGGCTGCCTGACTCTGGGAGCAGGACCCCGGGAGGTGGCCCCCTATTCCCGCCAGATCCCTAGCCGTGCCCTCCCATGTTCCTGGGAGGAGGGGGCGCTGCTTGTTTTTGAGGTTGGGAAGGTCTCAAGAGCTTAAGGTGTCCCCCCAGGTCACCTCAGTTGATGACCCCTGTGTCTCTAGTTGTAGTGGAGACTCCACCCCCGCCCTCCAGACACTTGAGGAAACCGAGGCTCGGGGCAGAGGGAGTCCTTCAGTGTAAGAATCCATTCTTTGCAGGTCATCTGACCCCTCAGCCCAGTACTCCCTCCGTAGCCCCTTGTTTCAGGACAGGCCGGGGACCCCCATTCACCAGTCTAGTTGCTCCTACCTCGGCCTGGGACTCAGAGCCACTTCCTTATTTGTTTATGTAGTTTGGAAATGTCACTGTCCCCTGGGGCGGGCCACCCCAGATGGGAGAACCGCCCCCCTCCCAGGGAGCTGTGTCTGTGCCCTGGCCAGCCTCCTTGCCAGGTTTTCTTGGCCCCGGTGAGGGAAAATATAAATAAACGTGTGTCCCTGTCCTCCACGGTGGCCTGGCTCCCTGCGTGTGGCAGCTGCTGCCGGCTCTGCAGAGGGAAAGGTCAGGGCCTGGGTTACACTCGGTCCTGCGCCGGCCCTCCCCTTCCGCCTTGTCCTTGAGGAACCCTGAGGAGCCAGCCACCACGCCACGTGGCCCTGGGCACCGCAGGCGAGCAGGTGGACAAGCTGCCACCCCCTCTCACTGGGCCCCTCCTGGGCGCCTGTGTGACCCCCGAGCCCCAGTGTCCCTGTCCCCGAGATGAGGGAATTGGCAGTGAGAAGACAAGGGGACCAGGGCCAGCAGAATCGTGTCTCTCTGGAAGGCTCTGTAAACCTGTGTCACTCGGTGTGACGTGGCCGCTTGTTGATGTTGATCACGCCGCTGTTATTTCTGTTCGGAGCTTGTGCACACAACAGGCTGTTGGCAGATGTGTGAATGGATGTATGGATGGATGGACGGACAGAAGGATGGTTAGAACAAATGAATGAATGGGAATCTGAGACAGACTGCTACTTCTCAGGTCCCCTCCCCTGCACAATTGCATGGGGCTTAATTTGATTCAAGGAGAATGGCCCAGAACTCCCTCACGGGAAATCTATTCAAGTCGGGAGGTGGGGGTGGGGGCGCAGGGCTGGGACTCCTTCCTGAACCGGAGCGCATGGTGACCTTCCTCTGAGGGAACCTTCCCGGGCCTGAACAAGGTCATGCCACTGGCGAGACAGTGCGTGTGTGTGTGTCTGCACGTGTCTGTATGCATGTGTGTGTTCACACTTGTGTGTGATGCACGCGTGAGCACATGTGCCCGTGTGTGTCTGTGCGTGCTGGCTGCTCTGTGGGCAGATGGCCGGAGACCCGGCTCCTGAGGTGATGCCTAGTGACCAGGCCGGGGCCGCCTTTTTGCTGAGCCCAGGATTTGCGGCTTTGAAAATAGAAGCTGGGGGCGGCGGGAGGGGTGTGCCTGAGCTCACAGGGATGGAGGGAACTTGTTGGGGTCCTCAGTGTTTCTCCTCGTGAGAGGAGCGGTCCAGAGAACCTCAGGAAATAAAGTGATTCATGGCAGGTCCACACCGTGCCACTGACATTGAGTCTGATGAGTGAGCTGGGGGCCCCCACTAAGCTGGGTGCAAGCCCCAGCCCCCCAATCACTCTCCTTCCTCTCTGGGCCGGCGTGGCCGGAAAACAGCCGTCTCTCGAGGCCTCTTCTGCAGCTGCAAGTCCACTTCAGTGACGGCTCTCTCATTTGGCCTTCTGCCCAGTCTGAGAGGTGGGGAGCTGGCCAGGCGGGCCTGTGTCCTGCTCCTGAATGAGGGACCCCAGCCTTGAGGGGTGCGTTCAGAGAAAGGCACACCTGCCACTGTCCCCATAGACTAGACCATCTTACTTTACAGGACCCAGGGCCAGGCCTGGAGTCCAGGGCCTCCTGTGGTCCACTGAGCAGGTGTCCTCCCAGCGCCTCACCCACCCTCACTGCCCCTTCTGTGCCCACAGGCCTCCTGGAGCACGGCCGGAACTGGTCAGCCATCGCCCGCATGGTGGGCTCCAAGACCGTGTCACAGTGTAAGAACTTCTACTTCAACTATAAGAAGAGGCAGAACCTGGACGCCATCCTGCAGCAGCACAAACTGAAGATGGTGAGTGGCCTGCGGGCGAGCAGCGGGCATCGTGCCCTGGACGCCCCAGCTGCCGCTCGCTGGGCGGGAGCATCCCACTTCGGCCTTGGCCTCCTGAGAGCGGCCGGCTGGGTGGACACTGCAGGCCCCTCGGGGTGTGGGGCGGGCGCTGGCCGGCACTGACTCAGCCGGCCGGATCCACCGCTGTCAGGGCCTTGGAATGAAGTGCTGGAGGCTCATGGCCACGTGCTCTCAACGCCACTTCCCGCATGACCTCACAGCCCAGGGCTGTGGGAAGTCAGGGGTGTGTCTTGGGGGAGCAGAGATGTGAGGGAAGGGAGTCAGCTCGGAGCTCAGGAACCTCGACCCTCTGGAGGCGGCCGACTGACTGCCTTTTACGTCATTCTCGGTGTGTGGACTTGCGCGTCTGTCTGCATTTTACTGGCGGGGCCCGGCTAGTGCGTCACTCTCTGAGGTCCGCGCCGTGTGCCCCCGGGACATGCCTGGCGCCCCCAGGGCCTGTGTGCGCTCCGCACGGTGGGCTCCATGTCCCCTGGATCCTGCTGGCACCCCATGTGGAGGCACACCCCACCCCACCCATTCATCTCTGGACAGGAAGTCCTTCCACACCGTGGTCTTCCCTGGCCCCTGCCCTGGTACCGTGATGTCTAAGGTGAGGGGCTCGGAGGGGCCGACCGAGATCCTGCCTTGGCTCCTGCTAGGACCCTCGGCAGAAGCCCGTCAGCCTGAATGGTCATGGATGGCTCTGGGTGCCCAGGGTCGGAGTGGGGCTGGACTGTGTGTCCCCTAGACCTGGGGGGACCTCCATCCTCACTTCCCCCCATTCCCTGTCATCTTACTCTTCTGCTCCCCATCTCCCTCCTCACTCTGCCCCTGCACCCCTGCTTCTCTCTCCACTCATCTCCCTCTCCTCCCAGGCCCCAATCCTTACCTGGGGGGCAAGGAGATTCTGCATTGAGTGTTCAGAGGGAACCGGCTTAATAATCCCTAGAGGTGACCACATCCTCCAGTCCCCCCGGGGCCCTTGCTGCGCCCCGTGTACCCGAGAAGCCCAGCAAGGCTGATGGCGTGTTCAGGCTTGGTGAGGGCAGGCCAGGTCCCAGCGTGCCAAGGACACCCGTGTGGCCTGGGCCCTGGCTTCCCTGCCACACCTCAGTTGCCCGTGGGAGAGAGGTGGCACTTTTCTGCAGGAGTTGTGGAGAGTGCCGAAGGAGTTAACGGGAACCTAGAAAGCTCCTGGCAGGGAGGCGGTGCCCAGGGGTGAGGCTGGCCGGCCTCCCTGCTCCGGCTGCCACAGCTGCTGGTGCACCACCTCCTCCTCCTCCTCCCGTTACTACTGCACGGCCCACCGTGCTCCTCCTCCTCCTCCTCCCTCTGCTGCTGCTGCTACCGCTCGAGCTGTCAGCACCGCACCAGCCTCTGTGCCATGTACCACTGCCCACCCGCTGTCTGTTTACTACCATCAGCACAGCAAAGACCCTGCCGGGACACCTGTTACCCCCGTATCAATACTCCTGTCCCGTCTACTACCCTCACTGCTACTCTTCCCCTCCTACTGAGTACCGCCGCATCCTGTGTCTCTTACGGCCTCTAAAAGCAGCTTAACTAAAGCACACACTGCCAGCACACCGGTTACCCCTGCTCCTAGTACTCCAGTATTAATACTCCTGTCCCGTCTACTACCCTCACTGCTACTCTTCCCTTCCCCTCCCACTACCATGTCTACCCTGCAGCTGTTACCACAGCAAGCCCTACCGCTGACTTGCTCCGCCGGCGGCAGCAACAGTCCTGCTCCGTCCGTGACCACCACTGGCTGTCCTGTGCCCGCCCTCGCTGCCGCCACTCTATCTGCCTCAGCGACTCCCATAGCAGCACCACTGGCACTGTTGTTAAGTGCTGCCAGTTACTACACCTGTTCCTGGAGCCGACACTCTGCTCCGACCCCTCTTACTCCTGCTGCTCCTTTGGCAGCGGCATGGCTGCTCCATTGACTCCCGGCCCCACTGATCTCCCCTCCTGCAGGAGAGACACCGCCACTGCACGTGTCCCTGCTGCTTCTGCTCCCCCCCCCTTACAGCGCTTACAGCATCAGCCACTGCACTCCATCCGCCACTGCAAGTATCACTGCTGCTGCTGCTTCTACCCCTAAAGCTACTCCAGCAACAGCCACTACACTCACATGCCGTCCCTGCAGCAGGGACATCGTCACTGCACACACATCGCAACTACTGCGCCCCCTATTGTTTATTTCTGATCCCACTTCATTACTGTTTCTACTTCAGGTTACTGTTTCTACTTCAGGTTACTGTTTCTACTTCAGGTTACTGTTTCTACTTCAGTTACTGTTTCTACTTCAGTTACTGTTTCTACCTCCTTACTGTTTCTACTACAACTATGATAGCAACAGCCCAGCTGTTCCAGTGACTGTGATTATGAAGAGAGCAGGTTGCTTCTGTCCCATTAGGATCCCCGCTGCCAGGACTGCAGCAGCGAGCTCGGTTGTGACACCAAGTGCCCCAGCTGCAGCGTCAGCCACGACGCTGGTGCCATCGTCCCGTCTCCTGCCTCCGCTGCCAGTCCCGGTTCTCCTCCACCTACTGCCACAGCCCTCACCATTGCTACCACTGCGGCGGCAGCAGCCACGCCTGCAGCACACCTGCTGCTGTTACCACTGGCTTACTTGAACGGACCGCTGCGGCGTTAGTGACCCCTGCTGTCGTTAGCACAACTGAAACAGTTAACTGCCCCCCTGGGGCGGCAGCTGCATTTAGAACTGTGTCCACCGTCCTCCTGCTGCCCGTGGCTCGGGCCTCCTTTCCCTTCAGTCCTGCCGCTGTGACTTCTGCCGCCTGGCTAGTTCAGCAGCCTCTGCCATGGCGTGTAGTCACCCTGCAGGTGCAACACTAACCACCAGTGCTGTGTCTGTAACCGTAGCCCTTATTAAAGCACTACTGCGTCCAGCGCTGACAGCACCTGCCCTCTTCCTGTTGCACTTTGTACAATTACTGCCAGCAGCCCCTGTTACGATATCTACCAGTACTGAATGATGTTAGTGCTAGAACAGACTTCAGGCCTTTTGTGCAAAGCTTACTCTCAGTTGTGTTCGACTCAACAGCCCTTAAACCACTGCTAAATGAGATTAGTGCTGTTCTATCTGGAGGAACATTCTTCCACTTTGCACATCCCTCCTTGTCGATGTGCTATAATGATGTAAACTGGGTTTGCTGTGACGCTGAACGTTGTGCCATTGGGGTAGCAAATACCGGAATGGTTTCCCAGTGTGGACAGTGTTTGGTGGAGCCCCCAGTTGTAAAACAGGTTTGGAAGCAGGAGTGGCATCCACTTCCTAAACCATAATAAGCCTTTGGAAATTCTAGGAACTTGGAGAAATGACAACAGTTACGGAAAAACATTAGGTCTTTTATTCATGGGTTAGGGTTAGGGTTAGGGTTAGAGCTAGGCTTAGGGCTAGGGCTAGACCTAGGTCTCCGTCTTGGGTTAGGGCTAGGTCTAGGGGTAGACCTACGTCTCTGTTTGGAAGCAGGAGTGGCATCCCACATCCTAAACCATAAGCCTCTGGAAACTTGGAGAAATGACCATAGTTATGGAAACACATTAGGTCTTTTGTTCATAGAATTGCTATGAGTCGCACACGACTCAACAGCAATCAACAACAACAACTAATACTATTGCAACACTTAATACTGTGGTTGGTGCTGCATTTGTTGTAGTGCTTCTACTGCAAGTGCTACCATTGCTACACCTCTTACTGCTACTGTCGTTATAACCACTGCTCATCTACACACTGTTCCAGCATCTGTCACTCTGACTGCGACCCCACCCGCCAGTGCTGCAACCGTTTACGTGTTATTACAACACTGCTATGAAGTGTCCTGCCCTGACAGTGTTCCGTCCACTTACTGTTCCTAACTCCGGCAGGACCATGTTGTTACTGTCACTGCGACCTCTGCCGCAGCTGCCACCAGGATGTCCCTCGGAGTCACTAGACTCGTTTGACCCGTCCTGTTACTGCCGCCGTTGCTACTGTGACAGCAGTGTCAGGGACTCCGGCAGCTGTCGTTACATGCAGACATGACGCGGTTCCTCAGAGTGATGTGCTGCCTAATTCTTTGGAAGCTCTGTCTCACATACTTTGGGCTTGTCACCAGGAGAGACCCGTCCTTGGAGGAGGACATCATGCTTTGGGAGGGTGGAGAGGTCAGCACAGGAGAGGGAGACGCTGGCTGGGAGGGATTGACACAGTGACTGTGACCATAGGGGCAGGTGTGTCAGAGACGATGAGATTGGCTCCGGATAGGGCAGGATTCAGAGCCCTTGTTGGTCGGGTCGCTGGAAGTTGTCATCGACTCAGGCACAGAACAACCACAGTCGTGGCTCCCACCTCCACTCCTGGTGGCGTAGCTCCTGCCACTGACCCCTGCTGACCCCCGCTGCTCTGCCGCTGACCCCCGCTGCTCTGCCGCTGACCCCGCTGCTGTTCCTGTGGGGAGCCACCGACCCTCCTCAGTATCTTAGGAATCCTCTCAGATGCACTGAGGCAGCAGCCATGCTGAGGGTTAAAAACAAGGCTCATGCTCAGGAGACTTGGGTTCAAGTCCAGGCCCCGGCACTTTTATTCTCTGTGGTATCTCAGATGTGGCTGGTCCCTTCTCGGCCTCGGTTTCCCCTCCTGTACGAAGAACATAGTAACCTTGGATGATAAGGCATGAGATGGTGCTAACGGTGGGGACCCCATGGCTAGAGCTGAGGCCCCCTGTGCCCCTGAGCCTATATACATTGGCTCCTATAGCGGCTAGCTGACTGATTATTGATAACTCGATTGGGGTCAGCCTTGAGGACAGAGCAGGGCTCTGGGAATGCTGAGATGGGTGTGTTTTTTTTTCTGGCTGTGCAGCCCGAGGCCTCAGTCTTCTGCTCTGTAATATGGGCTTGTTTCCAGGGCCTTTCTGGCCTCCGTGTCTCCAGGGGTGTCATGAAGAGGAAGTGAGCCTGTGTTGAGGATGGCATGTGGCCCTCCCATGTGTGCCTTTATTGACTGCTCCTGGAAGGCCACAGAGCACAGCTCGGGTGCCCTGCAGGCCCTGAGCTTGAACTTCTTACGTGAACGGCAGGTGTCACCCCAGGTCTGTGAGCCCAGGAACGGACCCCTGACTGAGCTCTGGCAGGTGACTGGCCAGGCCAGTGGGGTAGCGGGGGCGGGGGCAGGGTGCCGACAGGGCTGACGGAGGACAGTGACGGCTCAGCAAAGTGGTGGGTGGGGGTTAGCAGGAAGGCAGGATGCTTACAGGACAGCAGGACGGCACTTGGGCTGACGGAGGTGATAGGTGGCCACGGAGTCACAGGCGGGAAAGGCAGGGGCAGCAGGGGACAGCTGAGGACGTCCATCCTCTGTGCAGGAATGAGCCCTCTGTCACTGGAGTATTCAAGCAGTGGCCCGAGATGCTGCCACACTTGATGACCTCCCTCTCCTGTCACTCTGCACTCTGGTCCCGTCTGGAGCACAGGGAGACACGGGGGGAGGGCGGCGACATCCTCTTCCTCCCGTGGGCCAGGTCAGCGTCAGCAGGAGGCCAGTGGGCAGGCAGAGCATTACGTAACATTTGGCTTCAGTGCCTCCAAGGTTGCCTCCCCTCCGCGTTACACGCTGGAATTCCAGGCCTCTGCTGTGACCCCTACCTCAGGCTGCAAAGGTCTGCCCGCACAAAGTGCCTTGGCGGTCAGGGGCCCAGCCCTCCCTGCCTGCAGTCCTCCATGGTCTCGGGCAGGTGCCTGTTCCTCTGGGTGTCTGTGCCTGTCGGTGCCAGGTGCTGCAGGAAGGTAGGTGTGGACAGAGGACCCGCCCTGCTCGGGACGCTGGCTGCTCTGCGTGAGAGGAGTCCGCACAGGCTTAGACCGAGGCGCGATGATGAACGAGGCAGATGTGATGGATGGGGTGGGCGAGCCTGGCCAGTGGGACGAGGCTGGCACCGAAGAGGGGAATCTGGGGGCAGTGGCTGACCACTGGCAATTGAAGCCCTCCAGCCTGAGGGACGATGCTGGGACTGCCTGCTTGTAGACAGCCTGCCGAGGGCTCCAGGCAGGTCTCTTCTGCCCCACGGGGCCGCTGTTAGTCAGGGTCTGTCCACTGGGAATCAGGGTCCCCTTTGCCCCATGAAGCTGCTGAGAGTCAGTGTCTGCTCTGGCCCACTGGGAGTCAGGGTCCCCTCTGCCCCGCAGCCCCGCTGGGAGTCAGGGTCCCCTCTGACAGCAGCAGTCTTAGTGTTAGTAGCACTAGAAGTGCTATTAGTGGGGGTTTGAGTAATCCAAGTTGCAGCCCTGGTGGTACAGTGGTGGAACACTTGCACTCTGTTGCTAAGAAGGTCACCAGTTCAATCCCACTGGCCTCTCTGTGGGAAAAGAGAACTGGTCGTCGCCTGAAACCTTGTAGAACAGCCTGTTCTGTCCTGCGGCGTCGCTGTCAGAGTCCAGGTGACAGTGACAGTGACAGCTGGGCAGAGAAGGCAGACGTCTGAGAAGGTGACTTTTGACAGAGCTGAGGAAGTGAGGGACCCATGTGGGTATGGAGGGGGCAGTGCTCTGGAGGCTGGACGATGAGGTGGTGTAAGAGAGGTGGCTGGGAGCTGGCGTCCGGCTGTGGGTACCCTTAGGCTGGGGGGGAGGGCACATCCTGGCCGCAGCCGTGTGGACTCAGTGAGTGAATCCCTGGCTGCACTGGCCGGCCCTTAACGACCCCTCATGAGACAGTAGAGTCGCCCCGGGGTTTTTTGTCCAGGACGCCCGTAGAGCGGACAGCTGTGTCTTGAAGAAGGTGGGGGGGTGAGCGTGCTCCCCAGGGAGAAGCATGGCAGGTGTCTCTCTCGTGCCTAGAGTGTGTCGTTCGGCAGGGTTATTCCTCGGGGAAGGACATCACGCTCCGTGGAGGGTCAGTAAAAGAGGTCGACCTCCAGCCCGATGACACGGCGACTGCAGCGGTGGGCTCCAGGGGGTAGGAGCTGGTGAGGCTGGCACCGGCTAGGCCAGGAGGCGTCTGCACCTCATCGGGTCACTGAGTCGTGCTTGAATCGACAGCAGGCTTTGTGGAGTAGATCCTGAGTCTTTTTTTCCCTCTGTCTTGTGGTCCTCACAGCCACTCGGCAACCACGCACATGACCACTGTGTCGCCAAATCAGAAAATCCACCGCCACTGAGTGGGATTCCTGGTGACCGCGGGGGTCAGCGCAGAGGGTGTCCATGGCTGTCATCACTGAGGACGCCTGACACCAGGGCTTTTCTCTTGCAGATCAGCTGCCCAGTTCAGTACAGTGGCGATTTTGGTTAACACTTACCAGCCTGCACCACCAGTCGTCTCCCCCACCCCCGACTCATGGTGACCCAGGGACAGCCCTGCCTGATCCTGGCAGCCTCAGGCTCTCTGCTGCCCATTGCTGCAGTCACTGTGCTCAGCTGATGTCCTCCAGGGGTAGGCCCGTCCTGACAGTAGGCCCAGAGCACGTGTAGTGAAGTCCCCCTCCTCCAGTCTCACTAAGGTCGTTGGCACGCAGCACTGCTTCATGGGGGCCTGTAACTGAGGGCACTGCAGTGTCTCTCTCTGTCCCATGCGCACACCTGACAGCTGCCAGAGTGTAGCTCCCCAACTCTAATCCTCAGCCTGGAGGAAAGGGAAGGGTCCCACCTGTTGACCTCATCCCTCTGTGCTTAGCTTGTGGGTCTTGGGGTCCCCTTAGGGACCTTTGAGTTTGAGGATCCTTGAGTCTCGGGGGGGCCTTCCTGAAGGCCTTCAAGTCTTGGGGGGCTTGCATCTTGGGGGCCCTCCTAGGAGCCCTCATGAGTATTGAGGGGAGCTTGAATCTTGGAGCACTCGGCCTCTCAGATCTCAGCATCTCTGGGAAGGCCTCACATCTTGGGGTGTGGGCTCCCCACTCCCCCCAGACAGTCCTGTTGCCTGTGCAGCTCACCGTGCCCGCCCAGCTCCCCTCCCAGCCAGAGGCCTCTCACCCAGCCCTCAGTGAGAGCGTCCCGTCTGCTAAAAATAGATTGGGGAAGAAGGGGGATCCCTGGGCCGCACCCACAGAAGCCACAGCCGTACCACTTTCTTGCGCCTGTGAGGCCAGAGCCAGGCTCCCAGAGGAAGCTTGGGGTTTGGGGCAGGGGTGGGTACATGGAATGGCCAGGCGGGGCTGGGGACAGACCTGCCAGCAGCAGGTGGGACAGGGATGTCCCTTCCCTCTCTGTGTCCATGTGCTGTGACCCAGATATCATGTTTACCTCGAACAAGGCCTGCGGGGGGTAGGGGAGTGGGGTCTTGGGGACCTGAGGGTCGGGACACTGAGTGTTTGGAGCAGGAGGCCCCCTGCTCCCCATGGGCTGGTTGTCAGTCTGGCTATGTGTGTGAGGTCGGTGGTCAGGACCTGTGATGGCTGGAGGTGAGATACCCTCTCTTCAGAGCTGGGCTGGGCTGCGTTGTGGGGGGCGGGGAGCTCTTTTCTGGGGACCTGAGGAGCCAGGGACTAGTAGCACCGAGAGCGGTGGGGGTCCTCTCTGTACTTGATACCCTCCTGTCACACCTGTCATATCTGGATGGAAAATCTCTTAGTAACTTGAGGACCCCAGTCACCCCAAGACCCCCAGCCGACTCACTCCAACCCTCCTCAGACCCAAGGCCCCTTTTTTGCAGTCTCTGCAAGTATGGACTTAAGCCTGCCTCGGCAAGGGGCACAGGGACCCCATGACATCTTCCCTGCCCTCCTGGACCACAAGGCCCATTGAGGTGGACAAAGCTGCCCCATGGGACGGCCTGGGGCCCAGACGGGGGAAGTGGCCCTCGGACACACCCCCGAGCTCCTGTCTCGGGCCATGGCACAGGCTGCCCACCCCCTGCCGCACTGCCCGCCTTGCACACCCCCTTGTCAGGTGCCCTTCTCAGGTCTGTCACCCTCTCCTTACATGTATGTTACTGGTCTGACTAGCAGACCTGCAAGGCCAGGGACCTGGCCCACAGAGCTGACCTCTGAGGGACAGACAAGAAGGGACAGAGAAAGGCACGTTGGTTCATTCATTCCTCATGTGCGAGGAAGTCACCCTCTAGGAATGCCTCCCTGAGGGACCACAGGTAGGGGCAGGTGCCCAGCTGCCCCAGGAGGGTGTCAGGGCCACGGGCAGATGGCTGGACTTCGTCCAGGGCGTGTTAGGGACTCGGTGAGAGAGTAAAGGCCCCAGTAAAAATAGCCATTGGTGTGATTGGCCACTGCAGCAGCGAAGGAGGTCTGCCATGTGGCCGAGGTCACTGCCCTCCATGGCAGTGGCCAGGCCTGGGCTGGTTGCCCAGATCGGGCACTGACCCCCACTGTCCCTGTGCCCCAGGAGAAGGAGAGGAACGCCCGGAGGAAGAAGAAGAAGGCTCCGGCCGCGACCAGCGAGGAGACCACCTTCCCGCCGGTGGTGGAGGACGAGGAGATGGAGGTGTCGGGCGTGAGCGGGAACGAGGAGGAGATGGCTGAGGAGGCCGAAGGTGAGGCTGTCGGGTCAACACCTCGAGGCCTTGGGAGAGAGGGGTGGAGGGTGAGGTCCCTGTGCGGTGTCAGGTGCTGGGGTGACTGGAGAACCCTTGGAGCAGGCGCACAAGAGCTGCCACTGACTCCCCACTTTGAGGCTCAGGCAGAGTGGTGGACAGAGAAGGGCCTGGGTGCCGGTCTCCTGAGCGCTGTGTGGAGGGGTCAGCATGGCTAATGGGGGAGTGTGGCTTAGGGTCCCTGTGGCCTGGGGAGGAGCCCAGCTGAGGGGGGGTGTGGCTGAGGCCGTGGTCAGGTTGGAATGGACCTGGAGTCACACTTACGCCTCTACCCTCTGGAGTGTGGCCTCAGCGTCCTCGGGTGCTTTGAGAGGTCAGCAGGGTGAAGGGGCGTGTGTGTGGGCGCTGAGCAGGGCAGTGTGCAGCCCCCTTGGTTTCTGTAAGGAAAAGTCTCTCCTTAGTCATGGAGGAAGGCTGAGGTTTGGGGTCACAGTGGCCCCTGTAGCCTGGTTCTGTCTGAGGGGCATATGTGCTGAACCCCTCCAAGGACCTCACCCTCTAGCCTTGCCCACTCCTGAGGCCAGCTGTCCCCCACCAAGCATGTCACTTCATGCCCACCCAACCCCCTCCACATCGTCCGCTGGTGGGTTGACCTTGAACAGACCAGATTACCAGCATCCCGGCTCATCTGGGGTCCTACAGGACCTGGGATGGGGAAGCAATCCGTGGACATGGTCACAGGTGCCCACTGCTGCCTGCGGCCCCCAGACCTGCCCACCTGCTCCCTCGCCTCCTGCCTCCTCTCCTGACCCCCCTCTTCTGACCTGCCACCTGCCTGCCGCTAACTCTTGTCTGACTTCTTCCAGCCTTGCACGCCTCTGGGAGTGAGGTGCCCAGAGGGGACTGCAGTGCCCCAGGTACGGATGGGGCTGGCCGGGGGCTGGGGGAGGGCCAGCTGGAGGCTGCGGGCCTCTGCCTCTTGCTCCCGTTCATTCATGCTGATGCCCCGCTGCCCGGGCCCCTCAAGCTCTCTGTCCGTCCCCTGCCTCGCTCCCAGCCCTGCACTTCTGTGCATTTCCACTGCTGTTCTCATGACCCCCAGCTCCGGTCCCCACAGCAGCGCAGGGGGGTGTCACTGGCCTCACGTCACAGAGGAGGGGTATCGAGGCTCACAGCGTCACGAGGTGGCTTCTGAACTGGGCCCTGAACCCACCCTTGACCCCTCCAGCTCTGGACACGCTGCTCAGCCAGCACTTAAGGACACCTGCTGTATTCCAGACACACGCTCCTCAGTCAGCACCTATAGTGCACCTACTGTGTACCAGACACACATTCAGCCAGCGTTTGTAGTACACCTGCTGTATACTGGACACTTGCTCCTCAGTTAGCAACTATAGGGCACCTACTATGTGCCAGATACACGCTTCTCAGTCAGCACCTATAGTGCACCTACTGTGTACCAGACGCACATTCAGTCAGCGTTTATAGTACACCTGCTATATACCGGACACATGCCCCTCAGTCAGCACCTGTAGTGCACCTACTCTGTACCAGACACACATTCAGTCAGCATTTATAGTACACCTGCTGTGTACCAGGCACACATTCAGTCATCACTTACAGGACACCTGCTGTATACCAGACACTCGCTCCTCAGTCAGCACCTATAGTGCACCTGCTGTGTACCAGACACACACTTAGTCAGCACTACAGGACACCTGCTGTTTACCAGACACTCACTCTTCAGTCAGCACCTATAGTACACCTGCTGTATACCAGACACACCCTCAGTTGGCACCTATAGTGTACCTGCTGTGTACCAGACACACAGCATCTATAGTGCACCTGCTCTAGTCCAGATACACACACTCTTCATTTAGCACTTACAGTACACTTACTGTATACAGACACATACTATAGTACACCTGCTGTATACCAGGCACACAGTCAGCACTTACAGTAAACCTGCTGTGTTCCAGATACACACTCTCAGTCAGCACCTGTAGTGCGCCTGCTGTATACTGAACACAAACTCCTCAGTCAGCACTTACAGTGCACCTGCTGTGTACCAGACACACTTGTTTAGTTTGTGCTCACTATACACTGGTGTACTGGGAAGCACTTATTTTGCACCTGATGTGTTCCTAGCATGTTCCTTCAGTCTGTGTTCACACACTGGTGCACTTACTTGGCATCTGCTGTATCTGGACACACGCCTTCATTCGGGGCTTGCTGTGTACCAGGGATACACCTGTTCGGCCTGTACCTGTTACACATCTGACGTGTACCACATAGCATTTATTTGTACCTGCTGTATATGGACACCCTTTGTTCAGCACTTACTGTGCCCCCTGCTTTGCGGGGCTCTGGGAGAAGGAGGCTGCAGCTTGCAGGTTCTCAAGGGGAACAGGGCCCACAGTGGGCAGATAGGGAGGTGAAGTGGCTCAGGAGACTGTGGGGCAGGCAGGTGTGGGGCAGGCAGCAGACTGGGATCTCAGAGGTCAGCTGACAGTCTTGATGCAGGGTTCCTGGTCCAGAAAGCGCATTCATTTAATACTCATGGCTTTCGGCTGATTGGGTGAGGCCCACCAGTGTTAAGGAGGGTGCTCGAGTTCCTAGGCTCCACGTGCCGGGGCCCCCACAGTAGCACCTGGGTGTTTGTGAATGCCTGGCCGTGTGCCCTCACACAGGCCGCTCACCAGCTCCTGTCCCCGCTTCCCTGCACCATGATGATGGTGCCCTTCACCCTCTGCCCCGTGCCACCCAATCAGTGCCTTAATCACCCGGGGAGGGGGGATGGTTGCTCTCCCATTCTACAGATGGGGAAACAGGCTGAAAGTTCCCATGTGCCTGCAGCCAGCAGGGCATAGAACCAGGTGACAGCTCAGGTGGAAGTGTGCAGACCCAGAGTAAGGCCTGGGCCCAGAGCCCCAGACCCGCCGCCTCAGAGGTGACCAGGCTCTGAGCTGCTGTGTGGAGAGTAGGGTCTGCTGGGCAGGGGCCTCCTTGGGAGAGGGTCCCCAGGCTGGGCTCTCTTGCACTCGGGTGGCTCCAGCAACACCAGGTAGCCTGTCCACTGGCTTGGGGTGCACAGGATCAGAGTGATGATTCCAGAAAGGCCACACCTGCCCCCCACTCCTCACCCACCCCTGCTTTCCCCACAGTTGCCATCAACAACAGCTCTGACACGGAGAGCATCCCATCGCCACGCACGGAGGCCCCCAAAGACGCTGGGTCAAATGGCCCCAAGCCCCCACCGGCCCCGGGTGCTGATGGGCCACCCCCTGCGCCGCCCACCCCACCGCCGGAGGAGCTCCCAGCTCCCACCAAGCCCGCCCCAGCCCCCGAGGACTCCGGTGTGCCCTCACCCCCACCGGCACCCTCGTCACCTCCTGCCCCCGTGGCTGCTCCCAAGGAGGAGAAGGAAGACGAGACCGTCGTCACCCCAGCCGAGGAGGGGGAGGGACAGAAGCCCCCTGTGGCGGAGGAACTGGTGGTGGACGTGGGGAAGACGGAGGACCCCGCGGAGGTGTCTGCAGAGGAGCCGGTCAGGTGCAAGGTCGAGTGCAAAGAGGAGGCGGAGGAGGAGGCCCCGGACAGGGCCACAGGCACAGAGGGCAGCGCCGAGGCCGCGCCCGAGGGCACCGTGAAGACCGAGAAGAAAGACGGTATAGGCAGCGGCCCCAGCAGCAAACCCGCCCCGGCCAAGACCACCGGCGCCCCCCAGGACAGCGACTCGAGCGCCACGTGCAGCGCGGACGAGGTGGACGAGACCGAGGGAGGCGAGAAGAACAGGTGAGCCCGCCGCCCCGTCTGCTCCCGGGGTGACACCGCGGTGGGTGGAACTCACAGATGCCAGGTGGGGTCTGTGCAGGGCCAGTGACCAGGACTCTCTCTGCCCTCACAGACGCCAGGCCGTGTCCTCACCGGCTGAGGAGGGGTCTGCACAAGGCCAGTGGCCAGGACTCTATCTGCTCTCGGCTGCATGCTACCCATTGGTGGGCAGAGGCCGGGCAGGGGGCTCGCTGGCTGGGGTGGGGTCTACGCAGGGCCAGTGACCAGGGCCCCGTCTGCTTCCGGGGTGACACACAGCGGTGGGCACCCTTCACACAGGCCAGAGAGGGCCCTTGCTGGCTGGGGTCTGCACAAGGCCTGGGCCCTGTCTGCTCTCAGGGTGACACATATTGATGGGCAGCACTCGCAGAGGCCAGGCAGGGCCCTCATTGGCTGAGGAGGGGTCTACGCAAGGCCTGTGGCCAGGACCCCATCTGCTCTCGGGGTGACATGCAGTGGTGGGCAGCCTTCTCAGAGCCAGACACACACCAGGCAGGGCCCTCACCGGCTGAGGAGGGGTCTACGCAAGGCCTGTGGCCAGGACCCCGTGTCTGATGCCAGCAGGCCACAGTGGGCAAGGCAAAGCCAGAGGACATTCAGAGTGGTCACTGAGGGGTGGTTGGGTGGGATGTAGGCACCCCAGTGTGGAGGTGGGCATCAGTGGGTCCTGGCCACTGATCTCATAGTCTGGCTGCAGGACCACAGGCCCCATGTGTCCTGTCTGGGTACTGGTTTCCTCCCTGAGCACCGTCCCTGCCCCCCCAGGCTCTGTTCTTGCCCTTGGCATGGTGCCTGGCCACCAGCCCTGGGAACCCGGGGCCTGAACCACGGTTGGCTGTCCTTGTCTGCCTGGTTCCCGCCCAGATCAAAGCCTGTCCCCGCGGGGCCGATCTGGGCGGCCGAGGGCGGCGTGTGGTGGTGCCGGACCTCCCTGCACCCGCTCCATCTGGATGGCCCGGTCTGTCTGCTGGCCGCCAGGCACCTCGCGTGTTTTGACTGAAAACAGTGTGGTCTGTTTTTCTCCTCTCACGTCTTGGAAAAGCTCCGGGCAGATGGAGAAGGGGGGGAGGTCTGACCTTCACATCCGATGGGTCCTTCGGCCGTGATTCACCCTCGGGAGGCTTCTAGAATGTTCATGTGAAAATCAGAGCACAAATCTGGGGGTGCCACGCTCTGTGGAGTGGGAGGTGGCCTGCACAGATCTGGGGGTGCCCCGCTG
>NW_006399898.1:3549598-3563280 GCF_000299155.1 Elephantulus edwardii
TGTGTGTGTGTGTGTGTGTGTGTGTGTGTGTGTTGCCAGCACAGATCTGGGGGGGCCGCACTGTGTGTCTGTGTGGAATGCCAGCACAGATGTCCTCGGGAACCTAGGACTGTGCCAAGTCCTGGCCTGTGGATTGCGGGGTGCAAAGGTCCGAGCTATCAGGCACAGCTCAGCAAACAGTGTTGGGCACACACGGTCGCCAGGAGGGCCGCAGCCAGGCAGTTCTCTGCTCAGTTTCTTCGTGGGTAAGAGGGGCAGGCGGGTGGGCGCCTGCTGGCTGTGGCCATGGCCTGATGACCTCGTGGGACAGGCAAGCTGTGAGGGGTGCAGACAAACTGTGTTCAGGGGCCACAGGTTCCTGAGGACCACAGCTCATCCCTCCTTCTGATGATCTCTCCTGCTGGCCAGTCCTGAGGCCCACTGCTCTCCCCAGAAACAGTTCCCCCTGCTGGCCCAGCAGCTGTCCACTGTCAGCCTCCCCCACCCGCCAACCAGTGTCCCAGGTTCAACCCCCCGGGCAGGGTGGGAGCCCTGGGTGCAGAGTCAGGACACCTGGTCAGTTACACCCTGTGTGACCGGGTGGTCCCCGCCCTCGGGTCTGCCTGGGTCTCTCTGGAGCTCTTGGACTCTGGCCATCCTGCTGACCTCTTCCTGCTGGCAACCAGCCACCCCCTTCCCTGGGACATGGCCGCACAGGCCCGGTGGATGCTGGGAGATGCCGGCCCTGCATCATTGCATACCCGGCCTGCGCTGCCCGCAGTCCAGCTGCCCACCCTGGTGCCCTGCCACTGGCATATGTGGGTGAGTCTCACCAGCCCCCGCTGGCCCCGGGAGACTCGGGAAGTGGACTGCACTTGCCCGCTGGCACTTTCTACCAGGTGGCTCTGCTCAGGAGTGTTCCTGGCCCGGGGCCAGAGGAGTGGTTTCCATCCCTGGCAGCCCTGGGCCTGCCGCCCTCCCCGACTCCAGTTCCCAGAGGCCGTGTCTGGCCCCTGTGGCAGGGCCTGGCCTTCACAACATTCCTCTTCCCAGAGTCTCAGTCTTTTCATCTGTGGAGTATGAAAGTCCGTAAAATGAATCACCACGGTCAGCCTTGTGTTGCTCGGTGAAGGTTTGACTGGCATTGGGTCTGCGTGGACCCCCAGCGAGCCCCCTCTGGACTCTGGGGAGGAGGTGGTGAAGGGTTGGTAACAGCTGTTTTGTCTTCTGTCCGTTTGCTCAGTCAGCAGTGGACTGAGTTCGAGGGGCTGCTGTGGGGTGTGAACAGGACAGGGCGAGACAGACGCGGCCCAGGGTGCTGTGGGGTCAGCTCTGCCTTCCAGCGGCCCTATGTAGCTGTCCTCCATGCTTGCCGCGTGTGAGGCTGCTCTCTGAGCTGCTGTCCCAGTCCATCGTAAGGCGTGGACTCGCTGTCTTCCCAAATACGATGTTCTTCTTAGGTGGCAGTGTGACAGATGGGCCTCCCACTCAGAGCCCTTTTCTGTCAGGGTGTTGCATTAAAAGGTTACATGAGGGGGGGAAGGCCGGTGCAAAGGCCCTGTGGCCACGTGCGTTCTGTCTTGGTAGAGCCTTGTGCTCTCAGGGAGAGGAGGTCAGAAACCCAAGACTACTTAGAGGATGGGATGTGGCCTTGTGGTCTGGGGTCCTGGGAGGACCTGACCCTGCCCAGCCTCCCTCTCCCAGGTTGGTGGCAGGGATTCTCCCAGCACTGTGATACAGGGGAAACTGAGGCAGAGGGTAGAAACCTACCTGCCTCTCCTCTCCTCATTCCTGCTCCCTCCCACATACCCTTCCCAAACTGGGCTTCCAGAACCAGCAGGAAACCTGCAGTGCTTGGCTGGTCGGCCTCAGCCTAGACACTGCCCCGTCCACCTGCCTGCAGCCTTTATGCCCAGTGCACATGAGGAAACTGAGGCACGAGCCTCGGGTCTGTGCCAGAAGCCCGAGTTCAGTGAGGGGTGGTGAGGGACATCTGGTCAGCTTCCCGGGCCACATGCCTGTGCCAGGCCCTGTTGGACCCTGGCCTGACCCATCCAGAGAAGAAAGCTGTAGTCTTCCCAGGCAAAGGAGAGGGCAGGGGCGAGGGAGCAACCCAAGCGGCCCCTTCCCGGCCTCCTCTCTGGGGCCCAGCCTCACCGGGGTGACCTCCCACCCTCTGCTGAGGTCTCCCCGTTCTGGGCAAAGCGTGGACGTGTGGTAGGACAGTAGTGAGGGAGACGTGTGCTGTGTCCTGTCTGGTTTCTCCTACAGTCACTGTGACGTGTTCAAGGTCCGTCCACACTCGTGTCCTGAATAACTGCTTCCTTCTTTTGCACGTGAACAAATAGTGTGTCCAGGGAACCCTGGGGGCGTAATGGTTAGAGTGCTCGGCTGAGAACAGCGAGGTCGGCAGTTCAAACCTGCCAGTTGTTCCACAGAAGAAAGAGGCGACAGGCAGGCTGCTCCCACAGAGATGTGGAGCCGTGGAAACCGTGTGGGGTGGTCCTGGGTTGCACAGGAGGGTGACGGCGTGTCCACCCCTCGTGTCTTCCACACCTGTGCTGATGGGCACTGCTCGTCCTGCACTCTGCACTCAGACACGTGTTTGCAGCACTCGTGGGACATGTGGGAGTGGACATGCTGGGCCTCAAGGTGACTGACTCTGGTCCTTCATTGGAGGACTGGCCCAGGGATGTCCTGGGCTGGCAGAGTGTCCCTTGGAACCTGGTGACACTGGCAAGTGGCAGGATGTGGGAGTCACAGGTCCACCCTTGGGCCTCAGAGGCGAGGGCTGAAGGCTGGTTGGACAGGAAGGAGCGAGGGGCACTCAGCAGGGGTCCCTGAGTCCGTGTTCCTCTCTGCTAAGCCAAGTGTGTGACAGATGTGGGCGGGGACCAGTGTAGTGGGCCTGGGTCTGTCTCATCTGCCTGGCCCCTGAGCCTCGGCCACCCCAGAGGGCAGCTGGGGCTGCGAGCTGCCCTGTTCCATCTTCTGGGGGGACATGGTCCTGTCTCCTCAGGGCCTCAGCCCTCCTGTGGGTGGACATGGGTCTACACAGCACCTCATTTAGACAGTGTAGACTCAATCCTTCCACAGCGTAGACATGGATCTGCACCCCCACACACAAAGGCGGTATAGGCTGGGCACTCCTGTGGGTGGACATGGGTCTACACAGCCCCTCATGAAGGCGGTGTGGACTTGGCCACCGAGGTGACAGCACCTTGGAACGGAGGCAGCAGGGCCATTGCCTGAGAGGCTCCTGGCCACCTGGCTGCCCTCACGCTCTCTGCGGCTGGTGACCTGGCCCTGATGATGGCTGCACTGCCCAGCTCGGCCACAGCAGATTACGTTTAGCCTCCTCGGTGTGCAGGCTGAGGGGACCCCCTGGCTGTGCAGCCTCGACGTCATGGGCTGGCACCCCACTTTTGCCTCCAGGAAGCATACCTGGCTAGGCTGTGTTCAGGGGCTCAGCGCCCCTCAATCGCCGGCAGTCTCCCACATTCTTAAACTCAGGTGACGTAACCTGGCATGATCTCTAGTTTTCTGGCACCTTCCGAGACCCTGAGCACACCTTGACTTTTCCAGCTTCCTTTGCAGGGCAACTCAGGGACATTAGAGGGTCTTGTTCTCCACTGGCTGGGTGGGGCGGGGCCCTGAAGGGCCTGCGTGGACCCCAGGAGCGCGGGCCAGCCACCGCTCCCCAGCTCTTCCCACCGTGGTCCTACCGGCCTCCTCCGGTGGTACCAGGAGTGGCCCTCAGTGTTCCTTCCTTCCCAGCTATCTGCCGGCCCTGCTGGGGCCCGTCCCAAGTTGGGAGGCTGGAGTCCTCCCCTGACCTGTGGTCTGCCACTCCGCCCTGACCCTCGTCTCCTTCCTAGACTGCTGTCGCCCAGGCCCAGCCTGCTCACCCCTGCTGGCGAAGCCAGGGCCCACGCCTCGTCCCAGAAGCCACTGGACCTGAAGCAGCTGAAACAGCGCGCAGCGGCCATCCCACCCATCGTGAGTACCAGGCCCCCGAGGCTCCCCTCAAGAGCCCCTCATAAGTACCAGTTCTAGCTCCCCCTAAGAGCCCCTCTCATGAATATCAGGCCTAGCTACCCCTCATACTAATTACCAGGCCCCCAAGACTTCCCCCAATAGCCCCCGTCATAAGTACAAGGCCCCCAGGCTCCCCCCAGCTGGGCGAGATCATAAGTACCTGGCCTAGCTCCCCCATTGTAAGTACTAGGCCCTGAGGCTCTCTCCTGCTGGGCTCCATCATGGGCCTTTGTCTCCAGGTCCCCCGGGCCTCCCTGATGCACTTCTCCTCCACCTTCCCTCAGCAGGTCACCAAAGCCCATGAGACCGCCCGGGAGGACGCAGCCCCCCCAAAGCCAGCTCCTTCAGCCCAGCCGCCCCCACAGCACCTGCAGCCGGAGAGCGACGCCCCCCAGCAGCCTAACAGTAGCCCTCGGGGCAAAAGCAGGAGCCCAGTGCCTCCACCCGAGAAGGAAGGTGAGCGTGGCCCAGAGACCAAGAGGGCGAGGCCTTTGTGTGTCTAGGAAAACTGTAGCTAACTCCGCCAGTAGTGAGCAGGCAGGGAAAAGAAGGGCAGACCAGGGTGTGAGGCAGTAGGGAGTGGTGGAGACTGTGGCAAACTGTGAAGTCACATTCTTTCAGAAGTGGGCATAACGTCTCCCTTGGCTGGTAGTCTGTGTGCAGGATTACAAGCCTGGGGAGTCCCCGTCCTCCTCGGGGAAGCCCCCAGCTTCCCAGCGTTGTGTACAAGTATGAGTGTATCTGTGACTGGGCCTCTGGTGTGGTCATTCAGTCCTCAGTGCAGCATCTGGAAGCCTGTGTGAGGTGCCCATCTGGCTCTCCCCACTCTGGCTCTCATCGTGACCTTGTTCCGGGCAGAGGTGGCTGGGTTCTCCCGGGAGCCAGCCTCTGGGCCAACTCCCCAGGCACCCGAGTGACCACAGCTGCCCGGATGGTGTTGGAGAGGTCAAGGTCAGGAGACGGGCAAGTCCACGGCAGACCTAAGAAACTCCCCAGAAGTATCCCTGAGACGCCTTGCCCACATGAGCCAGGGCGGGGGTGACCACGTCCTCTGCAAGTGTTGCCCACTCCTGATGGGCTCTGGACTCTGCCGGCTGGAGCTGGAGGGCAGCAGGCCCCCTCCCCGCCAGTGGTTCCCCCGCCTTGGCCTTCCTGGGACCTGTGCAGTGCCAGAGCGGCCGTTGCTGGCGTGTCTGCTCCCTGACCTGTTCCCTCCCTAGAAAGCAGGGCTGGCCTGCAGCCATGAGCCGGGCCCATCGAGGACAAAGGGCAGGGCTGGCCCTCAGGAGGCCCATGCTTTCCAGGAGTGCCCAGGCTGCCCGTTGCTCCTTGTCCGCCTCGCCCACCTCCCTCTGCCCTCTACCTGCTGCTGGCCCTGCCCGTGTCCTCCTACCCTCCACCTGCTGTCACCCAGGTGACAGCTGAGCTCTGCGCAGAGCTGAGGGCTCTCTGTGAAGGAGGAAGTAGACCCGGGGTGCAGAGGAAACGAGCAGGGCGTGGCGAGGCCAGGCAGGACAGGTGTGTACTGAGGAGGGGACAGCGCCCTAGGCTGAGGCAGAAGCAGGTTGAAGAGGGCCCAGGGCAGGAGAGGGCTATTGGAGAGACAGCCAGGAGGCGGAGGGGGGGAGGCGGGGAGAGGATCTGGAGGGGTTCTTGGTGGAGTGGACTCTTGAGAACACTTCTGTAAGGCTTGGGAGTGAGGGTGGGGCCAGGGAGGTCAGCTTCAGAGGCCAGGCCAGGCGGAGTGCTGGTGGCTGGTATGAGGAGAGGCCCTGATGGCCAGCACACTGCAGGTCCAGCATCCCAGGATGGGGTAGACCCTTGGGGGGCGTGAAAATCCCTGGAAGAATGCACCACAGCCTGCTTCGATGCGTTCCAGGGATGCACGAGGTGTTGGCCCGGGAAGGTGCTGCCGGGCCTGCCAGCGCCCTAGTGCAGCAGGGCGAGTCTTGGGCCCGTCCGGTTACCCTCTCGGGCTGACACATTTGTAGGACACGGCACTTCATTGCGGTGTGAGCTTACATATGTGTCTTCGCATCTTAAAATGCCCTATGCTGCAGTCACAGTGGCCCTCGGCGCTGAGGGTACCTGGACACGTCCGACCAGTTGCTCTGTGGTGTCCATCTGGAGGTCAGGTGCCTGTGGGGACAGTTCACGGGGACCTTCCGGGGAGCCAGCTATCGCTGGCTAGTTCTGAACTTGGTGGTGGGTCTGTTCTCAGGCCAAGCTGCCCTCAGGAGACATGTGGCCAGTACGTTTGCCACATTGTGGACATCAATCAGCTCAGCTGCTGGGCAGCCTCTGGACCTAGGGGAGTGAGTGTCTCCTGACCCACCGTGGGAACAGGCTGTCTCGGGTCTCAGCTGCTGCCTGGCATGGCCTGGCCTGTGTTTCCCTCCAGCCCCGGAGGCCACCCCTGCCCTGGTCACTGCTGGAGCACTTGGACCAGGGCAGCGGGGTGGCAGGGTCCAGCGGGATGGGGGAATGTCGCGGGCTTGCCCAGCTAAAGAGGCATCTCCACTAGAGGCCGGCGGAGCCTGAGACTTGAGCTACTCTCGCCCACGCTGTGTCCTTGCCAGCTTTGCCAGGTGGCCGGTGAGAGAGTATGGGTGACGTGGTGCCTGCGTCCACGTGTCAGGCCCGCTGTGGGCATCACCAATAGATCCCCACTGTCCTGCTTCGCTGACAGCCTGTCACCTGGAAGTGATGCCTCCCTGCCACTTCTGTCCCCAGTCCAGCCAGTTAGACCTGGGGATCGGGCTTCGCCCTGCACACCAGGGCGTGCGGCGAGTTCTAGCACCGAAGGCAGAGGCTGTCAGGAGACCCCAGCAGCAGACCTGAGCCCCTCGCTGTGTCTGCAGAGATCCGGCCCCAGGAGGGAAGCAGAGGGTTGGTGCCATGCCTCTGCAGTGGGCAGTGTGGCTTCTGCGATCGGAGGTCACCGCCCATTGCCTGGCCCCTTGGGCTTGAGTACCACTCGCCAGCTGTGGGCTGTTGGCCCCGTGACCTCTGAGCCTCAGTGTTGCCATCTGTAGAGTGGGGACACTCTCGCTGTGTCTCTGTAGGATGTCATGGAGGTAAAGGAGTGAAACACATGCTGTGCGTTAACCTGTGATGCAGGTAGCAGGAGGATAGGGGTACAAGTCCTGGCTCGGACATTGGTTTGCTGTTGGCTCCTTGGTGCTAGATTTGTGCCTCAGTTTATCCCCTCTGTAAAATGGGGTGAGCCGCTGCTGAATGCTGTGAAGTGGTCAGAGTCTGGCACGTAGTGTACACCACACAGGGCAGCTGCTGTGGGGCGGCTGCGATGAACGTGTCTGCATCCTGGGCCTCCCTGGCCGGGGCTGCAGACCAGCTGAGGGCTTGGGGGTCCAGCATAGAGGCTGGTTCCTGGAAGTCTTCACGCTGCGGTGGGGTTTTTCAAGTGTCAGGCGTCTGTGGGCTTAAACCTGGAGGCTTGGGGAGAAGAGGCCGCCTCCCCGTGGATGAACTGACCCTATTTGTGTGACCGCCGACTCTTGGGACAAATCAAAGTCAGTGTCTAGGAAGGGTGTGTGACACGGCCCCCTGGACCTGAGGATGCGTGTTCCTGGAGCATGGAGACTGGGGTCCAGTAGAAGAGGGGGGCCACCTTGCTTAGGCTGGCCCCATAGTGGGAAGGTCCCGGCTGGGGTCCTTCGGAGTGGCGGGTGCAGCCTGACCGTTCCCCCTCACCTCCACAGAGAAGTCTGTGTTCTATTCGGCCTTCTCAGCCGAGACCCAGAAGCTGCCCACGGAGACGCCGTGCTGGACGCCGGGGCTGCCCTTCCCCGTTCCCCCCCGGGAGGTGATCAAGGCCTCCCCCCACGCCTCAGACCCCTCCGCCTTCTCTTACGCCCCTTCTGGTGAGTCCCCCGGGCCCAGGCGGTTCCAGGACGTAGCAGGCACTCATTGGGCACCGACGGTTTGCCATAGCCCAGTACTGCGTGTGTCTGAGGGAGCGCAGCGGGAGGCTGGCCTGGTCAGCGGAGGGCATGCAGGGGGCTGCTGAGATCTGGAGAAGGCACAGGGTTGGGACTGAGAAGGTGGGCGGTAAGGAGGCCCAGATGGTGCTAGAGCTGGTTGAGGGGCTGTGCTAAGTGGAGAGACGGCCGGGCAGGGCAGGAGAGCCTTCAGGCTGGCCGGCCCCCAGGGATGGAGCGAGGTGCCCGCAAGGCCTCTGTAAGCGGAGCATCCCAAGGGAGGAGCTAGTGCCAGGGAGTGGGAACAGCCGTGCAAAGGCCCAGGAGCAGGAAAGAACTGAAGATGCCCAAGAAATTACAGCTGCTGCCAGGAGGAGGTGTGGTGCCCAGCAGGGTTGGATCAGGTGACCCCAGGCGCACTTAGGGGTCAGACTGTCCTGAGAGCAGGGGTGAGGGGTCATTGAAGGTTACAGCAGACTGGAGCGCGTGAACTATGCCAAGATTCCTTCAGTTCCTGTGAAGGGAGAGGACTGTTGTCGGTCAAGTGAGAGCAGAGGCCAGTTAGGGGGGCATTGATTCAGGGGTCTAGGCTTTGGGTGGGTGGAAGGTCTGTAACTAAGGGGTGATGGGGAAATGTGTGGAGGGCAGGCCTGGGAGGATGTGGTGACCCGGGCCCTCTGATGGACAGAGGTGCACCCGCAGGTCACCCGCTGCCCCTGAGCCTACATGATAGTGCCCGGCCAGTGCTACCCCGTCCACCCGCCATCTCCAACCCACCACCCCTCATCTCCTCCACCAAGCACCCCAGTGTCCTCGAGAGGCCCCTTGGAGCCATCTCCCAGGTAAGGCAGAGGGGCTTGCGGCCAGAGGCAGCACCTTCACTCAGGGCTCCGTCTTTCCCTCTGCAGAATGGGTTTATGAGAGCGATAGAAGCCCATCCCCTCCCTGGGGTTCACGCGGCCGCTCTGGGAAGGGGGCCCTGGGATGTGAGATCAGTGGGTCAGGGTGGGGGCTGGGCCCA
Source organism: Elephantulus edwardii (assembly GCF_000299155.1). NCBI lineage: Eukaryota > Metazoa > Chordata > Mammalia > Macroscelidea > Macroscelididae > Elephantulus > Elephantulus edwardii. Next base: position 3,558,578 of record NW_006399898.1, read on the forward strand.
TGAGGGACCCGATCTGTGTCCATTAAAGTTGGGCATGAGTCTGAATTACCCGAGGCCCCCCTGGACACTCCGTGTCACAGATCCTGCCTTGCAGACCCCTCTGACCCCATTGGCCTTTCTGGGACTTTCCAAAACATCTGACCTTGGGCAAATGGCTGAGCTTCTCCGGGCCTTGATTTCCCCATTTGTGCAGTGAAAGGTCCAGTGCTGTGGGCTCCTGGAAGGGCCTGCACCTCCTTACCTGAGAGTATGGGCTGTGAGGCATCAGGAGAGGGGACTTGGTCACCTGGTGGGCAGGTGCATGCGAAGTGCCCACTCCCATGAGGCCTCCTGAGTGGTCTCGGGCAGAGGGCACCGTGGAGACTTACTGACCTGGCTTCTGCCCACAGGGTGTGTCTGTCCAGCTCCATGTCCCTTACTCGGAGCATGCCAAGGCCCCCGTGGGCCCCGTCACCATGGGGCTGCCCATGGCCGTGGACCCGAAGAAGCTGGGTAAGGGTTTCCGTCCCAGAGACCCCAGGCTGAGGAGGTGGGGGGCGGTCATTATATCGCAGATACTGGGTGCATCTGGGAGGGACAGTCTCTCTGTGCCCCACCAGTGACCTGGGTCCCCCTTTCTCCCCACCCAGCGCCCTTCAGCAGCGTGAAGCAGGAGCAGCTTTCGCCCCGAGGCCAGGCCGGGCCCCCTGAGAGCCTGGGGGTGCCCACAGCCCAGGAGACGTCTGTGCTAAGAGGTAAGGACACAGGTGGCAGAGGCATCAGGCCTGGCGGTCCTCTGTGTCCAGCCTCCTGTGTCCTTTGAGGTTCCTGGCAGGAACAGGCCCTCCCACTGACCCTTCCCCCAGACTTCCTGAGACCGCGGGCTCTGGAGGTGATAACAGGGCACAGCGGTGACTCTGAGGACCCTTTTGAAGGCCTGTGACGGGGCGGGGTGGCACCAGGGCACGGCGGTGGCTTGAGGATGAAGCCTTTTTTACAGGGACGTCGCTGGGGTCGGTGGCGGGTGGAAGCATCAGCAAGGGCATCCCCAGCACTCGGGCACCAGCCGAGAGCACCATCACGTACCGCGGCTCCATCACCCACGTGAGTGCCCGCGCCGCCCGCAGGCTGCTGGACGGGGAGCACCGCCCCCCAACCCTCACCACAAGGCGATGGCTGCCCTGGGGGGTCACTGTACCACACGGCCCACAAACCCACCACTCCTCAGGGCCCAGTGGAGTTCGGGACCCGACATGATGAGGGCCTCGGAAGCCCTGTGGGCAGTTCTTGTCCGAGGGCTACCATCAGTTGGAGTTGGCGGTCAGTCTGCAGGGAGCCCCGCTCAGTGTTAGGGAGACCTGGGATGCAGGTGACCAGGCTCAGAGCTGGGGTCACCCCTCAGGTGCCAGCAGGGCATGTCTCACTGCACCCTGTGCAGCATGGACACTGTGGCCGTGGACGTCACACACGCTAGCACGTCCCAGAACCCCCGACCAGGCTCCCTTGCGGGAGAGCTTACGTTTTCCCTTGGCTTTCTGTGATAGTGGGTCTGGGTGAAGTTTGTCTGTGAGTAACTGGCGCGTGGACTTCTGTGGTTTGAACCCCTCCAGAATTCCTCAGTGCTCCTCTGTCACGGTGTTGGGGTTCGTGGCAGGTGTCTGAGCACATTAGCTTGGACTAGTCGCCTTTAAGTGGACCCTGCTGTCCCCAGAGAGGCCACGCCAGCCAGGATCACACCGCTCAGTGGCCTGCCTCATTTCACGTGTTCTTGTTGGAAGATGAGTTAGTCGGCACTCAGGGCCAAGGGCAGGGTCAGTAGTCTAGGGGGGAGGGGGGACTGCCTGCCCAGTGGCACTTGGTGCTGTGGGCTCTGTTCTGGGCTCAGCCCCCCCAGGTGAGCACGTGTACGGGTGACCCCCTGGACATGTCCTTGTAAATGCCCCGAGTTCCTTGGTGGACACATCCTTGTAAATGCCCCTAGTCCCTTGGTGGACATGTCCTTGTAAATGCACGCATGCACGTGCCCTCGGAGGGACACCTGTGTCCGAGCTGAATTGACCCTCGTGTCTGGAGAACGCGTGGGCCGCTCCGCTGCGGCCGCCTGGACGCTCACTCCTGCGTCCACAGGGCACCCCGGCCGACGTCCTGTACAAGGGCACCATCACCCGGATCATCGGTGAGGACAGCGCCAGCCGCCTGGACCGCGGCCGGGAGGACAGCCTGCCCAAAGGCCACGTCATCTACGAGGGCAAGAAGGGCCACGTGCTGTCCTACGACGGTGAGTGGGGGGGCGCAGAGCAACCGGACGCCCACCCGAGGTGTCCGAGGGCCTCATCAGTGCGTCTAGACGCTCCCTCGTCTGCTGGGTTTGCTCACAAAGTCACTCGTGTGTTTTCTGGAGTGGAGAGAGGTGTCCAGCCGAACACGGCAGGTCGCTGTCCCTGATGCTGGTTGAGGTGGGGTCGGACGTGCTTGGTATCCCGCCTGAGGTGTCTGCACTGTCCTGTCAGGCTCACTGTGGGCACCTTGCTGTGCAAGGTTTCATTTCCCAGCTGGAGGCCTAGAGAGTGAGGTGTAGGAGCTCAGGACAGGTGGCCCAGGGCTGAGGAGGGGGTGATGACCGTGGGGAGGAGGTGAGGCGACATCAGGAAGCCCCGTCAGAGGTGGTGATCCTCCCGTCCCTGGAGGCATCCAAGCAGAGAGCCCGGCTCAGCACCGGCGTATGGCAGCGTGCATCTATGCCCGAGAGCTTGGGAGGCACAAGTATGCATGACCTCGCCGGAAGCAGGTGGGGGTCAGAGGTCCCGGCTCACACCAGGCCTGCACTGTGGGAATGACCCCCAGGGTTAGTGGCCAGGGTGAGCCCTTTGAGGACAGGGTCTAGGGAGCAGAGAGCTGGGGGTCCCAGAGATGGGGATGACAAGCGCTGACAGGCCCCTGGCAGTGGTGTGCCCTGTGTGACCCGTCTCCTCGGGGCCTGGCTGCCGTCCCCAAGCGGCTCTCCTGCCCGCTTAGCCTCCCCCACCTGTGCAGGCCGGGGTGGGGGCAGTGGACACGGAACCACTGAGCGAGCACCCCTCTGCGGCCACATGGTCACATCATGGGGACCGTCGTGGGCTGTACCACCTGGAGGTGTGGGCGGGGCCAGTGGCCGAGCATGAGTGATCTCACTGCAGGGTTGAACCTGGGGCTTTAAATCCCAGCATTCCCTCCCAGGTGGGCAGTAGGGGCCAGAGAGGACTGTGGCAACGTGGACAGAGCTGGGTGTTGGGGCTGGGCACCCTGTTCCCCTGTGAGGTCTCTTCATTTTCCTCCGATTTTTCAGTGTTTCAAGATCAGCGTATTTGGAAAGTTCTAAAACGGCAACGTGGTGCATCCAGAGGTTGGGCTGGGCCACCAGCCCCGCTGGGCACCTCTGGGCAGAGAGTGCAGAGGGTCAGATGAGGAAGCAGGTTCAGATCCTCCGCCTGCTCTGAGCTGTGGCCAGGGTCACCCCCGCTGGGTCCCCCACAGCCCGCCTGGGAGTTGGGTCCCCTTTCTGGAGCCCTGCCAGGTGGCCCAGACCAAGCCTCTGTCCAGGCACCGATGTCCACCTCAGTCTCCGTCCCTCTGGGCTCGCCCCTGTACAAGGAGGTTTCTTCTGCCCCCATTCCCACAGGCACTCTCCTTGTACAGACATGTGCACACGACACACACACACACAGGGCCCACAATATACGTGGTCCAGTGGGCTCACAGCCTGCTGATACACGCTTGTTAAAATGTGGGGAGAGCGTGGAGGGCTAGTGCCCACCGTACTGCTGGCCTGGTCCAGGTGCTGCCGTGCCAGCAGCCGCCTGGTGCCTCTGTCACCAGCTTGTCCACAGTAGCCCAAGGTCAGGCGACCTCAGCCCAGTGGTCGGCTTTGGGGCCCAGCCTGTCTGATGCTATGATTGCCTGACCCCTCCCTCCTGTCCACTGTCCAGGTGGCATGTCTGTGTCCCAGGGCTCCAAGGAGGACGGCAGGGGCAGCTCTGGGCCCAGCCATGAGACGTCATCCTCCAAGCGCACCTATGAGATGATGGAGGGGCGTGCCAGCCGGGCCATCTCCTCGGCCAGCATCGAGGGTGGGTGCCCGGCCAGACCCCGGGGCTCCTGCTAGCCTGTCACGACGGTGGGGAGAGTGACGGACGTAATTTCCTGGTCCCTGAACGTGGGTGGCAGGTCCTGCTTTACAGATGGGGAGGCAGGGGGCCCGTGTCTGGGGCTCAGGCTGGGCAGTGCAGAGCCCAGGAGTTGAAGTGCTGAGTTCCTGGCCACTCATGGTGGTCGGAGACGTGGCCTTCAGTCTCAGGGGTCCCACAACTGGGAGGGGTGGGTGGGGCCGGTCAGGGACTCAAGGTGGTCCTGTCCCCAGGTCTCATGGGCCGCGCCATCCCTACTGAACGCCACAGCCCCCACCATCTCAAGGAGCAGCCCCACATCCGGGGCTCCATCACTCAAGGTACCACCAGCACTGGGGGTCCCCACAACTCAGGGTGGCCCTGGGGAGAGCCTGCATTGCAGGCTTATAGTCAGGGGTTTGGAGGGAGGGGAAGAGGGGCCTGGGGTGCTGAGAAGACACATCCACGTGGAGAGTGTGTACAGTGTGGTGTAGACGGGCAGGGGCACAGCACGTGTGTGCACTAACATCGGTGTGATGTCCAGGAGCATAGTGTAACGTGTGTGGATGGAGCACAGGGCAT
>NW_006399898.1:3564010-3564254 GCF_000299155.1 Elephantulus edwardii
TAACGTGTGGATGGGATACGGAGTGAGTGTGACAGACACGGTGAGGCCCATGTACATGGTGTAACGTGTGGATGGAACACAGGGCGTGAGTGTGACAGACACGGTGAGGTCCGTGCACATGGTGTAACGTGTGGATGGAACACAGGGCGTGAGTGTGACAGACATGGTGATGCCCATGTACATGGTGTAACGTGTGGATGGGACATGGAGTGAGTGTGACAGACACGGTGAGGCCCGTGTACAT
>NW_006399898.1:3564410-3571783 GCF_000299155.1 Elephantulus edwardii
GCCCGTGTGCACGGTGTAACGTGTGGATGGGACACAGGGCGTGAGTGTGACAGACACGGTGATGCCCGTGTGCACGGTGTAACATGGATGGAGCGCAGTGCAGGTGAACGTGAGTGTGACGTGTGTTTGCGTGGTGTAATACACACAGGCCGGAGCACAGCACATGTGGACATGGACACACGTGCAGAGTGTAGTTAATACACATGGATGGTGCGCAGTACAGTTGTATGTCACACAGCAGGGGGTGATATGTTTGTGACAAGTTCACACAGGTGCATTACGGAGCCGTGTCACACACATCTGCACCAGTGCAGCATACGTGGACACGAGCTGGTCTGTGTGTGAGTGAACGTGATGACACGGAAGGGGTGAGACACGTGATTGTGTGAGGGACACAGGAACACGGCACACGGGCGCTGGAATGGAATGACACTGGGGGGGCGGTACACGGGGGCGCAGGGTGTCGTACGTGGACTGCTCACAGCTCGTGTGTGCAGGAGTTAAGACACACAGCCGCATGGAACACAGATGGACACGCACGGTACGTGGTAGGACATGTATGTGGAGGGGTAACAGGAGTGGGCCGCAATGGAGGGGAGTGTGGTTCACGTACACGAGGGTGTTGGACGTGGGAAGGGGGCACAGCCGACCGGTGTAGGAGTGTGGGGTCATCCCTGTGACTGAGCAGAGGACAGGTGTGTGGAAACGGGCGCAGGACAGACAGAGCCCCGACGGCGGAGGGGTGCAGCACACAGGTGGTGTGCGCGGCTCGGTCCCCTGTAAGGAATGTGGCACAGTAGCCGCCACAGCCAGGAACTGCTCCCCTTCCTTGCGTGAGGGAGGCAGAGGCAGGCCCCATGGCTGGGCGGGTCCAGTGCCCCGGTCAGCGCCCCTCTGCCCGCAGGCATCCCGTGCTCCTATGTGGAGGTCAGCGTAAGAAGCAGTGTTTGCTGCAGATCTGTCCACAGAGCAGGGACCCCTGCGCACTGCCGCCCGCACCACGCAGGCCCCTTTGGGCGTCCGTGTGCTCGCCCCTCACGGGCCTTACGTACTCTCTTCTGGAGCCGTCTTGGCTAAGCCCATTTTACAGACAGGGAAATGGAGGTCAGGGCGGAACCAGCCACCGTGAGCTCTCGGTGTGAGCCGTTATGTAGGAGGCAGGCCCAGGAAACACTCCCCTTTCTCGCGTGAGGGAGCAGAGAGCCCGGCAGGCCCCAGCGGGTGGACGGGCAGGTCTGGTGCCCCGGTCAGCGCCCCTCTGCCCGCAGGCATCCCGCGCTCCTACGTGGAGGCCCAGGAGGACTACTTACGGCGGGAGGCCAAGCTGCTGAAGCGGGAGGGCACCCCGCCGCCCCCGCCGCCCCCACGCGACCTGAGCGAGGCGTACAAGGCCCGGCCGCTGGAGGCGCTGGGCCCGCTGAAGCTGAAGCCGGCCCACGAGGGCCTGGTGGCCACGGTGAAGGAGGCCGGCCGCTCCATCCACGAGATACCCCGTGAGGAGCTGAGGCGCACCCCCGAGCTACCGCTGGCCCCGCGGCCCATCAAGGAGGGCTCCATCACCCAGGTGCGCCTGGGGACCCTGCCATTCGAGGGGAGGGGACGCTGAGGCTCCGGGTGAGGGGGCATCGGGGGGTCGTGTGTCGCCGCAGCCCGTGCTGCCCAACTTCCTCGCTCCCACAACACTCCAGGTGGCTCTCTGATTGAACCCATTTTATTGATGAGTAAACTGAGGCCTGGCACCATGCCCAGGGTCACACAGCAGGTGGTTTGCGGTTGTAAAACCCAAGCACAGCTGCCCTGAATCTGTGACATGCCGCTGCTTCTCATCCGTGGACCCCACGTGGCTGTCCCATACAAGAGGATGGCCAGCTCTGAGTGCGTGAGGAGTCAGGCCTCCTCTGAGGGACACCGTCCTTCCGGTGCTCAGAGACGGCCAGCGGGAGATGCAGGTCGGGGCTCTGGCCATGGTTGGGAGGGCCAGCCTGCCCAGTGTCCACAGGGAGGTGGGAGGGTTTAACTGAGGCCTCAGGCAGCTGTGGAGCCCCTGGCAAGAGTCCAGTGGAGGGGTGGCCACATTCTAGAATGTTCTTTCGTTGGCGCCCCTCATCAGCCCATTCCTGAACGAATACAGGGGGCTCACTTCGACTTGGGGCTCCTCTGTCCAGTCTGCAGCGCCCTGTTGCAATGGTGGTGCCGGTCCACTCGCTCATGTGTCTGCAGCCCCCTCTTCTGGTGGAGAACCCCAGCCTTGAACCCCTGGAGGTCTCAGGGGGTCAGTGGGCATCTTTCTAGCCACTGCTCATCTGGTAGCCTGGGGACAAGGCAGGGCAGCAGGAGATGGCCCACCGCGTGCGGACCTCGGGCCTGGCCACACCCTTCCCTCCCGCCCCGAGTCCTGGACGGAACCTGGGGTGCAGAGAACTCACAGCACCCTCCGTTCCCCAGGGCACCCCGCTAAAGTATGACACCAGCTCTTCCTCCTCCGGCTCCAAGAAGCATGACGTCCGCTCCATCATTGGCAGCCCCGGGCGGACCTTCCCGCCCGTGCACCCGCTGGACGTGATGGTGGACACGCGGGCGCTGGAGCGAGCCTGCTACGAGGAGAGTCTCAAGGGGCGGCCGGGGGCCGTCGGCAGCTCGGGGGGCTCCATCACCCGAGGCGCCCCGGTCATCGTGCCTGACCTGGGCAAGCCACGCCAGAGCCCCCTGGCCTACGAGGACCACGGGGCGCCCTTCTCCAGCCACCTGCCCCGAGGCTCACCTGTGACCACGCGGGAGCCCACGCCGCGCCTGCAGGAAGGTAAGGCTGGGGGGGCCGTGGAGGCTCCCACACTCCTCGTGAGCTGACCGCTTGGGAAGGGGGGAGGCTGTTATGATCACTGCGTCAGCCCTGAACATCTGTGAAATGTCTCTGCCTCAGGTCTCATCCCGACCCCCTTGGTGGCATTTTCACACCTTTTCAGGCTTGTGTTGCTAATTAGTTACCGGTCAGTCCTGTCTCCTGGTCTGACCATCAGTGTCCCCAGAACAGGGCAGGGAGCTGTTAGGTTTTGATGCTGGGCCAGCCCCCTCGCGCACAGGGTGTGAACCCCGTAAATACGTCCTGAACAGTTCTGTTCCGAGCACCTTGAAAGGAGAGCCGTGAGCTCGAGGGAGGTCTGAAGAGGAGAGACCGCTCCCCAGGCACCTCCCGGAGCTCCAGCCTCTCAGCAGGTCCTGGGCCGCGGGGCCTTGTGGCCGTCACAGCCCCAGAATGGCCCCTCTCTGCCCTCAGAAGTCACGCAGCCCTCGGGGGGCCGCTGTGTTGGGGGGCGGTGGCCGAGTTCACATCTCTTCCCTCGCTGCCCCGGCAGGTGCCGCTCACCTGGGTGGCTCACGTGCTGAGGGGGCCGCCTCCAGTCCCTTGCCTCCCGCTCTCCCCACAGGGAGCCTGTCCTCCAGCAAGTCGTCCCAGGACCGGAAGCTGACGTCCACGCCCCGGGAGATCGCCAAGTCCCCGCACAGCACGGTGCCCGAGCACCACCCACACCCGCTGTCGCCCTACGAGCACCTGCTGCGGGGGGTCAGCGGCGTGGACCTCTACCGCAGCCACATCCCGCTGGCCTTCGACCCCACCTCCATCCCCCGCGGCATACCCCTGGACGCAGGTGAGCGCCCTGGGGACCCCATGGCCGCTTGGGCACCCACAGCAGGGCCCGTGAGAGAGGGGCGGGTGAGGGGTCACCGTGTGAGTGGTCAGGGTCCAGCCACTGGGAGGCCCGCGGCAGAGAACATCCTAGTGTCCTCTCTGCCCCGCTGACCTGAGCTGTCGATGGGTCGGGCCCTTTGAGGGGGGCTGTGGGGAGCATTTCCCACACCGCGCGGTCTCTCTCTGAGAGGAGGCATCCCTTAAGGAAACTAGCAGTCGAGATTCCGGGGGCTCAGAGGGTCGGTGGTTCAAATCTGCCAGCCGTTGTGCCCAGGGAAGATGAGGGGGGGTCTGCTCCTGGTGGGCTCTGCAGCCCTGGAATCTGGAGGGGCGGGGCGTACCTGCCTTGTCCACAGGGTCCCTCAATGGCTGTGGACGTTTATGATGGTGGTGGTCGGGCAGTTTCACGAGAATGCCGAGCCACGAATGGCCACTTGTTTGTGGGGACGTGGGTTCTCCGATCTGTAGCAGGGCCTTCTGGTCCTCAGCTCCGTGTGGGTGTCTTGAGAGATTGGGGAGCACGTGGCTCTGGGGTCCGGGGGTGCTGGGTGTGGGCCACCCTGACCGCGGCTCCCGTTCCCCAACAGCCGCAGCCTACTACCTGCCCCGGCACCTGGCCCCCAACCCCACCTACCCGCATCTGTACCCCCCGTACCTCATCCGCGGGTACCCCGACACGGCCGCCCTGGAGAACCGGCAGACCATCATCAACGACTACATCACCTCGCAGCAGATGCACCACAACGCGGCCACAGCCATGGCCCAGCGCGCCGACATGCTGCGGGGGCTGTCGCCACGCGACTCCTCGCTGGCCCTCAACTACGCCGCCGGCCCTCGAGGTGCGTGTGCGGCCCGCTGCCCGCAGTGGACAGCGCGGGGCGGCCGCGGCTGCGTCCTCACGGGGTGACGTGGGGGTCCCTGAGAGCACACGAGGGCCCCGCCCGGTGGCCTGGACGGTGGCTGGGTGCTGGGCTTGCATGTCCGTGTGTGGGATTGTCCCCCAGGGGCACATGAGGGCCTCATCGAGTGGTTAAGCGTTCGAGGGGAACGTGGGCTCGTAACGGGTCCCCGAGAGCACGTGGCATCGTTGGGGTGGCCTGCACAGTAAGGGCTGTGTGTTGTGGGGGGTGTGCACGTGAGTCTCCGTGAACACACGTGACAGGTGGGTCCTGGGAGCTCCTGTTGGGGAGAGGGGTCTCCCCAGGAGCACACACGGGCCCTGCAGGTGGTCTGGGTGGTGAGTTCTAGGGGAGGGTGTGTGTAGAGGGTTTGACGAGCGTACATCAGCCCTGTTGGGTGATCTTTGGCCGGGGCAGGGGTCCCAGTTGGTATGTGAGGGCCTCGTGGGTGGTCTGGAGGTCCAGAAGGCGGGCATATGGTGAGTGTGAGAATATAAAGGCAGGACCCCCTCAGGTTGTCAGGAAGTGCGTGGGAGTGTCCTGCGTAGGGGGGTCGATGGGAGCACACGGGCCTGTTGGTGGTCTGGGGGTGAGTGTCCTGTGGGGGTGACCCCAGGAGCACACAGGCCTTGTTGGTGGTCTGGGGGTGGGTGACCCCAGGAGCGCACTGGCCTGTTGGTGGTTTGGGGGTGAGTGTCCTGTGGGGGTGACCCCAGGAGCGCACTGGCCTGTTGGTGGTTTGGGGGTGAGTGTCCCTTGGGGTGACCCCAGGAGCACACGGGCCTCGGTCTGGGGGGGCTGTGCTGTGGGCACGTTCACTGATGTGTGTGCGGACAGAAAGTATGTGGTCCCCGTAAGTGGCTGCAGTCAGGTGTCCAGTGTGGGACCCTCCAGGTTGTCAGCGTGTGAACCTGGAAGGGGTGTGTTTCTGGAGTGGCCCAGCGTGGTCACGTCAGGCTTGGTGACCAGAGCTCAGCAGCCCGTGGGTGTGAGGGCCTGGGAGAACCCACAGAGCTGAGGTCACCCTGAGGTGACATCTCTAGTACCTGCCACCTTGGGGCTCAGAGCAAGGCTGGGGTGAGCTTTCAGAAGCGGGGTCCCTGCCCCAGGGTGCTCTCGCCCGTGGCTGCAGCCTCCCCCCCACCCCCCACAGGTATCATCGACCTGTCCCAAGTGCCACACCTGCCCGTCCTGGTCCCGCCCACCCCCGGCACGCCCGCCGCCGCCATGGACCGCCTCAGCTACCTCCCGCCCGCACCCCAGCCCTTCAGCAACCGACACAGCAGCTCCCCGCTGTCCCCAGGTGGTTCACCCTGTGTACACCCACCTGTCAGAACCCCGGGCAGGACAGGAGAGAGGGTGGTGTGACCCTCCCATGATGACCTCATCACCCGTCACAACCCCAGGCAGGACAGAAGGGATGGTGTGACCACCCCCATAACGACCCCGTCACCTGTCGAGGTCCCTGGTGGTCCCATCCCCCAAGAAGACAAGGCCCAGGGGCTGAACCTCTCCTGTGCTGTGTCCTAGGTGCCCCTGCTCACTTGAAGTCGACCTCTACGTCCTCATCCGAGAGGGAGCGAGACCGGGAGCGTGACCGGGAGCAGTCCATCCTCACGTCCGCCCCGACGGTGGAACACGCGCCCATCTGGAGACCCGGTAGGTGCCCGGCCAAGGGGTGAAGCCGTGGGCCCCCGCCCGCCCTGCGCCACTGACCCCGCCTGTCCGCAGGTACCGAGCAGAGCGGGGGCAGCGCTGGGAGCGGGGGCAGCAGCCGCCCCGCCTCCCACTCCCACAGCCACCAGCACTCGCCCATCTCCCCCCGGACGCAGGACGCCATCCAGCAGCGGCCCAGCGTGCTGCACAACGCCGGCATGAAGGGGGTCGTCACCGCCGTGGAGCCCAGCGCCCCCACTGTCCTGAGGTGGGGGTGACTGAGCACCCGGGGGGCGCGTGGGTGAAATAGTGAAGGAGCCGGGGGACTGGGAGGGTGGGCGGGAGGATGAGGAGGTGCTGGATGGGAGGTTGTGGGCGGAAGGATGGGTGGGTGCCTTTTGAGTGGGTCACAGGTACATGAGTGGGCGGATGGCCATGTGTAGACTGGTGGGTCGGTGGGTCAGTAGGTGGATGGATGGGGCATCAGGTTAGATGAATACACAGGTGGGTCGGGGAGGTGAAGGGAATGTGAAGGGAATGTAAGTGGTAGGTGGGCAGGGGGTGGAGAGACGGATGGAAGGATGGGTAAATGAGTATGTGGTGGGTGGATGGCTTAGATGGACGGACAGACAGGTAACAGGGTCAGTAGATGAAAGGGCCGCATGCCTGGGGCACTGTCTGTCCCCCAATCCCAGGGCAGTTCCTGCCCCTCAACGGCCTTCCCTCCCTTGTCCTGTTTCCCCAGTGGACTGGACATTCGGTGGGGCAGGTGCTGACCTGTCTGGTCCGGCATCTGGGGGGCGAACAGATGCGGGAGGTGAGGCCACGCCTCACAGGGGCTCCCAGGACAGTTGGGGATCAGCATGGCACTCGAGGGCGGCAGCCTGAGGGAGTCGCCCCCCGTCCAAGTGTGGCTCCCCCACTCGCTGACCCCCGTCTTCCCCCCCAGGTCCACCTCCACCTCCTCGCCTGTCCGCCCCACCGCCACGTTCCCGCCCGCCACGCACTGCCCGCTGGGCAGCGGCCTCGACGGGGTCTACCCCACGCTCATGGAGCCGGTCCTGCTGCCCAAGGAGGCCCCGCGGGTGGTGCGCCCCGAGAGGCCCCGGGCCGACAGCCACGCCTTCCTC
>NW_006399898.1:3571947-3598296 GCF_000299155.1 Elephantulus edwardii
AGCCAAGAGCGTCGCCCACCACGCCAGCCTGGACCCGCCGGCGCTGCCCGCCTCGGCCGCCGACCCGCCCCGGGATAAGACTCAAAGTAAATCCTTTTCCATCCAGGAACTGGAACTCCGTTCTCTGGGTAAGACCACCCTGACAGCGGCCACCTTCATAGACGCAATAATCATGCGTCAGATTGCTCACGATAAGGGGCCGCGAGGAGGTGCCGGCGTCTCCCCGCCCGACGGTAAGACTCCCGGCGCCCCGGCCCACCAGGCTCGCCAGGGCTCTGCTTTTTTGTTCGGCCCGTTTTGTTCCTTTCAGCGTTTCGTCCTGCGCCCGCCGGCCGCCCGCCCCCATCACATTGTCACCATGGTTTCGCTCATGAGTTTTTTGCTTTTGTTTTTGGACTTTCCATTTTTGTTCTTTTTCCTTTTTTCCGTTACTGAGTGGACCCGTGGTTTGGACACTGTGCCCTCCCCCCGGGCCGTCACTGGGGCGCGGGCTGCCGAGGGTGGGGTGGGGGGGCCACCTGCCCTGCGTTTCCATCTGGTTCCGTGCGGAGAAACTGAGTCAGGCAGTGCGTGGGGCCAGGGAGAGGAACCCGGTCCTCTGCGGAGGCACTGGGGACCCCCCAGTCTCCAGGGGAGCCATGGGTTGCCCCCGGGAAGAGGGAGAACCTCGTGTCCAGTCTCCATCCACTCTCCGGCCGGGCACTGGGGCCCAGGCCCCGTCTAACCAGCCCCCCAGGTTCCCCCAGCGGCTCTGCCCCTCCCTCCCTGTGTGGCTCACGGTCCTTTGTCCTCTGCCGACCCCCCATCCATCCATCCATCCTGGCCTGTCCCCTTCCCCACGCTGATCTCCGTTCCTGTCACCCCACCTTGGTTTTCTCAGCTCTCAGGGGGTCTCTGCCTGACTGCTGGTCATCCTTCTCTGTGTCCCTCACCCCCTTCCTTGTGCCCCTGCACACATGCCCCTCCCCCACAACCCTCCACATTTCCGCTGCCCACCCACCTTAGCTTGGGTGCCCCTTGGGCCTAGCTGACATACAGGGGCAGGGAGGGGCCGGCAGCCCGAGGCCCCCCACCCTGACTGCTCCCACTCGTGCAGGTTACCATGGCAGCGGCAGCTACAGCCCCGAGGGGGTGGAGCCCGTGAGCCCCGCCAGCCCACCCAGCCTGGCCCATGACAAGGGGCTCTCCAAGCACCTCGAGGGGGCGGAAAAGGGCCACCTGGAGGGGGAGCTTCGGCACAAGCAGCCAGGTGTGGCGGGGACAGGTGTCTGGGCGCAGTAGGTGGGGGCTGCAGGGGAGAGGCGAGGAGGGAGGGTGGGAGATGGGCCAGATGAGCGGTGGCAGGCCAGCAGCCCCCTGCCCTCACCCCCTGACCGATTCCTCTGCCCACAGGCCCCGTGAAGCTTGGCAGCGAGGCAGCCCACCTTCCGCATTTGCGGCCGCTGCCGGAGGGTCAGCCCTCGGCCAGTCCGCTGCTCCAGGCCACCCCGGGGGTCAAAGGTCATCAGCGGGTGGTCACCCTGGCCCAGCACATCAGTGTAAATACCCTTCGTCACCACAGGGGCCAGGCTTAGGGAGGGGTCAGCACCGGCCCTCGGCCTCGGGGTGGACTGAGGCCCCACAGGGAGCAGGTGGGGAGACGTGTAGGGGCCAGGGTCCCTACGGGCCTCAAAGTGGGTGCAGAGCCCCGTGGCTGGGCTCCAGGGAAGGGGGAGGCCGGAGCATGGGGAAGCTGGAGCGTGGGGCCGCCCCTGACCACAGGCCACCCCACAGGAGGTCATCACCCAGGACTACACGCGACACCACCCCCAGCAGCTCAGCGCCCCTCTCTCTGCACCCCTCTATTCGTTCCCCGGAGCCAGCTGTCCCGTCCTGGACCTGCGCCGCACCCCCGCTGACCTCTACCTCCCACCCCCTGACCACAGCGCCCCAGCCCGGGGCTCCCCGCACAGCGAAGGGGGCAAGAGGTGAGGCCCAGAGCCGAGCGTCCAGGGAGGGGCAGGGCTGGGACTGATCCCAGAGCTCTGACCTGTGAGAGCTGCCTGCACACTCAGGACACGTCCACGTACCCAGGACACGTCCACGCACTCAGGACGCGTCCGCACGTACCCAGTGCACGCATGTGCTCACCCACCCCCGGGGTTATGAGCGTGAGGGACAGGCCAGGGCTTCACGTTGTGGGCACCTGAGGGGCAGGGCCAGCAGGATGTGGGGAGGGCCGGAGCTGGCCTGGGTGCAGTGGGCCTGGGCCCGGCGGCCTGGCCTCTGGGAGGAGGACACACCTCATGAAGCTGAGGTCAGTCTGAGCAGTGATGGGCATTCGGGCCTCAGCGGGTGGGGACGCAGGGCACGGAGCAGGGCCGCCCCTCCAGACACGGCGCTGACCTGTGGGCCCCCTCTCCCCTCAGGTCTCCAGAGCCCAGCAAGACCTCAGCCCTGGGCAGCAGTGAGGACGGCATTGAGCCTGTGTCCCCGCCAGAGGGCGTGGCCGAGCCTGGGCAGCCCCGGGGAGCTGTGTACCCACTGCTGTACCGTGACGGGGAGCAGGCTGAACCCAGGTACCACGGCCACTGCCCCCCAAGGGCTCTAGTCTCCACTCATCCCTCGGCACAGCGGGATGACCTTTGGTTGGTTGGGGGCACTCAGATGAACTGGGGTCTCCCTGCCAGCACCTGTTGAGGCTCTGACAGAATGAGTCCCCCATGCCTGCAAAGGAGGGCAGGCCAGGCGTGAGGTGTGGCCAGAGCACCCGGAGGGTACTGCGGAGCAGGGCAGCTCGCCAGGACAGCTGGCGTCCCCAGAGACATCCGCAGCCTGGGGACGTGAGGGACCTGGTTTGGCCAGGCCGGGTGGTGACCTCCCCAGCACCGAGGGCGTGCGCGCTCAGGGAGCCGACCTGCGGTGTCTGCCCCTCCCAGCAGGATGGGCTCCAAGTCTCCCGGCCACAGCGGCCAGCCGCCAGCCTTCTTCAGCAAGCTGACAGAGAACACCTCGGCCATGGTCAGGTCCAAGAACCAGGAAATCAGCAAGAAGCTCAACAGCCACAACCGGAACGAGCCGGAGTACAGTAAGGGCTGCTGGGCGGGTCCCCGGTCCAGGGAGAGCCTCCGGGTACAGAAACAGGGCTGCTGGGCGAGGTGTCCCTCCGAGACCCCTCTGCGTCCAGGCCTCTGAGAGCTTTGGGGTGCAGAAGAGGCAGCCACAGCAAGGCCTGGGTGGATAGGCCCATGGCCTGGCCCAGGACACTGACCAGCTGCAGCGAGTCCTAGTGCCTCGGGGATGCTGGCTGCCGGACTCCCTTGCTCCGAGCTCAGCCTGGGACAAGCCAGTGGGGACAGGTGGGGGCTGGAGGAGGGGTGATCTCACCGAGCCTACAGGAAGCTGCCTCGGGGTGCCAGGCTGTGTGTAGGCAGCAGCGTCCCCTGCCCCGGGCGGTTAGCTGTGCAGAACTGTGGGGGAGGGGTAGCACTCTCCCTGGGACAGGACCCCAGCGTGGGCAGGTGGGGCCGGGGCTTCCCGGGTTCCTGGATGGCAGCCTGACCCTCTGTCACTGCCCACCAGGCATTGGCCAGCCGGGTACAGAGATCTTCAACATGCCGGCCATCAGCGGACCAGGTACAGCTTCTTTGGGGCATGGTGGGGGGGTGTGGGGGGCCAGGAGCATTTCTGTTCATGTTGTACCCCCTCACGTCGTCTCATGCCCATTCCCTGCGTGTCCCGCTCTCAGCTGGTCAGTCCCCTGTCCTGTGTTCTATCGTGGTTACCCCCTCACCGGCTCCCCTGCTTCTCACACACTGTTGTGCTCAGTCCCTCTCTGCTCTAGCCGTCCCCCGCCTCAGGCCCAGCCAGCTCCTGTTTTAGCTTGGCTTCTCTGTCTATTGTTGTCCCGTGCCAAGGCCCCCCTCACCCCACATCTACCCGGCTGGCCTCAGTCCCATCTAGTTGACCCTCTTCTCTGTTGTGGTTGGTCCCCTTTGTCTGGTCCGCCCCCACTCTTCCCAGTTGGCCCTCTGTTCGGTTACGGTCCACCATATGGTTCCTATTCAATCATGGTTATCACTCCACTTGTCTGCTGGTCAGCACCCCTGGATCTCGTCCTATGTGGGCAGTGGTCCAGCCGCATGCTGAGAGGTCTCTGGGGGAGAAAGCACGAGCCTGCCCCACCCCCAGTATATAATGTAGAGCTGACAGCCGCCGTGCGGGGCCCCAGAACCTTCCAGCTGCCCCACTAGGCCCCTGGGTGGGATGGTGCTGTGGCCTGGGCCGTGTGTGGACGGAGCATCTGCGTTGCTGGAAGCCCATTTGTCCACCCGGGTACTCACGGTTCATTATAAGGAGACATGAGGGTTCTGTAGGGGGATCCCGGCGTTTGCCTCCTGGGGGGTCTGAGCTGAGACTGGAACCTTGGGGGGACTGTGTCCCTTTGTCTTTTGTGAGGGGCACTGTGGGCCGAATGGGGGGGGGTCCTTGCTACACAGTTCACAGGTGACATCTCCCCAGTGTCCAAGCCAGGGCAGAGGGTAGTGTGGTTGAAGGTTCTAAGTGCTGGCTGTAGATGGGGGTCTGTGTACAGAGGACCCCATGTCAGCCTGCTCCTTCTCAGTGTGGCCAATGCACCTCGCCCAGGCTCTGCTCTGGGAAGAGCTGTGTTTGAGCCTCACGCTGCACAGGCCTGCTCGTAGCTAGAACTGCGGCCGGCAGCAGTAGGTCCCAGGCCCCGTGTCCGGCAGCCCCGGGCCTCTTGACACGTTATCTGTGGCCTCTCCCGGGAGGCAGTACTGCACCAGCCGGTGCCTGCTACCACACACGAGGTTGGGTGGGGAGAAGGGACCCAAGTGGCACCTCAGCGGACAGCCTAGACTCTGGGTCCGTTGCTCAGGCACCCAGTGGTCTCAGTGGGGGTGGGGAGAAGGACTAATGGGGGGGCCCACTTTCACCTGTGTTCACACCCACGTGCTTTTTGTGATGGGACATGACTAGGGAAGTGTGTAGAGCCAAAGAAAAAGCTTGAGGACGACACCAGAGTGTGTGGAGCTCAAAGGGTGACAGGGGAAAGGGCGCGGCTCCCATCCAGAGGCTGGGCCCCTCGCTTCCCCAAGCCGCCCCAGACGGCGTCCGCAGCCCACAGGCGAAGTCACCCAGAACAGGCGCTTTAAGGCTGACGACAGGATTGGCACTCTGCACGCGGGGGTCTGTCAGAGTCAGGTTTAATCACATCTTAGGGGTGCTCACAGGGGACAAGAGGGGACAGGGCTCGGGGTGTGGATCTGTCAAGGCTGTCCCCCCAGCGCGTATCCTCAGTCATCTCGGCGCTCAGGGACGCTCAGGTACCTGGAGGGCAGAGGCAAGTGGTGGAGGTCGCTGGGGTCCAGCAGTCCCTGCCCCTCCAGCCAGCTCAGGAAGGAAGGGGCTCCCCGAGGCGCACTCACCTGCGTCCCCTCGGTCCGTCGTCCCCCAGGCCTCGTGACGTGCAGGAGCCAGGCGGTGCAGGAGCACGCCAGCGCCAACATGGGGCTGGAGGCCATCATCCGGAAGGCGCTGATGGGTAAATACGAACAGTGGGAAGACCACCCGCCGCTCGGCACCAACGCTTTTAACCCTCTGACCGCCAGCGCCAGCCTGCCCGCTGCTCTCCCCATAACCACTGCTGACGGACGGAGTGACCACTCCCTCGCCTCGCCAGGTCTGCAGACTGCGCCCCCCCCCTACCCGGGCCCCGACCCCGCTCCCCAGCTTCTGAGCTTGTGCTCTGCTTAATCTCGAGCTGTCCCTGCCCCGGGCGAGTGCTGCTGAGCCCTACACCCCCCCCCCCCTGCGGGTAGGGGGTGAGCCCCAGGAGGCCCCAGTCCTTGCCCCACTCACCGCGTCTGCGTGGGTGTAGAAGGTTCTAGACTGTTCAGTGGTGCCGTCCCAGCCTCTGGATGGGAGCCTCGCCCCTTCCCCCATGAACTGAGGGCACGGCAGATCTGGCCCCTGCGACATCGTCCCCTCTGCCCATTTGTCTGGCAGGTGGAGGAGCGGCCAAGGCCAAGGTGTCCGGCCGGCCCAGCAGTCGCAAAGCCAAGTCCCCAGCCCCAGGCCTGGCCTCTGGGGACCGGCCGCCCTCCGTCTCCTCGGTGCACTCGGAGGGGGACTGTAACCGCCGGACGCCGCTCACCAACCGCGTGTGGGAGGACCGGCCCTCGTCCGCAGGTGGGCGTCCGTGGGGGCCCGGGCGGGGTCCCCGCTGTAGCCCCTGAGGGCGGAGCTGCCCCGGAGCCAGGCCCTGAGCCTCTAAAAAGGATCCAAGAATCTGGAAAAGTGGGTCCGGGATGGAGTGGGACTGCTGTCTTACCTCGGGGTGCGGCCAGGCGGTGGTCCTCACGGGGCCTGTCTCCCCCCCCCCCACAGGCTCCACCCCGTTCCCCTACAACCCCCTCATCATGCGGCTGCAGGCAGGGGTCATGGCCTCGCCCCCGCCCCCTGGCCTCCCGGCGGGCAGTGGACCCCTAGCCGGGCCCCCCCCGGCGGCCTGGGACGAGGAACCCAAGCCGTTGCTGTGCTCCCAGTACGAGACGCTGTCCGACAGCGAGTGACCAGGCCGCGCCAGGAAGGAGGCCCGAGGCTGTCCACTGTCCGTCCGGCGGCGGCATCCTTGCCTGCCCGAAGCCTTAACTCGGACCCCCGCCCCGGGCTCGCCCTGTGCAGACCTCACTCAGGGGATGTTCACCTGGTGCTCGGGAGGGAGGGGGCACCGGCCCCACGCCGCAGCCAGCGACCCGGCGCAGGACCACCGCGCCCCTCCCGGCCAGCGCCTCCCCCCGTCGCGTTTGGAACCAAAGTCTAAACTGAGCTCGCCCCGCGCCCCTCCCGCTTCGCGCTCTGGACAGACGGACCGGGCCGCCCCGGGGGACTGCAGGCGGGCGTCGTGAGGAGGCGGACGTGGTGTCTTGGTTTACAGGGTGTATTTTTGATACCGTCGATGGATGAATTAAGAAGTTCTACGCGAGGACTTAACCAGTATTCTTGCTGCTTGTGATCTGACCGTCGAGTGGGCCGGCGGGGAGCTGTCGGGGACCAGGTGGCGGCACCCCGGCCTCCCCCCACCATGGCTGCCCTCCGCGTGGTGGCAGTGTCTGTCATTTACACACGTTCTGATTAAAAAGCAAATTATACTCGAGCTACGCACACAGAGGTCTCTTCTCTTCCTCGGAAGCAGGGTTGGGGTGCATGGCCCCTGGCCCCGTGTCCGAAGGGAGAGGGGTGTGAAGGGACACCACTTCCTCCATACCCCTCAGCAGAAGGGTCAACTAGACCAGGGCCCACAGCTAAAACAGACGGCAGAGGCACAGTGTGCGTTTTATTAGACGTCCAGCCCACAGAGCCCCCCCGGTCCTGTCTCTCAGGGTGGCTTCTAGGAGGATGTCCAGCGGGCTGAGCCCACCACGCCTCTGTCCTGCAGCCCCGGGCACAGCCTGGCCCTGGCCATCACATGGACAGGCCTGCCCTGTGTACGGCCATTCGGGACGGTGCCCGTGTCCACTCTGCCTTGACAACAGTCAACAGTGGGGTCCATGAACAGGGGTGCCCACCTCGCAGGGTGCCATCCCCACCATGGAAGAGTCCCGGGGACAGGTGGGCTGCGGCCCCGTCACAGCCCCTCGGGGCTGGGCGCTTCGTGCTGGGCCAGCTGGACGCTGGCGGCGAACCTGCGGCCTGGAGGGCCGAGACTGCAGTGCAGTGTGGTGCGGAAGGACCTGCGGGCGTGCTTGGGGAAGATGATGGTGGTGCTGGCGAAGCGCAGGGCGCGCGGCCGCGGCTCCAGTCTCAGCTGGGAGCGGTAGCTCCGCCATGTGCAGTTGGGCGCCGCCACCACCGTCTCGCTGTAGGCTGTGACCGTGGGCACCGGCACGTAGAACACCTTGTCCCGGAAGTGCTGCTCCGAGGCGTACCTGACCTCAGAGTTGCAGCTGGGGAGGGAAGAGGGGTGTCAGGCGTCTCGGGGCAGCTGCTAGCCCGCCCGGCCCCACCGAGCTTTCACGGGTGGCTCTGGTACCAGCCAGGCCTTCATCACTAGTCTCGGCACAGGTGGAATCCCATCAGCGTCCTGACAGGTGCAAAGCTGCTGTGCCCCCCTCCACGGGGTGCCCGAGGCTGTAAGTTCAGGGCGGAGGCTCCCCAGCTTCCTGCCATGGAGCCACAGATGGCTTCAAACTGCTGACCTTTCCATTGGCAGCCTGACTTACAGGGGCTGCGCCACCTGCTCCTTCGAGCCTAGCAGAGGCCGGACTGACCGCTGGACACTGCAGCCCCGCTGGGAGGGAGCACAGAGTGGGCAACGGGGCCACAAGGGCTGTCACTGGGCTGGAAATGTGACCCTGATGATGGTGTCACAATCTCCTGATGGACACTCCTACCCATGAGCTGTCCCTGTCTTAAGGACAGACACCCTGAAGCTGCCCGGCGCTGCAGGACAGGAGTGTGTCAACTCAAACGTGTCACAAACACTGAATCCTCCACGTGTATGAAAAGGTGGCCCGGGGCGGACACTCCGAGGCACTGCCCTCTCCTCACAGCTCTCTCTACTTTCAACATGACACCACTTTCCAAAAACAGAACACTCAACACCTGTCACCCCAAAAAGCAGGAGCCCCCCAACTCGGCTGCCCTCCCGTGGTCTGTTCCCAGAACAGCCAGAAAAAGTAGTTGCAAACGGAGCTGCTGGAAGGGCCCCACAAGAGGGGTGGTGACCTGGGGGGCTGGAGGCAGCCACCTGTAGGCAGCGATGTGACAGCAGGCAACGTAACAAAGGAGAGCTGGGGGAACGCGGGGCCCGGCCACGCTGGACTGATGGACATACAGGTCAGCTCCCCCACCCCTGCCTGCTCCAGCCCGGCCTCCCCCTCAGTACTGCCAGCCAGACCCCCCCACCGGCTGTCCTCTGGCATTTCCTGTAAATCATAAGGGGCGACCAGTCTGTAGGTCTCCCTCAGAGCTACCAGTGGAGTTGAACCACTGACCTCTTGCTTAGGAGCCGGACGTGTATCATCACTGTACCACTCGGGCTTGAAATCAGAAAGCCAGCCACCACCTAGGAGGCGCGCACGCCCGGTGCACATGGGCAAATGGAC
The DNA here is from genome assembly GCF_000299155.1 of Elephantulus edwardii. NCBI lineage: Eukaryota > Metazoa > Chordata > Mammalia > Macroscelidea > Macroscelididae > Elephantulus > Elephantulus edwardii. Next base: position 3,581,058 of record NW_006399898.1, read on the forward strand.
AGGGACGCGGTCACCTCAGGGCACCCAGGGCAACAGTGGGGACAGGAGCCAGCGGCCCCCACACCCAGCCATGTGTCAGGACCAGGGGAGGGGGCAGCGGTGGGGGTGTTTCTCACACTAACTGGACTTCACACTGACGTGAACAGCACACGTATCAGGGAGAAGGGCTCTGGCCAACCCTGGGTGACTCCCGAGCACATGTGGACAGTCGTGAGTGTCCACAGCAGGCGGTCGGCCGGGGCAGCAGGGCTGGGGGACCGCAAGCCAGAACCAGTTAAACATGGCCCGTCTCAGGCTGTCCTCCCACAGATGATGCCACAGGGACAGCTCGGATTTGCCCTTCAGCCCCCTGTCCACCTGCCATCACCCAGGCAACCATGGCCTTGCTGCAGCAGGTTCTGCCCTGTCACCTCCCCATCGGTCACCACCACTCATGAGGTCCAGCCTGGCTGCAGGGTCAGCCGTCCACATGGGAGCTGCCCGCCCACTGCCCCCCACGCACGCAGCTGGAGCTGATGCTTCCACACCCTGTCTGAGCAGAACCGTGTGCGATTTCTCAGGCAGCCAGGCCTTCCCTCCGAGGTGCCTGTGAGTAGGTCTGAACCCCCTACCTTTTGGTAAGCAGCCTGGTATGGTAACCACACAGCTGTGGGATCTGTCCCCAAAGAAGAGACCCGGTCAGGTAAGAGGATAAGGCAAGAGAGAGAGAAAACACGGGACGCGGGCCACCGCCAGGGCCCCAGAGCCAATCACCTCTGCCAGGGTCGCAGCCTCGGCAAAGCCCCCGCAGGGCCGCACTCCATCCACTCACCGGATCTCCCGCGTGGGCTCGGGGTTCACCTCGATGCGCTCCCCGAAGAACACAGGCAGCATCCTGGGCCTCGGCTCTAGGACTGGGACCAGCGGGTGTCGGACCGTGAGTAGCTGTTGGGGGAAAGGGCATGGTGAGCGCTGGACCCACATCCTCCGGGGAGGCCACCCTGCAGAGTGGACACCCTCATGCTGGCTGAAGCACGCCTGCCCTCCCCTCCCACTTCCCGGCCTATCCCCAGTCCTGAGAAGAAGATGGGGTCCCCTATACAGGGGCAGGGAGCTGGGGCTCCTCTTAGGGGACCCAGGGCATTGTGAGGACGTGTCCCACAAACAGTTCCAGCCCTTCTCAGAGCAAGCTGAAGGAAGCAACCCCCGACGGGAGAGCAAACCCCAAGGGGTGAAATCGATGAACCTCTGGGCTGAAACGGGCAACCTCCAAGGTGCAGGGACGGAAGCCGGGCCTGTGACAAACCTCCCAAGGAGGGCAGCTCGGCCTGCCAGCTTACCCTCCCAGCATGCACTGCCCTGGTGGCCATAACTGGTCTAAGTGCGGGCACGTGACCCAGGGTGGGCCAGAGAGCCCACCCAGGTTTTCAGCTCTGAGCCGGACTGGCCTGGGCTTTGATTTGGTGATGTGGTCACTAGGAGTGTGGGGTCATGGGTTCACTGGCTTCTCTCACTGCTCACTGATGCAAGATTATCCAGAAGTGAAATGAGAGAGGGGGCCCATGGCAGGCGGGAGACGGCTTGCCTGCATTGTGCAGATACCTGGATCAAGCCATGCCTGAAGCTCACACCGAGTTCCTGGGCTGTGCAACAGGCAGACTCCTTTTATGGCCTAAGACCACTCAGAGTTCTTTTCAGTGACTCATCACCCAGCTCAACGGCTGGAAAGTTCTGTCCCTGATCTGTTCCAATGTCCATTTCCCACATCCCCCCCCTTTGTAGAAGTCAGAGACCGACACCCCCCCCCCACAATGACCTCCACAGAGCTCTGCCCAGCACATCACAAAGATGTCCCCTCCATCCCTCTTCCTGCGTCTGTCCACCCCCATGACCCCCACAAGGACTTGCTGTGGACAAGTGTCCATGAGGCCTCTGATGACCACATGCTCTAACAAAGTGGAACTGAGACACGCCAAGGGGGGGGAGCTGTGAGCTGGGGACACGACGCCGAGCGGAAGGGGTCGGGGTTAGGACAATGGAGTGTGGGTTAGGTTCTGTGGCTGCATCAGAACACCTAACCAGCTGAGGACGTCTGGCCAGGCCTGGGCTGCTGGAGCAGTGCCGGCTTCTGTCTGAGTAGTGACCAGGTGCTGGGACAGTGAGAATGGCCCCTCTCTCTACCTGTGCAGGTGAGAAGGGCTGGGGAAGCTGGGGCTGAGAGGAGAGGCTTGTGGGGGGGTGCCGGTGTGGACATGGACAGAGGTCCTTACTCCTCTCCCTGGGTGAGACCAGCAACCTCAGACAGACCCTCAGACAGGCAGGGACAGAGCAAGGACACAGCAAACGCAGCCACGCCAGCTCCCGGAGGCACAGCCTAGATCCCAGGGCCCAGGTGCAGCCACGGGCCTGTCCATTCGTGGGCGCTCAGCCAGCCCAGCGCTCCCAGCAGCCTCACACATGGTTGTGGCCGCTGTTAGGTGCTGCCGAGTCGACTGCAGCCCACAGCGGCCCGCAAACTACAGAGGTGAAGCTGGCCCCGTCTGGGGCCACCCTTACCATCTCCAACATGCCGTGTCAACCTAGCTCGAGGGTCCTCAGGTCCTTCTCTTATCCCAGCCTGATACCCTTTCTCCAAGGACTGGCCTCTCATAACAGGCAGCCCAAAATATAGGACACGCAGTGGCACGAGCTCCCTGCCTCCCAGGACCTCCGCGTCGCACCTTCTCCGAGACCCTCGGGAGGCTCTGTGGGATATTCAGGATCTTGTCCAACTCACTCAAAGGCACTGATTCTCCTCTAACCCGGGGCACCGGGGACTCGGAAAGTGCTGACAGACATGGGCCGATGACCAGCCCCCGGGAGGAAAGCCCAATGTGGATGCCCCCTCCCTTCCTGACCACATGAGCCCCAAAACCCAGTGGGCATTGACCTTGGACACAGCAGGCCCTTCTGGTTGGTCACTGTGCTGCCCATCCCCACTCCACCCCCAGGTGAGGCCCATATGAGACATGGAGAAGAGAGGAAGGGGCTTCTGGGAAGCCCAGCAGCTGCCCTAAGGGTTCTCTCTTGCCCAACAAGGGGGGGGGGGCTGCAGTACTCCCATCTCATGTGGTCAGCACAGAGCTGGCACCCAGACATCCACATCCGAATCCCTGGAGCTTGTGGACACAAGCCCCCCATAGACGTGGGACCCTGTAGATTTGATGGAGTGAGGACTTGGATTGGGAGGTGGTACTGGGTGGGCCAGGTGGGTCAAACATCACAGCAGCCGGACAGGGAGGACAGGTGCACAGAGCAGCAGCCCGAGAGGAGGGGACAGGAGACCACACATGGGGGGCTTCTTGGAGAATCAGAAGGCGGGTGCAGCCCCCACAGCCACAGGCTCCCGTCAAGGCCGCCATCAGGCCCCACAGTGGTACCCCATGTGTCAGACAAGAACTGCACCCACGGGCATCCACGGCTGATCTTCCACTCCACCTTATCTGTTAGCACCTGAGCATGCTGTTTGCACACATGCCCTGGGGCCTCCACCCAGAACAGAGACCTCCCAGCCCTCACGGGTCTCGTGAGAACAGCCCCTTTTTGCTTCCTGGTGCTGCTGGCTAGAAAGTCGCCCACTCAAGTCCCACAAGGCCTGGCTGAACAACTGGTGGGTTCATAACCGACCTTTCAGTCAGCAGCCAAGTGCTCAGCCCACTGCACCACCAGGGCTCCTTAAAAGGAACCCAGAGGAAATATTTTAAGTGCCAGCAATTCTTAGATCTTCCTATGAAGGTCTCAGCCACTCCCAGCAAGTCCTGGGGCAGACTCACTGCCCACCTACCCTAACAGACAAGGAGAAGATTTGAGCAGAACTCACAAAAGAAGCCCTCGGGCTGCTGCTGGCGACCCTGACCCTCGACCCTAGGCCCATAAGACTAGAGGCCACAAGCTTCCTGCCCTGAAGTCAGCCAGGTACCTTTGCTGCTGAGCCTGTATTTCCTGCCCCAGCCAAAGAGTGTGCCAGTGACAGGTCTCCCGCCAAAGCCCACAGGCCACTGCTACTGCTGCTGAGAACTGTGGGGAAAAATCACACGCAGGACACTGATAACATGAATATAAGGAACTGGCAACCACTCACATCCACACTACAGAAGCTACCACATAAATCCCAAGAAGAAACTCCCCTACTGTCAAGGAAACAGCAGGCCAGTCCAACCACTATGAAAAGGCAAAGTATGTTTTTCCTAAAAAAGCATCAAGAATCCCATGAACATCCTGGAAGCAGGAAGGCAGAAGGATACACTTTCATGGCATTCTAAGGATTGGTACTGAAGAAGTTACAAATGACAGAAGAGAGGAATTAAAGTATTAATAACAAACATGGAGAAAAATGCAACTTTTCTCATCACCAAAAACATGGAACAGAAAAACAAGGAAATTGCATTTCCTATGAGTGTCTTACATAATCTTAAATAGTTAGGAAGGGACTGAAACTAAAAGTTTAAACACTGAGAATTCTAATCCACCACTCTCCCCTCGTCAAGAATGATCTTATGTTTTGTTTTGTTTTTTTTAAAAAAAATTGTGCTTTGAATGACAGCTTGCAGAATGCTTGATTTTCCATTCAATCATTTATAGATTTTGCTTTGTGATGATTACAGCACCCACATTGTGACAACACTCATTCCATTTCCTGCCTGCGGTTCACATTTTAAATGGTCTTATCCTTCATCATGTCTGAAGATAGCATGGATGTTCCCTGAGGAGTCTTGGGCAGTTTTACAGAATAAACAGGGAACAGTAGTATTAGTATGAACTTTGTTTCCCTCTAAAGCACACACTTAAAAGTAGCTCTGACTACATTTTCCTTGAGAACAGGGACCAGACAAGGATGCCCACTGTCACCACTTCTATTTAATATTATACTGGAAGTGCTTGCTGGGGCAGTATGACAAGAGAAGGAAATAAAAGGCATCCAGATTGGCAAAGAGATGGTTCAACTATCGCTATATGCAGATGATATGATAGTGTACACAGAAAACTCCAAGGACTCAACAAAAAACTGAGAGCTAGTGGGCCAAGTGGCAGGATATAAGATCAATATCCAAAACTCAGTGGGATTCCTCTACAGTAACAAAGAGAACTCAGAGAAGGAAACCAAGAAAGCAATACCATTTACAATAGTCAAATACCAATCAAGATACTTGGGAGTGAACCTAACTAGAGATACAAAAGACCTATACAAAAGCCTAGCCTCCAAGGAGCAACTTGGACACAATAAGAGATCTAACTGAACAGAAAAATATTCCCTATTCATAGCTAGGATGACTGAACACAGAAAATGGCAATCCTACCAAAAGCAATCAACAATTTCAAGTCAATCCTGATAACAGTTACAAAATTCCTTCTTCAAGGAGACAGAAAAGGCAATTTCCAGTTTCACTTAGAAAGGAAAGAGACCCAGAATAAGCAAAGCTCTTCTGAGAAACAAAAACTAAGTAAGAGGCATCTCACTCCCTGATTTCAAAACCCACTCCACAGCCGTAGTAATCTGAACAGCATGGTACCGGTACAACATTCATTTACTTTGTATTTTAAAAATAATCATTCATATATACTATATTGTATATAATTACCATTGATCTATCCCTATTATCACCTTGTCTTTTCAAGTTCCCATTAAATCTTTCCTGTTCCTTTATCTCCCTCCCATCTACTCACCTCTGTTATCCTAGTGACTTTTCCCTTTCCCTTCTGCCCGTCTCCCCTTCCCCATTTAAACACGTGCACATGTCTTGCTCAGTTAGTCTCCTATTTCCACAGTAGTGGTCTTAGGCAATATTTGTCCTTACGGTGATTGAGTTATTTCACTCTGCATCATGCGCTTTAGACTCATATTATACAGTATTTTACAAAATCATTGTTCCGTAGTGCTGCAATAGGACGTATTTGAATGACTGTATGCAAAAAAATTTTTAAAGAAACAAATCTAATAGATCATGGAAAAACTCTCAGTTTCACTATCAAATTTTACCGAACATTTGGAGAGGAGCTGACCTCAATTTTATCAAATTATTTCAGAATATTGAAAAAGAATCCTCCCAAACTCATTCTATAAAGCAAGCATACCTCTGATACCAAAGCTGTCCAAAGACACCACTCAGGAACAAATGTGTAGATTCATATCCTTCAGGAACATGCGTGTGGACAATCTCAACAATAGACCAGCCACAATTATCTAGGACGGACTGACTATCTATCTATCTATCTATCTATCTATCTATCTATCTATCTATCTATCTATCTCACTCATGAGCAGCTGGGATTCATACCACGTGTGCAAGGATGTTCAACGTCAGAAAAGCATTTAGTCCAACCCACCACATCGGGACAACCAAGAAAAAGAACCATGTGATGCAGAGAAGGCATCTGACAGAATTCAACACCCTTTCCTGATAAACACATTCAACAAAATAGGAACAGAAGAAAAAGTCCTCTAATTAAAACTGTCTACAGAACCAAGTGTCAGCACTGCTCTTCACGGAGAACATCTGAAGAAAACAAAACCAAACCAAAAAACAAACCATGTGAAGAGAAGAGACAGACAAGACTGCCCTTCCCCTCCACTCCCTGCTCAGCACCGTGATGGGGTCCCTGCCAGAGCAGTGAGTCAGCCAAGGAAATAAGCAGCATTGACACATGCAGAGAGGAAACAAAACAATCTCTATTTGCAGATGAAACGATCCCATAGATAAGAAGTCATCAAGAAAATGACCAGATCCAATTGGCCAATTCAGCAAAGTGACAGACAGGACACACAAACACCCAAGTCCAGCTGATCCTCTGCAGTTACAGAACTCTGAAGGGGGAGGAAGAGAAGCACCATTCGACACAGCACCGCAAAGATGAGGCGTCTGGGGATAAATCTAACCAGAAACACCAAAGACCTGTATAAGGAACACCACAAACCACCACACGAGATGCCCAAAGAGACCTACCTATCTGGGGAAATGCCCCATGCCACAAAACAGACCCAGCCCTGGGCAAACAGCAATCCCACCAAAAGCCATCTACAATGCAGAGCCTCTCCAACCTGGATCCCTCCACCGCTGTTCAAAGGGCTGGAGCCCATCATAACCACCTTTATGTGGAAAGGAGGCAGACCTCAGATAAGGATGAGCGGAGCGATACTGAAGGAAAAAGCCCAAGGAGACGGCCTCCCACTTCAACTCAAAACGCACCACAGAGCCTCAGTGATCAGCTCGGTCCTGTGACAGTGACAGGTACACAGGCCAACAGGACAGAACTGAACCCAGAACTAAATCCATCCACCTGTGGACATTTAGTCTTTGATAAAGATAAAATCTATCAAATGGGGGAAACACAGCCTCTTTAACAAATGGTGCTGGCCAAACTATTTGCAGAAAATGGAAACCAGACCCATACTTCATACCATATACAAAAACTCAAGATGGATCAAGGACCGAGGAGTCAAACCTCAAACGAGAAAAATCACCAAAGAAAGAAATAGAGCAAATGTAGGAGTCCCAGTCTCCAGCAGGAGACAGCTGAGCCATCTCCTCCCACGCGATTTACAGCCTCTGAAAACCTGCTGGAGGGTCAGCTGTGGGTGGGTTCCTACCCAACGGCACACGACAGCAGCACAATCTACATACGTCAGGGAACTCAGAAAACCCAGTGGGGAAGAGCTGTGCTGCCCGAAAGTACGCACTTCAAGCCCATTAGTCGCCCCACAGTAGGAAGATGGACACTGTCCTCCTGTGGGATTTACTGCCTCTGAAAACCCGCTGGAGGGAGGGTCAGCTATGGGTCGGTTCAAATTTGACGGTACGTAACAACAACAGTCTACATTACAGACAAAAATCCTCCCCACTGAGGACGGAGACAAGATTGAGGTCATCAATGACTTCATCTTGCTTGGATCCCCAACCCAACAGCTGAGGTACCAGCAGTCAAATCATAAGCCGTGTCACTCTGGGGAAATGTGCTGTCAAGGAAGGACCTCTTCAATGTGCTCCAGAGCAATGTTACCAGTTTAAAGACTAAGGTGCACCTGATTGAGCCACAGTCTTTTTAAAATTTTTGTTCTGCATCTGTAAAGTTGGAAAAAAACTAAAAATGCCAGAAGAACTGATGCCTCTGAGCTGTGGTGTTGTAAAAGAGCACTGAAGAGTCCATGGACCGCCAAAAGAACAAGCAGGTATGTCCTAGAGAAGGTGCAGCCAGGGTGCTCCGTGGAGGCACGGGTGGTGAAACTTCATCACACATACTTTGGACATGTCATAAGGGCGGGCTCGTCCTTGAAAAAGAAGATCATGTTTGTATACACGAATGTCTGTACAAATGTCAGTCACCATCACAAAAACATGGAAACAGCCCTAATGTCCAACCACAACCGAATGGACTGTGGAGAAACTGTGGTACGTTCACACAATGGAATATTACACAGCATGAAGGAGCAATGATTTTGGAAATTTCTGTATCACTTGGGAGGGACTGGAGAGCATTATGCTGAGTGAAATAACTCAGTCCCATAAGGACAAATATTGTGTAAGATCATTGTTGTAGAAATAGAAAGATAACTAGTAAAATGTGTATGAGGATCCAAGGGGGAGAGGGTAGGAGCAGAGGGGTAAGGATGGGCAGGGGGTGATCACAGGGTCACACAATGTGATGGGCAGAGGGACAGGTGGGTAAAGGAAATAGGGAAGGTTCAGTGTGAAAAACAAGGTGTAAGAACTTTGTAAGCAAAAAAAAACCAAAACCTTTGTAAGCAAACCAGTATAAAATAAAAAATTATTTTTTAAAAATACTTCATGCTTAGAAAGGTGAAGGGTCATTAAAAGGAAGGAAGAGCCTCAATGACATGAACTGACAGGGTGACTAAAGCAAGGAGCTCCAGTAGACCAGAGACGACGGGGATGGCACAGGATAGAGCGGGGCTTGGATCTGCTGTTTACACAGTTACCAAGAGTCACACTAACAGAAACCTATGTGGAATAAGGAGTGCTGGTGGTCTCGGCAGCAGCGCTGACAATCTCAAGGCGGGAGGTTCGAATCTGCCAGTTGCTCCAGGGGAGATAGATGGGGTCACTATGAGTCGCCTCCGACTGATACAAGCTGGCATTCACCCTGGTGCACTAAGGCGATCCTTAAATATTTACAGCGGTAGACACTAAGGCAATCCTTAAGGATTTTTGTATTATATTCGCTAACCCCTCCTTCCTGAGTCACGCATACGATTTTCAAAAGAAAGAGCTTAGCTTCAAGAGTGTTGAATTCTCCTGGTGATTTGCTCCCTGGCAATTTTTAATAAAATCACAGGGAAGCGAAGGTCGGAGCTTCAGTTCTCTTCAGATGCTCGAGAACTGTTCACTTCCTCCTTTACCCGTTTTCTCCTACATTCTTGGTGTTCTGCCTTGCTATTAAGACTTATTAGTATACTTTACCCTCCGTCTGCAACATTCGGCAATGACGCACCTGACGAGGGATTCACCTCTAAAATGTGGAGACACTCTAACACCTCAACAAGACGACAACGTCACCCAACTCAGAATGGGCAGAGGACGTGGACAGCTCTTCACTGGAGACAACGCCCGAATGAATCACTCACACACACACTCACACACGAGGAAATGCCCAAGACCCTTAGCCATTAACGTGCGTCAGCAAATCCAGGGACCATCACACCCCTGCACCACCAGCAGCATTCAACAGGACCGCAAACAACAGATGCTGGCAGAGTGTCAAGAGGCTGGGACCTGGTGGGAACGTGCGTAAAGCAGTGCAGCCACCACAGAAGGCAGTTTGATACTCCCTTAGAAAGCTCAGAAAAGAAACACCGTATGATCCAGCAATACCACTATTAGGTGACACATCCCAGAGAAATAAACCGGAACGTGGACGGACATGCTCACACCCAGCTTTACTGCAGCATTATATACAAGAGCAGAGCTGGAAACAATCCCAGATGCCCATCAGTGGACAGACAGCTCACAAAACTGCTACGTTCACACAGTGGAGTGTTTGGGATCACGGAGGAAGCCCTGAGCAGTGAGGAGGGGGCTTTGTGGCGAGGTGGGCCCTGCCTGGACACAGGACACACAGCTGGAGAACCCAGAGCATAGAGGCCCAGCACAGGATCCCACCTGGGGTCTGGAGCCCAAAGGTGAATCACCAGGAGCAAACCCCAACATCCCATGCTCAGACTACACATCCCCAGGACTACCGGACAGCTCAGCTGATGCTGTGAGATCAGGGGTGCGGCAGGGCAGGGCCGCCCAGGGCCCCAAAGATGCGCAGCATCGATGACGGAGCCACCCCACCAACAGGCCCACCTGCACAACCAGCCCCCTCCCCACCAGCTCAACCCACCCTGAGGGCAAAAGACCCCAATATCCAGTCACACACCGGACAGGCCCATCACGTGACCAGTCACACGAGGACAGACACAAGCCTCAGAACCACCAACCTCATGGGATCTGGAGGATGGCATTTGCCTAGGGAGAGTACTCAGAAGGGTTAGGAAGAGGAGGAGTGGAAATGGGAGACACAGAGAGGAAGTGGGAAGAGTGCCATGACCATACAGGAACTGCAAACAATGTCATGAAACAAATGGAAGGAAACCCAATATGCTCTGCAAACACCCAAACCACAACATTTAACTTTGAAAAACCCTCAAAACTCATGCACATCCATGTTTATTGCTGGGTTATTCACAATATCAAAGAAATGGAAACCACCCCAGGGCCTAGCAACAAATGAATGGGGGCGGGGACACCCCACAAAAATGGACAGAAAAACTATAGTACATTTGGTGGTATTCCCTGGTCTGGCTCTCTGTCTCTCTATAGACCAAGGAATCCCGCCTGGAAGCCCCCTTAATAAAGCTTCTTTAGCTTCCTTCCTTTCTCTGGTCCCTTCCTTGAGTCCTTGGCCTTGTGTCCAGTGTCAAGACCTAACATCCTGGTGAGCGAACCCCATGGAGGAGCGAGGTGCGTTGCGCCCCCCACCCTCTTTTGGGGCGAGTGTGGTGCCCCTCACTCTTTCTTGAACCTACCAGCTCGCATGGTGTCAAGATGGTGAACCAGCCTGCTATTACACCCACATTCTCCCCCCGTTACTGGTCCTGGGCCATCTCAATCCAGCCTCTGAGGCCCAGAGCTTTGTCCCATTCAGCAGGAAGTAGCCAGAAAGAATATACTGCCCTTTTTTTCTCACCAAAGAGGCTGGGAGGTCTGGCCCAGACCAAGGTCAAAGGGAGAACGAAGGATTCAAGTAATGTCAACATGTCAACAAAGGGAGTGAAGCCTCAGCTACCAAGGAGTGTCCCTCCCTTCCTCCCTAGAAGACCACCCACCTGGTTAAACCACGATGGAATGTCCCGCCCTCCCCTCCCTAAAGACCCTCACTATAAAAACCCTGCCCCAATCAACCTTAAGGTGTGGTTATTTCCCTGGTCTGTCTCTCTGCCTGCCTCTCTTTTTCTCCAGACCAGGGAACCCTGTCCAGAAGCCCCCTTAATAAAGCTTCTTTAGCTTAAAAAAAAAAAAAGAAAAAAAGAAAAGACTATAGTACATTCACACAATGGGATATTAGGGAAGTTAACGCAGCACTGAAAAACTCGTAAAACATTACACAACATGGGGGAGCCTGGAGGACATTGTGCCGAGTGGAATATCTCAGTAACAAAAGGACAAATACTGCATAACATCACTGTTATAAAATAGGACTGATGGCGGGGGAAGAGAATGGGAAAATAGTGGATAATGAACACTGCACTGGAACAGATGAAGGGAGGAAGAGCCTGAAAGGAATATATGATTATATGTAGAACAAGAGGTACACTGCTGAGGGACTGGGGAAGGGAGGGAGGGGGAGAAGGAAGGAAATATGCAACAGTGACTGGATACATTAACAAAAATTTCTGTTATGTGCCATTGAGTCGCTTGTGACTCCTAGTGACCCTATGTACCATGGCCCTGCTCTGTCTCGTGCCAACTCTACTGTCTCTGACACACTCACCCTCACTACCCCAGTGACTGAATCAATCCACCTCATCGAGGGTCCTTCTCTCTTTCTCTGTCCCTCCACCCTTGCAAGAATGACGTCCCTTTTCGAGGAACTGGTCCCTCCTTTCCAACTTGCAGTATGTCAGACGAAGCCTCAGAATCCTTGCCTCCAAGGAGCAGTCTGGTCTCATCCTCTCTAGGATGAACCTGTTTGTTCTCTTGGCAGTCCATGGTATATTCAACACTCTTCTCCAGCACCACAGCCCAAAGGCATCAATTCCTTTTCTGTCATCCCCAGTCATTGTCCAGCTCTCTGAAACACAGCAAGCAACTGGATTCAGGCGCACCCTAGTCTTCTGACGTCGTTGCTCTTCAGTACTCTGGAGAAGTCTCTTGACAGCCTACTTTCCCAATGCAATTTGTCTCTTGATTTCCTGGCTGCTGGTACCAAGAGTGTTAATTGTGGAGCCAAGCAAACTGAAACTGTAGACAATCTCAATCTCTTCACCGTTTATCATGGTGCTGCCAAACGGTCCAGTGGTGAGAATCTTTTCTTGATGTTGAGCTTCAACCCATATTGAAGGCTGCAGTTCTTGACCTTCTGCTGCAAGAGCTTCAGGTCCTCCTCAGGAAGCAGCCAGGGTTGTGTCAGAAATGAAAAATAAATTTTAAAAATGCTAAACTCAAAAAGCTTCCTGCTCCTCCTCACTTCCAGACACCTGCGAGGTGCGGGGCCTGCTGTCTCCCTGCCGATCAATCGGAAGCTACCTTCCTGCAGGTGATGAGGAACATATCCAGGAGGAAGTGGACCCAGCTCAGCTTCTCCTCCAACTCCCTTCCAACACCAGACTCAGGTCAGCCTCACCTCCCTCTTCCTCCAACTTGTCCAGACACCTTGGAGCCTGAAAGCAGCGCTGGGGGTCCTCTATCTCCTTACCCCCCACAGCCACGGGTCAGGCCTATCCATCCACCATCCTTCCCCCCACACTCCCTCCTCTGAGATGTCACCACCACTGACTGGGAACAGAGCGATGAGGAGTGCTGGACGTGACAGTGCTGGGGGACACCACTCAATGCCGGCTAGTCCCCCCTGACTGGCAGCCACCCTGCAGGGCAGAGCCGAACTGCCCCTCGGTCTCCAGGGCTGGGAACCTTCACAGGAGCGAACGGCCTCGTCTTCGGAAGGCCTGGTGACCTTGAACTGCTGCTGATCTTTCTAGCTGAGTGCTTTTAGCACGGCACCACCAGAGCTCCATAAATAGTAACCAGTACTTTTTTTTTTTAATTGCGTTTACCATCAAATCGGATCTGACTGGTACAGGAGGAGATTGTCCCTCCTTCTCCAGCAGAGCATCTGGTGGATTTGAACCGCGTACCTCTGGGATTGCAGTGCAGCTTCCCACCACTAGGCCATCAGAGCTCGCCCCAGTACATTTTTAGAACAAAGGCTCATGCCCCTCTGGGGCTTCAGACAGCCTCCCCTAGAACCTCTGCCTGGTGGCTGCATGTGCTTCTGGAACCCAGCCAGCCTGTCCCGCCCTCAGGCCCTGTGCACGGCTCCACATCCCCCTGCAATGGTAACGCCCACCAGCCTGTGTGAAGCAGCTGCCCGAGGCTGGGTGAGTGGACGCCAATGTCTGATCAGGTAAGCATACTGAAGAAGGCCGGCCGTCATGCTAGAATGTCACCTCCCTGTGGGCAGGGGTCATCCCCTCAGGACCAGAACTGCACAGAGCAGGAATGAAATAAGCACTGGCCAGACGCATGGCAGGCTCCCACGCACTCATCCTGGATTGGGGCGACCAGGGGTCCCCCTACCTCTGATCCAAAGATGGCGTAAGAACCACACCAGGGCCAGGGGTGGGGTTCGTTCACACCCAGCCCAGTCCCTAGCACCTTCTAGGTCTTGTGGACCTAGAAGTGGGCTCTGCCCAGCTCCCCAAAGCAGCAGGCCTTGTCTAGGGGGCAAGCCCAGAGTCTTACAACCAAGGGGAACTCCAGATTGCAGCCCTAAGACACCTTTCATGTCTGGATCTGATCCCACCCCAGAGCACCTTGAAGGCAAACACAGGCCTGCTAAGCACTTGGTAACACCTGTGAGGACGTGCCACTCAGAAAAACCACAGGAGATCCAGAAGGCACTGGCCCCAAACAGCCCGGCACGCGGGAGGGTACAGGAAAGGAGGGCAAATGGACACAGGAAACCCAGGGAGGGATGGGGGCAAGTGTGGTTACCCTGAGGGGACCTCAGCCAATGTCCTGAAACAAAGTGTGTGCAAATCGTTGAACTGGAATCCAACATGCCTGCAGACACTCCCTCAGCTCCCAACTGTCAAGTGCAGGTGTGGCTAGTGGGGCCGGCTCGGGGCGGGCTGGGCCCACAGCAGGTGAAGCTAGGGCAGGTGTCACTGACAGGTACCAGACTAGGGGAGAGACATGGCAGGCAGGCCCCCCTGGCGTGTGGAATCCAGCCTCCTATCGGCATCTGATCCTGGAGGAAACCCCAGATTAGCAGTCAACTGGGAGATGGGGTGCCCAGCGGCCTGGCTGACCGGTTGGTTAAACAGAGGAGGAGGCAGGTCCTTCCACCCTTGGCCCTGGCAGCTACTCCCTCCTTTCTGATTACAGCCCCATCTTAAGCTCCCACCTCTGCCAAAGGTACACAGGGGTTTTCTTTCTTGTGAACAAAGGCAGTCACTGAGCCAGACCTGGGAAAGCCGCCCCCCCATCCCCCCCAACACCCTGGCATCTCCACCTGTGTTAAGAGTGGAACGGCATTGTTTATGCTGCTTGCGGTGAGAAAATTTTATTGCGGTTTGCAGAGCACACCCGCATCCCCTGGGAGGATCTGCACACAGTCTACTCTGTGACACAGTCTCCCAGGAAATAACACTCTTCTCACTTCCTCTCTGGGGTCCGTCTTTCCCTGCCTTTTGAGCAAACGCTGCCCTCAGGTCTCATGGTGGTCCTCACGGGTATTGTTCTGGTGCTTGCTGGAAGGTGACCGAGGGCTAAAAGGCATCTGGGGGCCAGCTTCGTTCTGCATTTTCCTCCCTCGGTCCAGAACCTTCTGCTGTAGCACCACGCGCAGTGGTGGGCAGTGGCAGCATGGCACAATCTAGGTCTTCTGGTCTCGGAGTCCTGGAGGCTGCGGTCTCGTGGCCCATCAGTCCTTTGCACTGATCAAGTGCTTGATGTATGCTCCATGGATTGCCAGCCCTTTCTTCTGAGGTGCTTCTGGATGGGCTCAAACTTCCAACCTCTCAGTTAGCAGCCGAGCACATGAACTGCTTGGACCGACCAGGCTTGTCTACACCATGAGAAGCAGGATAAGTAAGCACAGGGCCTGGTGCCACTGCCTGGCTCCGCCCCAGCTGCACCACTCATCGCCTGCGTTTCGCTGGGCAACCTCAACGAGTCTCAGCATCTTCATCTGTAAAATGGGAGCGAGTGCAGCTTGTCCTGGAGGCGAATTCTGCTCAAGGTGCAAGGAGTGGCTGCACATACAGGGCCGAGAATACCTCCTGGCTGGGTGGGGGTTTTTCTGCTCAAGGCTCAAGGAGTCCCTGAACGTACAGGACCAAGAATACCTCTCGGCTGGGTGGGGGTTTTCTAAACGCCAGAGTCACCACCTGAGGGACAGGGCCCGAAGCTTCGTCCCACAGCCAAATACGAAAGATCAAGGACAGCTGTGTGCCATGGCTGGCACAGAGTAAGTGAGGAAGGAAAAATAAAACCAAACCCAAGAGCCAAGCCAAACCGGGCGAGCTGGGCACCTCCCGAGGCTGGCACCAGCTGACTGGCACAGAGAAGCATCCAGAGAAGTGTCCCTCAGGAGCGAGCATCCTGGGTCAGCCACGGCAGAAGAGGGAGCCCTGCTGCTCAACATGCCTTCCCCACACGTGCAGCCGCTCTGACCCTCCAAACTGAGACAAACTGGAGACACCTCTGCAGGGAAGAGGGCCATTCAGAGCACAGGATGGTTTTCATGGTAAAAGGCCTGGGTCACTTCTATCAAGCCCCAGCGTGGACCAGAACCCCTCCCACCACTAGTCTCCAAACATCTCCAAACAACAGGCAGAATCTCAAATCCATCATGGGGCTTTGGGGTAAGGCTGTGCCCTGTCCCCTCCACATTGGAATCACCTGGGGGCTTTAATACCCTTGACCCTCAGCAGGGAGCCTGAGCTATCAGTGCCAAAGGCTGGAGAGAGCCCCACACTGGAATCACCTGGGGCCTTTAAAACCCTTGACTCCCAGCTGGGAGGCTCTGTTCCCTCCACACTGGAATCACCTGGGGCCTTTAAAACCCTTGACTCCCAGCTGGGAGGCTCTGTTCCCTCCACACTGGAATCACCTGGGGCCTTTAAAACCCTTGACTCTAAGGCGGAACCTGAGCTATCAGTGCCAAAGGCTGGAGAGAGCAGTAGTGTTTACAGCGCCCAGGTGGTTCCCGCCAGAGCCAGTGTGGAAAGGGTAGGGGGTGGGGTGAGGCTCCAGACTGGGGCTGGGGCGGCCTGCAGTGCCGTGGTGGGCTCGGAAAGGTGGAGCCCAGGAGTTCTGGGCACACCCCTTTAGAGAAGGGCGCACACTGAAAGAGCATGGGCCCCGCGGCTTCCAGCTCTTGGGGATACAGCACAGTCCTCCCGTCCAAGGCGCCCACCGCCTGGGAATCCGGTGCCCGCTCGGGTCCCCGTCCCCCCCCAGGGCCGCATCGGGTCTGGCGGGAGCCGGCACTCCCGGACCTGCAGCTCAGCCCTCCCCAGGCGCCGCCTCGCTCCACGTCGACATCCCTCTCCAACCGGGGAAGGGCTCCTGTCTGGTCTGGTTTAAGGAAAAAGAACAGCAGCCGCGTTCACACTGGCAGCTCTGGGACAGTCGGAGGAGCCTCGCGTGGAGGGGACCTGGGCACACGTCTGCAGCCTGCTACTGGTTCAAGCCAACTCAGCCGGCGGCCCACTTTGGGAACTTTTGGCACTGTTCTCTGTCCCTGGAGCTTCCAATCCCCCTTGGCGTGGACTGGTTGCGGGAGGAGAAAGATCCCAGGGTCAGGTGGGACCACGTCTGCGCGCAGCCAGCCCACCCCCTACCTCTGCACACTCTGGCCCCCTTCCGAGGAGCGTGACTGTCACCAAGTCACTCTCTAGGTCGGCGCAGCACGGAAGCGGGGACCACGGCGCCCAGCCCCACGCTCCCGGACCCCCGGGTCGGCTGCCCGCGCGCTGGCTGCGCGCAGGCGCGTCCTT
>NW_006399898.1:3598673-3605128 GCF_000299155.1 Elephantulus edwardii
TCGGCGGGGCGTTCTGCTCGGCCTCCGGCGTCGATCTCCTCGGGCTCCAGCTGCGCGCCGCCCTCCGCACCTTCCCGCGCGCGCCGCCTTTTCTAGGCGCCGCCCCCGGCCGGCCCGCCCCCGGCCCGGCCCCGCGGGGAGCTGCAGAACCAGCGCGCAAAGAGGTCTTTATAGCGGACCCTCCGCCCTGCAGCGGCGCCGGGCGGCCTCTCCCCACCGCGCGGCGACGGGAGCAACCCTGCACGCGCGCGGCTGCACAACTCTTAACTTCTGCGCCCAATAAAAGGCATCTTTAGAAAAGCCTGTATTTCAAAGGAGGCCGGGCTGGCACTGTGGTCACGTCGCTGGGCTGCGAACCTACAGCGGGAAGTTGGAGCCCACCAGCTAGTTCCACAAACATCCGGCCTCAGAAGACCGTGGGCAGTTCTCTCACCAGGATCTGAGGCGGATTCCACCCTATGCACTTGGGTTTGGGAATTCGCAACCGTGGAGAGGCAGCTGTCGCACTGCCCCCAGCCTCAAGCGCCGCTCCCTGCCTCCCTGACCCCGTTAACCTCGAGTGTCACTGCCCACCCCAGAAGTCTTCCTCCATTACGGGACAACATGTAGGGCCTTGGGGATGGGGATGGGGGAGGGAAAAGGGTCCCCTCTACCCTTACAAGCAGCCTTGTTCACTGACTGTAGCCCGCCCTCCCTCTTGCTGAGCAGGTGATGGGGTCCTTGTGTGACCAGGCCCCTCTGCACCTCCCTCACCCCCCATATGGGTGCAGTATCTCCGTCAAGGGCCAGGTGGTGCCAGGAGCACCTCAGTGGACTTCACCTTCCTGGCCTGTGTCTGCCCCACCTCTTTGAAAGCATTGATCCCTTGATCATCTGACTAGCTTTGCATTAATTCTCTGTCTTGCGGAGACAGAATTACTTAGATGAGGTGAGGAGGGTTGTGGGTGATTCACCTGCCACCCCTGGTCCCAGCCCCACCCCTGTGCCCAGCAGGCCTGAAAAAGCAAGCCACTGTTAGTTAGTGGCCTGAAGTGGGGACAGAGAGGAACCCCCAAGTCCTGCCCAGCCTCCCCGGAAATGAACAGGCACGCAGGCTGAGTAACACTGGACAGGCTGTTCCCACCAAGTGCAGGAAAAACCCAGCCAAACTACAAATGTCAAAGCCCGCAGATGACCCCGGCGACTTCCACCTCTGACCTGTTCAGATCTAATGCCGGGGCTGGAAGCCCACGGAAGCCTCTAGATCCTGACCGTAGTGCCAGATGCTCTGCTGATGTCAGTGAGGGCAGGGAGGCCCACATTTCCATCACCGCCTCTGCCCGGGACTGGAGGGTAGCCTCGGGGCTGCAAGAACGGGAGCCGGAACTCCTGCCACGTGGAGCCCGCCAGGCCAGGTGCCACTGCCAAGGAAGGGGCCTTTACAGAGACCCCTCACCTGTGCCAGGGACTTGAGGTTTCCTCTGCCAGCTACTGGGGAGACAGAGATGTGTGGGCAGGTCTTAGGAGCGCTGCCATCCCAACCTCCTCCAGACTTTGCTTCAAGAGAGCACAGTGGGGCCAGAAACGAGGGCAGAAAAGGGGACGATTAAAGTGGAAAGGGCATCAGGGTACTTCCCCTGCTGGAAGCCCTGCAGAACCCCTGCTGGGAAGGGAGCCATCCACTTTGAACTTTGAGGTCACGTAGTGCACAATGAGGAAAGAATGATGACCTATACAGTGACCCCCAAGCCTCAGGGCTCGCCCAGCATCCTGGCATGAGAACTGGGGTGCCCAGGCTGCTCTGCAAGGGGTGTAAGCTCAACATTGGCTGACAGAGAACCTGGAGTGCAGGGCATGACTGGAGAGTACATTCTCACTGAGCAGGGCTGGCCAGCCTGGGGGGTGGAGCCCTGCTCACAATGCAACTCTGTACATGCGTGGACGCACACCTGTGTCCCCACTCAGACGCACAAGTGTCCTGAGGGCCGGGACACTGCCCACAAGCAGTTCCCTCACAGAGCAACCCCACCCACCCTGTGCCACCTTCACGATCGCCCCAGTGTCCCCGGGCCCAGGGTAGCTGCACCTCGTCCAGCAGCCACATCTCCTTTCTAGATGGAGGCGAGGTCACCAAGAGGGCCCCAGCCGTCGCCAGGATCACAGTGGGCGCCTCAGAACCCTCAGCCACGCACTGTCTGGGGTGAAGGGCAGCCCTGCTCAGGCCAGAAGATGCAGCCCCTCCCCAGTGAGGCCACAGCTGTCCACTCGTGGCTCAGAGCACTCTGGTGCACAGTCCACAGAGCGGAACCCAAAGGCAACACATCTCTGGGAGCTCAAATCCAACAGCCGCTCCAAGCCAGAAGGAACCTCCTGTAGGGTTTTGGGCTTGGAAATTACAGGAAGGTCGGCTGGGGTCAATGCTGACTGACAGCAAAGCTGCAGCTGATGCAGCTTCTGCCTGAGAGGCTGTGTCTCTTCTGTCAGATTCCAGACCCCGGCAGCGGGGAGAGGAATGCACCCCAGGGAGGAGGATGGGGGGGCTTTCCTTCCCAAGGAGGCAAGGGGCCCTGTCAATACTGCCCACCACCGGCGAGTGGAAGGACGGGCAGCAGCCTCCTCTCTGTTGGCCCTCTCAGGCCATGCAGGCTGGCATCCTAACTCTTCCACCTGGCAGCTGTGCAAAGTGGGCAGGTGTGCACCCTCTCTGTGCCTCATCTGGAAAGCAGGGATGGTCCTAAAGGGATTCTGTGGGGAGTGAAGGGCAGCGTAAGCAGGGTGCTTCCAGGCGTGCCCGGCTCAGGGCAGCACATGCGACAATGCCAGGGAGAAGACCCCATGGTCAGCCCCTGCTCTGGGCCACTGCCCGGCCCCTCGAGGGCTTAGCATTACGAAGGGCGTTCTGATGGTCTTGTGGAAAGGAGCTGTGCCGCCATCCCCAAAACACGCAGTTCGAATCCTCCGGCAGCTCTGCAGGAGAAAGATGGTCAGTCTCCTCCCGTGTGATTCACAGACTCTGAAAACCCGCTGGAGGGCCAGCCTGAGTCTGTTCTGACTTGATAACACTCAGCAAAGACAACTAGCGTTACCAGGATGGACTGTGCCCAGTGGTGCCCCCGGGGCCTCGGATGCAAAGGGCCTTCACCGATGTGGTCATCCTAGGACGCGGTCACCCTGCATGGAGCAAGTCTACCCGGGACATTTCCCCAACAATGTGCACTCACGTCATATCCCTGTGTCCAACTTTTCCGTCAGCCTGTCACCGTGAAGGTCCCGTCTCCCAGAGACCCTACAGGACAGGGTGGCACCGGCCCGAGGCTGTCCACGCCGTGAATCTTCATAGCAGCAGACTACATACTTCCTCCTTTGGGTCTTTTTGTTAGTTTTTCTTTTCTTATTGTGTACCATTGAATCGGATCCGTCTGGCACAGGAGGAGATTGCCGCTCTGTCTCCAGCTGAGTATCTGGTGGATTCGAACCGCACGCCTTGGGCACTGCAGAGCAGCTTCTTGCCACTAGGCCAGCAGAGCTCCCTATACTTTCTCATTTTTTGCAGAGTGGGACATCCATTAACTTGTACAACAACCACCACCACGCAGTATTTTCAAAGCTGAGACAAGGCCTGCATGGGCACAGCACAGCCTGAATGGGGAGTGACAGGAAGGGACGAATGCAGCGGGCTCTTTGTCTCTCACAGGGAGAGTCCCCAGATGTGGTCTGTGCTGAGGGACCCCAGAAATCAGGGTAAATATCACAGACAGCCTGGAAGCTGCCAGCAGGAGGGCTTAGGGAGGAGAGAGTCAAGGGGAGACAGGGCGGTGGAGAGCGGGGCTTTCTCCTGCAAGCCTTGCCCACTCCTGGCCTTAATAAAGAGCACTTAATAAAAAGAAGGCTGCTTCAAGTTAAAGGTTCTGTGTCCGTATCACCTTGATTTGGGTGGCTGGTGGCTGTTAGTGCAGTCGGTTAAGAGTGGCGCTGTTAACGGAAAATTCGGCAGTTCGAATCCACCAGTCAGCTTCTGTCACAAGGACCCTGGGGAAGCCCATGGGCAGCTCTGCTCTGTCCTGGGGGGTCACCTGAGCAGCCTCGGTGGGGTGCTGTCCCCCAACCCCAGGGGCTCTATAGTTTTCCTTGTGGTCCATCTCACTCAAGGGGCTTTTCCTCGGGGTCTGCCTTCCTGGCCTGCGGTCCCTGCCACCATTCCAGAATGGACTTTAGGGGCCAGTTCTTGTTGTGACAGACACCGCTGGAGGCTAGCTGGGCTTCAGGCCTGCCCGGTCACACCTCCAGGGCTTAGGCAGTTTTCAGCTTTAAAGGCCGTTCCTGGAAGCCTCTCCCAAGCCTGAGTCAACAAAACCCAACACATGTCCTCAGCTCACACCTTCAGGCCAACACGGGGACTCGGAGGAGGACGGAGGGGAGCCAAACCCCAGCGTCCTGAAGTCAGAGGAGCCCCTACCCCAGGCCATCATGACAGTGGTGATGGGCGGACACTACCCATCTTTTCCCAAGGATCTGCTGGTGGACTTGAACCCTGGGACACACCGCCTTGAGGTTAACAGCATCATCCACTATGAGCTACGGAGTCCACATAAACCAGGGCTCCCGAGTCTATTAAGGGTTCAATATCATGATGAAAAATGAAGTATTTCGAGAATGACCCGATTAGGAACAGAGACGTGGACACGCACTGTGGCAAATCCAACACCAGGAGACGTGCTCGGTGCAGGGTTGCCATGACCTTCAACTTGTGAGCAGACAAGGCCTGACTTGTGAGCTGTCATGAAATGAAGTGTGATAAAGCAGTGTACGTCTGGAATCCAGACACCGAGACAGCTCTTCGAAAGTCATCATGCCGGAACTTTGTCAACTTACGGGTGGTTTGTGGTCTGCGCTTCCTGTGAACAAGCTAGTGCACCTTCAACATGATGCAGCACGCAGGCAGGTCTGGGGAGCCCTGGGGGTGCAGGAGGGAGCCCCACTCTGCTTCCTGAAATAGTGGCAGTGTGCGCCCACCAGCTATTCTGAGGGACGACGATTTGCAGCCTAGACCCCCTCTGCACAGACCCCGGCTGTCGTGCCCGGCTGTGAGCCGGAATCGACTTGATGGCTGGGGGGTGGTGGGAGGGGTGGTAGTGTTTCATATCATTTTGTAGTTTAGCGAAGACCAGGGCGGGTGATGGGCATTCAGAAGGCTGAGCAGACCTTCCCTAGCCTGTGCCAGACATACAGCCCCCTCTGTATGGAGGGAAAGGGCAGAAGCCGTTTCCAGCCTGATGTCCCCTTGGTGCCTGAGCTGAGCCGGGCGCACAAACACCGTTTCTATTCATTCATTCCTCAGGGAAGATGCAAGTCCAGGCAACGACAATGGCTGTGTAGTTTTCAGCTGATAGTGAAGACAAGGGGCTCAAAGGGGAAGCAAAGGAAAAGCTTGGGGCTCCTAGCATGATGCCCAGGGCTCCCCAAAAGGCAGAGTCGAGGTGCCAGACCCAAGGACTTGTGTGGTCCTGGGGTGGTGGGCCAGGCCAGCCCGAGAGTGCTGCCCCGAGTGGCTGCGGCCGTCTACCCAGTGTTGCGTGGTCACCACCGGGTACCTGCTCAGTGACCCTGGCACCAGGGACACTGCCAGACACAAGTCAAGCCCTGACCCGCTTGTGTGTGGAGAAAATGATGGAACCTGATCCCTTCAGAGAGTTAAGAGACCAGGGGCCCCAGAAGGTGTAAAGGGCCCCCTTCCAGCTTCCCACCGAAGCTAGCACCTCAGGAGAAAGACACAATCTATTTCTACAGAAGCAGCCAGTGAAAACCCGGATTGCGGTGACAGGCACGGGCCTCAGTGAGGTAGGGTCCACTAGAAACAGCACAGAAAGGAAGTGGGGCCAGCATGGAGCAGCCTAGGCCACGGACAGGATGACCCTCTTGAGAGGAGACTGGTGAAGAGAAAGTTATTCCCAGCAGAAGACATGGAAGGTCTAAGAGCCCCAGATCTGAACCTTTGTCTATAACCAGAGAACCAGCAGGAGAGGCGGGGGGATGTGGAGGGAAGAGGACAGACGCAGGCGTGAAGAGCTGGGACGAGGAGGAGCCCCCCAGGCATCAACACCGGGTGGACCCCTTACCCGCACGTGCAGGAGGAAGGCAGTCGGGGCCACACGAGGAAGTCACGGCCACTCCACCCAGGACAGCAGCCGCCTGGCCTCTGTGCTAGCTCGTGGGTGGTAGTTATCATTTCCCCAAGCAGACTACACACTTCTCCAAGGTGGAAATGTAATGCAAGATGTGGATCTCCTTTCTGCAAATTTCCCCACTATGCTCAGTTTAACAGAAGTCTCATCAACTACTGTTTAAAGAGATGAACTGCTAAATGGATTGGTTCATGCCTGAATGGATGGAGAGTTAAGAGGATGTGGAAAGGGGTGCAATGGAGGGAGGGAGGGATGGATGATGGGTGGGTGGGTGGATGATGGATGGGTGGGTGG
>NW_006399898.1:3605569-3607916 GCF_000299155.1 Elephantulus edwardii
GGATGATGGATGGTGGGTGGAGGGATGATGGATGGTGGATGGATGGATGGATGGATGGATGGGTGGATGGATGGGTGGATGGATGGTGGGTGGGTGGAGGGATGATGGATGGTGGATGGGTGGATGATGGATGGATGGGTGGGTGGATGGATGGGTGGAAGGAGAATGGGTACATGCCTATATGGATGGAAGAATAGATGGGTGAACAGAAGGGCAAATGGATGAATGGCTGGATGGACAGGCAGATGAATGGATGAATAATCAAGTAGATGGAAGGTTGGGGGAATGGTTAGGTAAATGAAGTACAAGGAAGGATGGGTGGATGGATGGACAGGTAGATGAATAATCAAGTGACATAAGGATGGGTGGACAGACAGGTAAATGGACAGATGTGTGGGTGGGTGAGGATGATCAGAAGGATGGTAAATGGATGAATAGATTGGTAAATGGATGGATGGATGGATGGGTAGTTGGATGGAAGAATGTTGTTATTGTTGTTATGTGCCATGGAGTAGCCTGAAACTCATAGCGACCCTATGTACAGCAGCCCTAAACCCTGCTCTATCCCTTGACAATCTTACTGTCTACAGCACACCTATCCACATGACCCCATCATGGAGTCAAACCATCTCTTCAAAGGTCTTCCTCTCCTGTGCTGTCCCTCCACCCTCCCAAGCATGATGTCCCTCTCCAAGGATGGGTCCCTCCTTGCAACATGTCCAAAGTATGTCAGACGAAGCTTCAGAATCCTTACCTCCAAAGAGGAGCCTGGCTTCACCCTCTCTAGGATGAATCTGTTTGTTTTCTTGGCAGTCCATGGTATGGTACATTCAATACTCTTCTCCAACATCATAGCTCAAAGGCATCAACTCTCCTTCTAGCCTCCCTAGTCATTGTCCAGCTCTCTGATGCATAGCAAGTAATTGCAAAGACCATGGACTGTATCAGGCTCACCTTTGTCTCCAGACTAACATCTCCATTCAGACTGACATGAAGGATTATAGGTATCAAACAAAAAAACAAAGACACCTAAAGCCAAACCAATTGACACAGGACCAAAAAAATTCTATTAAAAAAGGGAGGAAATCTAATTTCCTTGGGGTATATTTCTAGTAGTGGAATAGCTGCATCATATGGAGTTTCTATGGCCAACTTTTCGAGGAAATGACAAGCTGTCTTGCAGAGTTGCTGCACCGTTTTACAATCCCACCAACAGTGTATGAGAGTTGACATCCTTCTAACATTTACTGGTTGCTGCCCTGCTCATCCTGGCCACTTGGGGTGAGGTGGTATGTCATCGTGAGTTTGATTTGCATCTCTCTTATTGCCAGGGTTTGTGAGCATTTTTTCATATGTCTGTTGGTCATCCACATGTCTTCCTCTGTGAAAAGTCTTTCCACGTCTTTTGCCCATTCGGTCATTGGGTTATCAGTCTTTTTCTTCTGGAAGCCCAGGAATATTCTGTAAAGTTTTGTTATGAGACCCATGGAGGGAGGGGACAAGGAAGGAAATGGGAAAGATCTGGGTAAAAATACAGGGTAATTATGGGCAAGGTCCAATGGTGATTAATTTTATAAAACAGAACACATGAGAATGTATCAGACACAGTAAGAACGAGGATTAGTGTGAAACACAATGTATACAAACTTCGTAAACAAAGCAATAAAAAGGGGGGAAGGAGAAAAAAAAAGTCTTGAGTGGAATTTCACCTTTAAAATGAAGCCTAAAATCATAAGATTGTAAAAGTGAGCCAATCGCACCTCGACAGGGCTTAGTAAATACTAATTCTCAGAATGGCAAAGAATGATTCTTGAGTTTCACTTTATGTCCCCCCCACCCCCCAAGCGAGTTGTCCAAAAGTAAAATGTAACATTCTTTTCTTCCTTCTTCCCACTGACTTTTGCGGCTCTGTGGCTGAGAATTTTCTTTTTGTTGAAACGTCTACATGTTTCATCCCCACGTCCACAGGCTTCTCTTAATCCTTTGAAATTCACTGTCTCCTAGTCCAGACCCAGGAGAGATTTGGGTCTTGGCTGAGTGTGTCTTGGAGTATGCCGTGTTCCTCAAGAACTTCCAGGTGGAAGATGCCTCACTGACAACTTCACACAACACATGAATTCCCACAGGAGTCACTTTCTGTGTCCCGTGTACACGCCGGCGAGGACTCTGGAATGAACACCGCACACTGAAGGACATTTAAAAAAAAAAAGGTTCTCGCACAGGGAGTCCACTTGGAGACAGGAAGGGCTAGGGCATAATCACTTAAGGGTGTGTCAGGGATGAAAGGACGAACTGGAGAAACAAGCACGGGGAGATGGTCGGACAGATGGGCAGACAGGTGAGAAGA
>NW_006399898.1:3608094-3613454 GCF_000299155.1 Elephantulus edwardii
AAGGAAGGAAGGAAGGAAGGAAGGAAGGAAGGAAGGAAGGAAGGAAGGATAGATGGATGAAGAGATGGATGGATGGATGGATGGATGGATGGATGGATGGGAATGATGGAAGGATGGATGATGGAAGGATGGAAGGATGGAAGGATGGATGAGTGGCCAGATAGATGAATGGATAAGATTAACAGATGGATAAATGGCTAGATGAGTGCATGGGTAGACAGATGGACAGATGGACAGGTGAGTGAACAGGCAGATGGGCTGGTAGACAGATGCAAAGATGGCTGGGTGTGTAAATGGACGGGTGAGTGAACAAGTGGACGGAGGAGTGGACTGATGGATGGATGATGGGTGAGTGAGTGGGTGGGTGGGTAGATGAACTGACGGACGGAAAAGAAGTCTGATGTTCTGCTTCAGAAAAGTTAGCAGCCAAGAACCCACCGTGAGCTCAGCTCCACTCTGACACACGTGGGGTGACGTGAGCCGACAGTTCTTCACTGGCTGCGGTTTGGACCGGGTTTCAGGACTTCACTGCTCCGTCTGGCTTTGAGGCAATTGGCGGATGTGACTGGAGGCTGGAGGCACTGACATGGCCGATCTTGGGAGCTTCCGGGCGGCTACGTGCCCCGATTCCCTGCCATGTGCCCTACTTCTGAGCACTGTGCTTCTAGCCTACTTACTTTGATGACATTCATGGGGAAAATCTCACAGTGGGTCAGAAGTTTTTGCCCTAAATCCAGAGAAAGATAAAAAACAACAGCAAAAGGGAAAAGGGTTTGGGGTTTTTTTTGTTTGTTTTTTAAAAATAACCTAAAGAACCACGGAATGCTCTTGCCAAGCAAATAATTTCCAGGATTTTTTAACATATAAGAAGACCTGAGAGCTGTTGGAACCACCATTAAGAAACAGCCGCATTTTCGACTCTGCTCCGGCCGTCGGGGCCTGGTGGAGTCTGTGCTTGGAAGTCCCCTGAGCATCTGGAAACTTCTCTCCATCTCTCCTCCTGCTGGGCTTGGGAACTAGTTTTTCTTTTTCTACAGACCCTACTTGTGTCTCTAATCAAAACAGAAGTGTGAAGTTAACGAAATGTCTCTTTGACCCCGGGGCTGGATTCTTCCTGTCCCTCAAAGCTCAGCCTGGATGCCGCCTCCTCCGAGGAGCCTCCCCAGATTCCTCTTCCTTCCCGCCCCTCACTCTGTTCCCATCTCCCTGCATGACAGCCTGCACGGAACCCACAGGCGCCCACGCAGCCTGGCTCACTTCTGCGTGTCTTCTAGCAGACGGGCACGGTGGTGGGTCAGTGATAGAAGTCTCCCCTCCACGTAGGAAGCCGAGTTTGATTCCCTGTCAGTGCACCTCGTGTGGGCCCCGTCTGCCTTCGCGGGGAGCCTGTGTGCAGCTGGGATGCTGAACAACCTTCAGATGAGCTTCCAGACCAAGACCAAGCAGGAAGAAAGGCCTGGTGAGTCACTGCTAGATCTCAGACTATGACACGCCCCCGTTCCAGTGGTTGGGTCCACAGCATCCCCCAGGGAGAGGAAAGGACTGGGCAGTCTCTGTCCCCGAGTGCTTGGCATCAACATGATGGTGGTGACAGCCAACATCAGGACCTGGAGGACAGGCCTTAGCGGGGAGGCAGGACTGGCCCAGCCTTGTTGACACCCAGAATCTGCAAGTGGCTCACTGCCCCTCCAGCCCCTGGTGCCCCTGGGGGGCAGCGCAGAGTGGCCCACAGACTGGCTCCCCCGGCTCCTGGGGTGCAGTGGGTGGGGTGGGGAGGAGGATGACTGTAGGATGCAAGCAGCGCCGTGTGGAACGCCTTAGCCACTGCACCACCACAGCTTCTCCCCAGGCACCTTGGGTGCCAGATAAAGGTCCGACTGCGTCAAATGGCAAGCTTCAGCCCAAACCATTTGAGAGGAAGTGACAGAAAACACAAGGCTTTCTGGAAGACGTGGTCTTGACTTCCAGGGTTTCTTGATGAAAAAAAGTGAGATGAATGAGGGTCTTGTGCAAAGCTTGGTGTGAAGAACCGGCGTTGGTGGAAGGAACACAAGGAGCCCATTGTGCGTGACACTCTAAGGTTGTGAGTGCTCAGAAAACACTGGCCGATAATAAATCACCCCTCCTCATAGCACAAGGCCAATAATAAACAGCCCCTGCCGACCGGAGAGGGGGCCGAGCCTGCCATCACGCTTGCTCCAAGTCCACACCGAACACTTCCAGCCTGTGTGTTTCTGAGACGCTGCTTGACCCCTGGGACAGTTCACCTTGCCTTGTGACGGTCTAACACTGTCAGTCCTCAGCCTCCCCCTCCAGCAGCGGCAATCCTCGGCGTCTGTCTCAATCACCTGTCGCTGCTCTAACAGAGGTGCCACCGAGGGTGGCTTCACAGACTGGACGTTATCTCCCATCACGTGGGGGCTACACGCCCTATTTCACGGTGCTGGCTCTAGGAGGAAGCGCCTTCCTCTGTCAGTCCTGGAGAATGATCCTTGTCTCCCCCCACCCTGGGGGTCCCCAAGTGTCTTGGCGTCAGTTCCTGGGTCAAGGGGGCTCCCTGCAGGGACCTGGGAAGCACGTCATACGGCCTGCCTGCTCAAGGTGGGTGGGGACAAAGGGACACGGGCTGGCCCACAGGGAGGGATGGCGGCTACTGTGACCAAGAATGCCATCTACCATCACTTTAAGGGAAGGCTCACCTAATCTCTTTAGAAAATTGAAGTCTTTTCTCAGTCCTAGCTTTCAGAATTATGAGAAGGCCCAAAAGAGACACAGACACAGACACACACACACAGAGAGACATGGACACACATAAACAGTAGCACATAAACTCAGACACACACAAGTAATAAAGACACACACATATAAATACAGATACACATACACAGTCACACATATCCACACATTCAGTACATACACACACAAATACACATACAAACGCATATCTACACACACACACAGAGATGCTGCTCCGTGTTGTCCACACCCCGGGGAACCCAGGCTCCCCCAGGACTCCGCACAGGAGGACTGGACACACGGACAGAGCCCGACTTCCCGCTGCAGCTCTGTTCTTCAGTCTCAATCACGCCCACTATTTGTGTTCCTGCAGCCCTGAGGAAGGATAAGAGAGACCGAAGTACTGGTCTTTAACACGACGCTGGCGAAGACGGAACGTAGCACAGACAGCACAGGAGGTGCTGCAGGGGCCTCCTCAGAAGGGGGGACGGGGCTTCGTCTCACACACTTTTGGGCATCTCACCGGGAAGGGCCAGGCCTAGAGAAGACATCATGCTTGGACAGCAGAAGGGTGGCAAAGGGGAGGAAGACCCCCGTGGAGAAGGACCGACCCTGCAACAGCGGCTTAAGCTTGGTGGAGATGGAGGACAGCACAGGACAGGGCGGCCTCTTGCCCTGTTGTCTGTGGGGTCACAGGGAGCTGGAACCAATTCAGAGGCACCTGAAAAGCACCTCCCCCCGCCCTGCTCGGGAACAGGGCAGTCCCTGATCGCGCCCCACTGCCCACGTGGGCTCACACACACACACATGCACACTCACACACACTCTCATACGCCCACATACTGTCACATCCCCATCAGGCGCAAAATGTAAACCAAACCGTATCCACAGACCAATGACTGTTCACGTGACAGTGCAAAGGTCCGGACGGCGCAGTTCTGTGATGCCAAATTCTTGGACAATTGATGCCAAGGCACCAAACAGCAGCAACAACGTGATCCTCGGAGGAGCCAGACCTGCCATGAGCCCATGAGCCAACCTCAACAACCAGAGACCAAGCGAGACGCTGGGGCACCGTCAGCCAACACAGGGAAGGTTCTAGAAGGATGGGCCAAGTCTGGTCTGGCTCCGGAGCCATGGAGGTGTGACCCCGAGTTACAATATTTACCTTCTCACGGTGGGATGAATGCCGCCTCAGACAGATGCTTCCCACAGCTGTTTGTGGCGGCCAGTGGCAGGCCGGTGCCGAGATGGGGCCTGGGGCGGCGCTGACAAAGGGGCCACTGTCTGGCTGCCCGTGGGAGCCAGGCCACGGGAGTTTGCACAGCTGCGGCGGGAAGCAAACGTGTGGCTAACCTGGGCCCGGCGGCGGCAGTAAACCGACACCTTCCAGATGCTGGTGCCTGCCTTGCGGTACCCATCGCAGATATGCAGTCCCCAGGTACACGCGAGGGCACGCAGGTACACATGAGCAGTCACAGATATGCTGTCCCCAGGTATACGCGAAGGCACACAGGTACACATGAGCAAAGTCATAGATATGCTGTCCCCAGGTACACGCGAGGGCACGCAGGTACACATGAGCAAAGTCATAGATATGCTGTCCCCAGATACACGCAAGGGCACGCAGGTACACACACACAGGTACACGTGAGCACACAGTCACATGCACATATACTGTCTCCTAGTACATGCAAGGGTACGCAGGTACACATGAGCACAGTCACAGATATGCTGTCCCCAAGTACACGCAAGGGCACACAGGTACACACACAGGCACATGTGAGCACAGTCATACACAGATATGCTGTCCCCAGGTACACGTGAGGGCTGCAGGTACACACACACAAGTACACATGAGCACAGTCACATGCAGATATGCTGTCCCCAGGTACATGTGAGGGCTGCAGGTACACACACACAGGTACACGTGAGCACAGTCACATGCAGATATGCCGTCCCCAGGTACACACGAGGGCACGCAGGCACACACACACAGGCACACGTGAGCACAGTCACACGCAGATACGCTGTCCCCAGTACATGAGAGAGCACTGTCTGCCTCTGTGCGCCCCAGGCTGGGACCTCAGGTGGGTGTGTGGGAGTCAGGGGTGAGTCACTTTCAGGTGAGCCCAGGTTCAGTGTCACCACACTGCCACCACTGTTCTCTACGTGCTGAGGGGTGTGTGTGCATGTGTCCGTGCGGGGCCCGTTCAGCTCCAGGGCTTTCCTCAGTGGTCATGTCCAGCACCACAAGGGGAGGGCTCAGAGGAGCTGAGGGCGGACAGGATTTGCCGGCTGGGCACACTCCCTCAGTCCTTGAGATGGTGAAGGACAGTCACACGAGGGCCATCACAGCCAGGGTGCCCAGGAGGTCACACACTGGGGACCCTGCGGTGTCTGAGCCACTGTCATACGAGACAAGTGCTCAGCTGCCTGGGGGCAGACGTCCAGGGGACTGTGTGGTAGGGGGCTGGGAGCCAGGGGGCAGACATGCAGGATGCTGTGCAGTCAGGGGCCAGGGACCTGGGGGGACAGACGTCCAGAGGACTGTGCAGTCAGGGGCCAGGGACCCGGGGGGACAGACGTCCAGAGGACTGTGCAGGAGGGGGCCAGGAACCTGG
>NW_006399898.1:3613575-3627261 GCF_000299155.1 Elephantulus edwardii
ACCTGGGGGCAGGCGTGTAGGATGCTGTGTGAGGGGGGGCCAGGGACCCGGGGGGACAGACGTCCAGAGGACTGTGCAGGAAGGGGTCAGGGACCTGGAGGGTAGACGTGCTGGACACTGTGCGGGCCAGGGACCCGGGGGGACAGATGTGCCGGGGACTGTGACAGCCGGACCCCCAGCCACACTCCAGCTCCGGCACCTTCTCCGGTCAGGCAGGCCTCCCATCACACACACTCATCAGCTCAAGCTCACCGCCGTCCCTCGCTACACCTGCAATAATACAGCACAAATGGACCAGCCTCAAGAACCCAGAACTTGACTCCAAGCCCTGGAGCCAGGGCTTCCGCAGGGTCTTGCTGGGCTGCGTGCCATGCTGGGGGCTCCAGGGGAGAATTCGGGTCGTCCTTTTGGCTTTTCTTACTCACGGCCAGCAACGCTGGGTGCATCCTGCCTTCGTCTCTCTGGCTCTCTCTCCCTTGGTCACATCTCTGACTCCCTCCCACCACCTCCCACTTTGAGGAAGTCCTGTGATCACCTGGGTGCCCTGAGTGGTGCCAGTGGAGAAGCACCCAGCGGCTAACAGAGAGGCTGGAGGCCTGAATCTGCCCTGGGACGCCTCTCGGAAGAAAGGCCTGGTGATTGAACCAGTCACTGAAAACAAAGGGTAACGACGAGAGACTCTCGCTCTCCCGGTAATTTGCGGGATAGTCAGCCATCTTCGCCAACACCACAGTTCAAAGGTGTCAACCTGTCTTCAGTTTCCTTATTCACCATCCAACTTTCACATGCACAGGAAGCAGCTGGAAAAACCACAGTTGGGGGTCTTACCCACCTTGGTCTTTAATTGGACATCCTTGCACTTTTACACTTCAAAGAGATCCTCAAAAAACAAAAATAAAGAGGTCCTCGAGAGTGGACACAGTAAGTCCTTTGAGGTGATTTTGGCTCTAAGTGAACTGAAATCCTTGGCAACGTCAATCTTCCCTGCACGTCCCCTGCTGCTGCTTGGACGTCCAGCGTGAGGGCTGCGTTTCCTCTACGTGAAGCCGTGTCCCTGGGCTGGGCTCTTTGTTCCTTTGAGCTCTAGCCCTGCCGTACTTCCCACCCTCACACCAGGCTCTCCGACCCACTCTGGCCAGCAGACACAGGCAGCTATCAGCGTGTAGCACTTCCAGTGTCAGATCTCTGCCATCTTCGTGACACGAGCCCAGGTGAGCCCTAGATGACACTGATCTCATGTATCAGCTGTGACGTCCAACTGTCTGCTCACACAGTCGTTCTGGCTGTGGTCATGGGTGGTTACCTCCTCAGCTGAAGACCTTCAGGGAAACAGGGAGTTCCCCAGGGTGTGCCCTGCCTCTCCACTGCAAACAGACTTTGTGCTCAAATTCTCATGTTCCCTAGGAACATCTCTGAATTTAAGTCTGGGGCCAACCTAGCCTGGGGAAGTCTGCAGCCCAGTGACTGTGACACTGATTTGTCCTGGTGTTGGCCGCATCACCAGGAGGGGCCAGTCCCTGGAGACGGGCATCATGCTTGGAAAGGCAGAGGGTCCGTGGGAAGAGGACGCTTCAGCGAGCATGGCCGACATGGTGGCTACGGTGACGGTCAAGCCCAAAGCCCAGCAGGGACTGCAGCCCGAGGACGTGCAGGAGCCGGCAGGCGCTGCCCTGTTGCACGTGGGGTCGCTAAGCGTCGGGGCTGAATGGCTCCTACAACCGCAGCAAAGTTCCTCCCAACGCCCCACTTAGATGCACAATCTCTTGGGTAAACAGTCCATCCTGTCAGCAAAGACAAGCAGGGCTCGCCGTCCCGCTCCTGGAAGAGGGGTGCACTGCAGCTCCGGCCACTGTCTCAGAGCCCCGTTTCCTGTGGACCCAACACTACCTGTGGGGCGGCGTCCTTGTCAAATATGGCGAGGCTGCGGGGGTCAGGAACTCTCTGTCTAGCTGTGAGCAGGTGAGCCCACTCGCTAGCGACCCCCCACCCCCCACCTGCCTCGCCACGCCTTCCCTCAGACGCGAGAGACACAGGACGGAGAAAGGGGCGAAGGAGATCAACTGAGCGTTAATCAAGACGGCGCTATTTCTCCACTTCCGTCCACAAACCACAGCCTTCCACTCCAATGACCACTGCTGATGGGCCAGTCCCGCTCAGAGAAGCCTGCAGGACAGAGCAGACCTGCCCTCCAGGGTCTCCGAGCTGTAGTCTCCGGCCAAGCAGCCTGCTGTCACATCTCTCTCCTGCAGAGCTGCTGGTGGGCTCAGATTAACGGGGCAAAGACAACGAGCACGTGCGGGGTTTTCTGCTGGTCAGAGCAGAGTCCAGGCCCGCGAGGCTCTAGAACATGCCCGTGTACCATACTGCCTCCCAGGACGCGGCCGGTCGTAGACACACGTGCCCTTGGCGTGTCTGCCAAGTTTCCCCGCACACATCAGCAG
Source organism: Elephantulus edwardii (assembly GCF_000299155.1). Taxonomy (NCBI): domain Eukaryota; kingdom Metazoa; phylum Chordata; class Mammalia; order Macroscelidea; family Macroscelididae; genus Elephantulus; species Elephantulus edwardii. Next base: position 3,616,017 of record NW_006399898.1, read on the forward strand.
AGGACACTTCAGTCCAGACCCAGACAGAAACCTCGGACAGACTGCAAAGAGCTGGGTCAGGGGCCCACCTGCTTTCACCAGGTCACTGTGCTGAGGTGTCTGGATGCCTTAAAAGAATCATGCCAAGAGTTCTTGACTTGATCGAGGGACACGGAATCGATCCAACATGTATGCTGAGGAAGCCATCCAAGTGGCCAGACTATGTGAAGACTGGGGCATTAGGACGAGAGGAAGACTCGTCAACTCATCACCAACCTGTACTGTGCAGATGATATACTCCTGTCTACAAAAAGCACTTGAAGCACTCTTTTTTTTTTTAAAAAAAAAAAAGCACTTTTTCAAGAAGATCAAAGACTACAGCCTTCAATATGGACTACATCTCAACATCAAGAAAACAAAAATTCTCCCCCCTGGACCAACAGGTGACATCACGATAGACGGAGAAAAGACGGACACCAACGACTTGCTTTTACTCTGATCCACGATCAACATCCGCCGTGGCAGCGGTCAAGAGGTCAGGAGACACACTGCACTGGGGAATCGGCTGCTGAGGGTATCTTCAAAGTGCTAGGTAGCGGGGATGTCAGTTCAAAGATCGAGCGGCGCCTGACCCCAGCCCTGGCGTTTTCAACTGCTTCTCACGCTTGTGACAGTGGGACAAAGAGTAAGGAAGACAGTAGGAGGACCACGGATAAGGAGTGGAGGACGCACCACATTCTCACGAGAACAGAGACATCAGCCCAGAGGAGGTGAACCCAGGGTGGTGCGTTCGCATCAAGGATGGTAAGGCTTTGTCTCATAAACGTCAGGCGTGTTAATGGGGGGTGGGGGGAGGACATGCTTGGAGAAGTGGAGGGTCAAGGGGGGGCGAGGAAGACTCTTCATGAAGTGGGGGTGCACAGAGACTGTGGCGAGGGGCTTAAGCACAGCAGAGATTGAGAGGATGGGGCCAGACAGGGCAGGATGGTGACAGATGGGGCAGGATGGTGACAGATGGGGCAGGATGGTGACAGACGGGGCAGGATGGAGCCAGATGGAGTCAGATAGGGCAGGATGGAGCCGGATAGGGCAGGACGGGGCAGAACGGAGCCAGATAGAGGAGGACGGGGCAGAATGGGGCCAGATGGAGCCAGATGGGGCAGAATAGGGCCAGCTAGGGCAGGGTTTCAAGGTTTTGTTCTGATGTACATAAGTGCTATAGGTCACACTGAGCTTGGAACCTAACAAAACAATAAAGCATTTCTTAGGGCACTAAGAACGCTCACTTTCCGTGCAGGAGATCCCTGTGCAATGATCAGCCAACACACCTCGTTCACAGCCACCATCCAGCGGCCAGCAGAGGCTGTGTTCACAGGCAGAGACGGCTGAGTTAGACGGGCCAGGAGGAAAGGCCTGGTGCTCCTGCAGGGCCACCAGGGGCTGGCACCCAGCTCAACAGCAAAACACCCCCCTGGACCCTACCTCTGCTGATTTCTGGTGAAGAATGAGAGGCACTGTCAGAACTCACCTCTGGCTTCCCAAGACACCCCCATCAGCAAGGGCTCTGGAGGTGGGGTGCGTAACTTGGAAGACCCCCACATTTACGCCCTGGAGCTCCGTCCATTCTCCTCCAGGCAGTCTCGGTCTAGGCTGGCTCCTCTCCACCCTCTGGAGACGGTGTCCAAGGCCTGGCAGGACCCACTCGTCCAGCCCCGGCTCCTCGGCGGCTCTCCGGTCTGGCTGCGTGTCCACCAGCCCTGGCTGCTCGCGGACCTGCCTGATGAATGGCTCCATTCTCCTCAGCAGACAGCCCCGTCTTGTGCTTCACCTGAGGGGTCATCTCCAGAGCTCTGAGCCCTCCGCTGGACGAGCTGGGGGGAAATGAGATATCTGGGTCACTCAGAAGGCTCTCTCTGAGCTCTGCCGGAGGACAAGGGCGCACAGTAGCATGGACGTAGCCCTCCTGGGAAGGAGAAGGGACAGAGGGCCCCAGCCCTGGCTCTCAGACTCGAGGGACCAGGCTGCTTCCCTGTCCGCTCACCAAAGACTCCAGGGAAGGGTTTGGTGGGGACGCTACAACCTGGACAGGATTAGTGAGTGTGCACCTCTGTGTCAGGAGTGTCTGAGATGAGAGGCCATCTAAATGATGAAGGAGCTTTATTATTGATGTGAAGAACACAAACACACCGCTCAGGGATGCTGAGAACATTCCTGAAGCTGTGTGTCCCTTCACTGTTCCTCAGAACAGTCCTGCCCGTAACCTCATGGCCCTCCCTCCATTCCTGAAGCTGTGTGTCCCTTCACTGTTCCTCAGAACAGTCCTGCCCGTAAACCTCATAGCCCTCCCTCCACGTGGGTCCATCTGAACTCTTAATTTGCTCTAACTGACTGGATTTCTTATCATTAAAAGAGCACAATGTTCGGGGAGCTCTGGTGGCCTAGTGGCAAGAAGCTGTACTGCAATCCCAGAGGTATGCGGTTCAAATCCACCAGATGCTCTGCTGGAGAAGGAGGGACAATCTCCTCCTGTACTAGTCAGATCTAATTTGACAGCACACACACAGAAAATAATAAAACAAAATTAAAAGGAAAAAAAGTCCCATTCATCAAAAGAGCACAATGTTCGAGATGGATGATCTTTACCAGTTAAAGTAAACTATGTTTAAAACCTTAAGGGGATCATTTCGGTCTAAGGCTTGAAGATTATCTCAGGGCAATGTGCTCTGTCCTCTGTGGCTCCAGGAAGCTGAGATTCCATGAGATTTTTCAAGTCTCTTCCACATCTTCCTCCTTTTGATGAGGAAGCATGAAATGCTCTGAAATGTAACCCTGTGACATTGACTCCCATGAGTGTTCTCTCTCTCTCTCTCCCCCCTCCCTCTCCCTCTCTCTCACACACACACGGGGGCACACATATACACACACACATGAAATGTCCATTTCAGAATCTAACATACTGAAGGAGTAAGAGAAAGAAAACCAAAACCCAATAACAACAACACTGATAGTGTGGAAAAACAGAGGCCTCATGAAAAATTATTCCATCCACTTAATCTCGGTGTCTTTTATGCAGCTAGCCCAGGTGCTTTGGTTTTGTTTTTCCCCTCTAATCATAGTAAAACACACATTAAATCCTCACCACTGAACCGTAAGTCATATCGTGACAGATGGAGAAAAGACTGAAATTGTCGATCATCTCATCCTTGGATCCACAGTCAACACCCTTGGTACCAACAGTCAGGAGATCAGGAAAAGCCACGTATTGCACTGGGAAAGTCTGCCGTCAGGGCCCTCTCCAAATTGCTTCTAAGCAATGATGTCACTTTGAAGACTGAGATGTGTCCGATTCAGGCCACGGTCTTGTCAATCATCGGAGAGCTGGACAATGAAGGATGACAGAGGAAGAGGTGAAGCTTTTGAGCTGGGGAGCTGGAGAGCAGTACTGAATATCCCACAGGCTGCCAAAAGAACGGACAGGCCTGCCTGGGAAAAGGACAGCCTGAGTGCTCCTTGGGGGCGAGGACGGTGACGCTTCATCTCACTAACTTCGGGCGTGTTGCTAGAGGAGGCTGTTCCTTGGAGAGGGACGTCATGCTTGGAAGGGAGGAAAGTCAGCAAAAGAGAGGAAGACCCTCAATGAGACGGACGGTCCCACTGACTGCCACACCGGGCTTACGTGTGTCAGAGACGATGGGGACGGCACAGGACAGGGCAGGGCTTAGACGGGTCGTTCACAGGATCACCCAGGAGTCATATTTGACTCGACGGCATCTAACAACCACCACCAGTTGTTTTTAATTCCTAAAATAATTTTACTCTTTTGTTCAGACATTCCTCTAGGTCGTATAGCCCTGGTGTACAAGTTGCTGTCCCGCGGTCATTTGTGGTTGCTGTGAGGCTGAACACTGTGACAGAGATGTGTCAAATGCGTTAATGGTTGGCTACCCAATGCGGACTGAGAGTGGAGTGGAGCTCCCCGATTAAAACAAGTGTGGAAGGAGGAGTGGCGTCCAATTCCATAATAGCTTGCCTCAGGAAACCCTATGAACCTGGAGAGAGGATGAAAGGCACCCAAGCGTCGAGGACTCTCCTTCATAGGGTCACTATGAGTCGCCTGCGACTCGGTGGCACTTAACAAGAGGGAACTGAAACCCCCAAACCAATTGCTGGAAAGCCAACTCCACCTCATGGCCGTCTGTGCCCTGTGGAGCAGAGCTGTCCACTTCATGGCCATCATGCACCGAGGAGCAGAGGTGTGTTACATGAGGCTCCCGGGGCTGTGACCGCCCAGCAGCAGACCACGAGGCCTTCTTCTGAGAGAACGTGGGGTGGATCTGAACCACCAGACTGAAGCTGGTAGTCAAACACTTAACCATCTGCTCTACCTAGAGCCCCTCAAACACACCAGAAGGACTAAACCCTGTGCCTTTGCTGTGATGTGCGGTGGAGTTGACCACGCCTTGTAGTGACCCTATGCACAGAGCTCTGAATTGGGCCCTACCCTGAGCCAACCCATCTCTGACACCCCTACCCTCGTTACCTCCACATTTCCTCCAGGGTCTTCCTCTCCTACACTGTCCTTTCACCTTTCCAAGCATGATGTCCTTCTCCAAGGACCAGTCCCTCCTGGTAACATGACCAAAGGATGTAGACAGAGCCTCAACATCCTTAACTCCCAAGAGCAGCTTGGTTTCACCCTCTCTAGGACAGACCTGTTCTCTTGGCAGTCCATGGTATGCTCAATACTCTTCTCCAATGCCACAACTCAGAGGCATCAATTATTCTTCTATCTTCTTTGGCAATTGTCCAGCTCTGTGATGCGAAGACCATGGCCTGGATAAGGCACACCTTAGTCTCTAGACTGACATCGTTGCTCTTTTGCACTCTGGAGAGGTCTCTGACAGCGGATTTTCCTAACTCATTTCATCTTTTGTATTCCTGACTGCTGGTGCCAAGAATGCTGACTGAGGAACCAAGCAAGCTGACGTTGTTAACAGTCTCAATCTCTTCTCCAGCTAGCATGGCGCTGCCAATGGGCCCAGTGGTGAGAATCTTCTTTTTCTTGATATTGAATTTCAATCTATATTGTAGACTACAGTCCTTGACCCTTTGCAGCAAATGCTTCTGGCCCTCTTCAGTTTCACCAAGCAAAGTTGTGTCATCAGCATAACTCAGGTTGATGATGAAAGTTTGTTGTACTAGGATGCCCAAATACATCTTTTAAAGTCTCGATGTCTGCACTGACAGCAGCAGGTTGAACTATCTTTCAACCAAAGTCAAACATACCTGTCCCGAGACCCAGGGATTCTGTTCACAGGTATTTACCTGAGAGAAATCAATATATGTCAAGGAGAGGCTATTCCTTCGAAAGAGACACCATGCTTGGAAAGGTGGCAGGTCAGTGAAAGAGGAAGACCCTCGAGACAAGAAGGATTGACACGGTGATTAAAGCAGTGGGCTCCAGTGTGTCAGAGACTCTGAGGACAACACAGGATGGGACAGGGTTCAGATCGGCTGTTCACAAGGTCGCCATGAGTTGTTCTTGACTCTGTGGAACCTGAAAACAACAACAACAACATGTTCCCACAAGGAACACATGTGTGGACACTCATAGCAGCCTTATTTGTAACGGCTCAGGAAACAACCCAAATGCAAACTGGCAGGTGAACGGCTGAAACAGCACTCTACACAGACAATGACACACCGCGTGTCAGTGACAGCGAACAGACCACAGGCACACAGGAGGGCAGACCGAGCGCAGGGGGCCTGGGGTGAGTGCAAGAAGCCAGGCAGCGGGCGCAGAACACCTGATTTCACCTCCATGAAGCTCCACAACTGGTGAGACAACACTGCTGTGGCAGCAAGTACACTGGCTGGCCTGGTGGAACGTTCTAGAATCTGAAGGCATTCGTTTTCCAGTATATAAGCTTATCAAAATGACTCAAACTGTACATGTACAATTGGTGGGTGTAATCTCACTATGGATAACTGAAAAAGAAAAAGAAAAAAAAAACTACCCAAAAAAAACAACCCCCCTTTTTTTTTACCCCCCTCATTGTGGTAAAACACACAAATATCATTTACCATTTTTACTTTTGTTCAGGGTTGCTGAACAGATCTTGACAGACCTTTCAGGTTAAGAAAGACTAGGAAAAGAGAGGCCAGGTGGTCCTTATGGGTCATGCCCTGGTTATACCTGGTGGTCACACCTGCAGGATTGTGGGGGTGGCGCCGGACTCGGCATCTCTTTCTCCTGTTGGTCTTGGTCAGGGGCTGGTCTTGGACAGAGTCTTCCTACTCTTGTTAGTGACCGCTCGACTACCCACCCCCCCTTTACAGACGATGCAGCCAAGGGTCAGAGAGGTCGGACTGCTGCACAAGGCCACACAGCCAGGGAGAGGAAAGCCAACAGACCTGCACTTCTAACAACCCTGCCTTTGGAAACGTGAGGGGCAGGGGTCTCTGAGGGCAGAGAGTCTGAGGTGGGTGGGGCTCGGAGTGGCTGTGGCCATCTCGCCAGGTGGGCAGGAAATGGAGATGTGGGCACAGACAGGCGAGGGGAGTGGGCCTTGGCGCCTGGTGCGAGTCAGCTGAGGTGAATGGGGCAGGGCCGCAGCTGAGGTGAACGGGGCAGGGCCGCAGCACGTGGTGAGGGTGCCTGAATACTTCCAGTGTTTCCTCTCAGCCCTGAGCCAGGTACGGAGGAATCAGGGGCCCCTGGGGACGTCTGAACCAGGTACCGTGCAAACAACACGATCTCTGGCAAAGTGGCGACGGAACAGCCACCGGGAGGATGGGCCCGTAACTGGGAGCCTCAGTGAACCAGCTCCCGCCCCTGGCTCAGGGGCTCAGGAAGTTGGGGGCCTGGGGCTCCCCAGGGCTTTGCCCCTCCCTCAGGAGAGGGTTGAAAAGGGCGAGGGCCTCAGGGCTCTGCCTCTCTGCGGGGAACAGGGTGAGAGGGATGAGGGGAAGCCCTGCCCCTCTGTCAGTGGTGGTGAGTGTGGGTGGCCCTGAGTTTCCCCAGGACCCTGCCCCTCTGACTGAGAAAAGGGGTGAGTGTGTGCGGCCCTGAGTCTCCCCAGGACCCTGCCCCTCTGTCAGCGGTGGTGAGTGTGTGTGTGGGTTTAGAACGAGGACTACGCAGGGGAATGTGCTTCTTGTCCCCAGAGGAACAGAATTTCACCTACATTCTCATAAATAAGCATGAGACTCCAGGGAAGCTGGAGCGAGGCTGAGAAAAGTTACCTTGGCAGCAAGGACACGCTGAGAGGGCCTGCGGCTGCCTCTGAGGTAGTTATGTCTGTTTCAGACACCTGGGACGCTCTGACACCCCAGGTTTCTCAGAGTTAGCAGGGAAAGGGAGGTCTCCCACCTACTAGAACAAAACAAAATAAAACAAGCACCTCAAACCCTCTGCCAGCTCCTTGTGACCAGAGGACAGCGCAGAACTGGCCATTAGCAGCTCTGAGGCTGACTTCTCAGAAAGGCATCTTCCCTCCGTGTAGCAGCTAGTGGATTCGAACCAATGACGTTTCCATTAGCAGCTGAGTGGTTCCACCAATGCAACACGGGGCTTCTGTCAGCACAGGTCAACAAAAATTAAAAAACCAAACCAAAACAAAACAAAAACCATAAGGCACCCACATCTTTTTTTTTTTAAAAAGCCAAACCAAATCACAAGAAGATAAAGGTAAACAATCCAATTGGAAAATAGGCACAGGATATGAACAGACACTTCACCAAAGAAGGCATTCAGATGGCGAACTAGCACATGAAGAAATGTTCAAAATCCCTAGCTCTAAGAGAGATGCAAATCAAAACAACTATGAGGTATCATCTCACCCCAGTCAGAATAGCAAAATTTAACAGAACAGCAAGCAACAAATGCTGGTGAGGGTGTAGAGAAACTGGAACCCTTATTCACTGTTGGTGGGAGTGTAAAATGGTGCAACCACTGTGGAAGGCGGTGTGGCGCTTTCTCAGAAAGTTGCAAATAGAGATACCATTTGACCTAGCAATTCCATTACTGGGAATATACCCCAAAGAGACCATAACTGACACCCAAGCAGATATATGCACACCCATGTTTATCGCGGCTTTGTTCACAGTAGCAAAAGGTTGGAAACAACCCAAGTGTTCATCAACAAATGAATGGATAGAGAAGCTGTGGTATACTCACACAATGGAATACTACACTGCATTGAAAAACAAGGAACTCATGAAATATTATACAAAAATGGGTGACCCTGGAGGACATTATGCTGAGTAAAATATCTCAGTCACAAAAGAACAAATACTGCATAATACCACTGTTGTAAAGCAGGACTGACATCGGGGTTGGGGAGAGACTGAGAAAGATGGGTTCAATAATGTACACTGCATTGAAACAGATGAGGGAGAAAACTGTTTAAAAGGGATATATGATTAGGTATTATTGTCATGCCAGGAGCCCAGAATGAAGGCTGCATGGTGGAGTGGACCTGGGGGGAGGGATTGTATAACAATGAAAGAATTTTTCTTTTGCTTTTCAAAGAGAAGAAGAACGAATGGGGGGCAGGGAGGGGGCAGGGAGAAAAGTGCAACAATGAATGAATGGAAATCCAAAGTCTCTGTAAACTTTCATTAAAATGAATAATAATAAAAAAAATTTTAAAAAGGTCAAACCCACTGCTCTCGAGAAGATGCTGACCCCCAAGTCGTGGGCGTGAACTGCTGTCCTAACGGTCAGCAGCCTGATGCTCAATCCTCCGCACCAGCAGGGTCGCGGGGGGGGGGGGAGTCAGGCCAATAGGAAGCAGTGGTGCTGCCAACACAAAGGCAGGCAGTTTGAATCCACCAGCTGCCTCAGCAGAGAGAACTGGGCGGTCTCCTCTGTGCGAGTCACACCTTCTGAAAGCCCACGGAGCGACAGCGAGGAGCCCAGCTCAACAATATGCAATGACAACAGCAGCAGTGATGGTCAGACCCCGACAAACAAGCGTGTGCTGACAGAGGGGCAGCCAGAGTGACCCAGCAGTGCACGGACGGCCACTGCCCAGAGGAGGGCAGCCCACTTGGTAAGGCAGAGGGTCAGTGAAAGTGGGAGTCTCTCTACGCGGTGGATGGACTCGGTGGGCAGACGTGGAGGCCGCAGCAGAGGGCAGGGCCCATGAGGCGGCACAGGACAGGGCAGGGTCGTTCTGGCCCCGGGACGCTGCTGTGAGCTGGCCCACAGTGACCACAGACGTGTCCTCACACATCCTCCTTCTCACGTTCCACAGGGAAGGCAGGGCCACAGGATGGCGTGTGGACACGTGCAACAATGAGGACAATGACATAGCCAAAAGGACAGCGCATGGACAGTGACATGGCCGCAGGACATCGCACGGACGCGTGCGCCAGTGAGGACAGTAACATGACGGAAACTGTAATTGCAACTCTGCCTGCAATTTTGCCAGACACAGCAAAGCAAGCCACCAGCGAGGTCAAAGGGCAGAGGTTGAGACAGGGCCACCAGGAGCTGGATGACCCCTAGCTAAGCCCCCTCTCTACCAAGGAGGTGTACATTCTCCTCCTGTGGCCTTGATGCACGTTCGAACCAACCCAGTGCCTTCGAGTGGATTCTGACTCAGCGAACAGAGCAGAATTCGCACGAGGTTCCAAGGCTGGGGTCCTCCTCCCCCAGAGCCTGGGGGATTTGAACCACCGACCTTCAGGCTGGGAGCAGAGTCACGGGGTCTCCTTTTGTGCACGTTAGCGGAGATCTTTCTTTCTGTTCTTGGACACATCCAAAGCTGGACCATTAAGTAACAAGACATGTTCTACCTTCATTTGCTCTCCGGTGAGACCCAAGTCAACACTCTCCCTCTCTCTCCCTCTCCCTCTCCCCGTCTCTTCCTCTCTCTCCTGCCCCCTCCCTCAGGTGCCTGTGCTGGGAAGTGAATCATTTAACCCACAGTAACCTGCCTGGGTTGTTTTTCAAGTCTGGTCTGCTATGGGGTCCTTACTCACTAGCTTACCAAGAAGCCTTTGAAAGAGCTGGAAGGAATGTGTGGAGGGGGCAGGGGGGGCAGGGTCACAGTAAATAGCTGGGCTGAGGGGCCCCTCGAAGCACAAAGAGGCTACAGAGAGCAGGCCTCCGAGGGGTCCAGGTTAGGGTTAGGGTCGGGTCATAGTTCTGGGGAGGGCGTGGGCTGGGCGTGGGCCGGCTTCCTCGTGAAGCAGCACGTTATAATGGCAGCACCCTGTCCCCGGCTCCTCTCCGCGGCACCGGCACTGGCCAACGTCAGGAAGGCTCGAGGGCAGTGCCTGGCAAACAAGAAAAGGCCGCCACAGGCCGGCCACAGAGTGGACGCCAGGTTCTCTCTCCTGCCATCTGTCACCGGATTTTCCTCAACAATCCAAATTTTAGGTGAACAAAAAGATAATACAGATGGATATACAAGAGCAAGACAAAATGCACAATACGAGCCAAGCCTTGGCTGCTAGAGCAGGCTGTGCACCGGGCTGCTGACGCGGGGTTGGGGGTTTGAGTCCACCAGTGACCGACTCCTCGGGAGAAAAATGTCCCTATGCACTGGTGAGCCGGACAGTGAGTAAGGATGACAGAAGAACTGATGCCTTCGAGCTGTGGTGCTGGAGAAGAGCACTGAGCATCCCACGGACGACCAAGAGAACAAACATGTCCTGGAGGGAGTGCAGCCAGAGTGCTCTTTGGAGGCTAGAATGATGAGACTTCGCCCAACATACTTCAGGAATGTTGCTAGGAGGGGCTGTTCCTTGTGGAGGGACATGATGCTGGGAAGGGTGGAGGGCCAGTGAAGGAGAGGAAGACCCTCCACCAGGTGGACTGACACGGTGACCGCTGCAGTGGGCTCTAGTGTGTCAGGAAGGCTGTGGATGGCACAGGATAGGACTGGGTTCAGGTCTTTTGTTCACACAGTTGCTAAGAGTCATACTTAATAGCACCTAACAATAACAACAACACATCAATGACATATTTTTAATTTTCTGAGTGAAGGTTTCTAAATCACAATATATTTCATATCTTTTCATCTATTCACACACATTTATCAATGATATCTTAATGTATCTTTTCTACAATGTACTTCTTCCATGTCCACATGTTCATCTTCACCACTGTATAATATTCCTTTGCACGAACACAAAGGCCTTGGGTGGTTAACACATGGAAGCTGCTAACTGAAAGACTTGGGGGCTTGAAGTGACCCAGAAATGCCTCAGAAGAAATATCTGATGATCTACACTTGTTGTTGTTGTTATGTGC
>NW_006399898.1:3629523-3633469 GCF_000299155.1 Elephantulus edwardii
ACACTTAGGGTTCTTTAAATCAGCCGTCAAAAGCCTAACCAAGACCAGCCCCATGACCCACACCAGAGAAGCCTAGTGTGCCCAGGGACCCCTGAGCTGAGGGAGGAGCTCCCCTCGGAACAGTGCACCCCACCCGACCCAAAGGGCAGCCCTGGCTCAGGGAGGAAGTTCTGAAGGCGAGAAGGAGTAGTGGAGCCAGGACATACAGGAAAGCAACGGGAAGAGTGCTGCTCTGTGGTGGGGCCGGCACTGAACGCCAGGGAACAAGCCGTGTGTGAGCGGCTGAACAGAAAACCAATCAGTTCTGTATACTTTCATTCAAATCACAAAAAAAGGACAAGAAAGCCGTGTGTGTACAGTCCTCCTCCAACTCACAGCCTGGCTGGGAGCTGGACTCAACTTGTTGGGGGCTGTTTTTCACAAACACACTACACCTGCCGTCCTCTTGAGGGGTTTCCTGTCGTGAACGGTGCTGACATGAGCACCCTTGTCCAGGCCCCTTGGCTTCTGCCACCGCCACCGTTCATGCCATCGGGCCGCCGATGCCTCACAGCGACCCTGGACCCGGCAGGTCCGAGCCTGGCCTGGTTCTGAGCCCTCCTGACCATCTCTGATGGAGCCACCATCCATCAGCGTCTCTCCTCTCGGGCTGAGTTGCACCTCTCACCTGGTTCCCATGGTGACAAGTCCCAGCGGGGCTTCCAAGCTGAGAAGGACCAAGCAGAGAGGCCTGACAACCTGCTCCCAGTGAAAACCCTGACAGAGTGTCCGCCCAGAGCACACACAGAGTAGCCAAGGCGGGCGGGTGAGCGACCCACGAGGGGAAAGCAGCTGTGAGAACCACAGAGACATAGAGTCCAACAGAGAATCATCCAGGGTGACTGGGGGTGAACGCTCCTGGCTGGCAGGTCCCGCTGCTGCTGGGAGGACCTGGGGTCACAGGGACCCCCGAGGGGCACTAAAGCTTAAGGGAGGCTATCGATCCCAACTCCTCACGATGGGGTAGGACACTGTGACCTGCTTCTCCATGGCCACCCGAGGTTGGATGTTTCTAGTGGGCAGACCACTTCACCTTTCCCCATGGAGTAGATGGTGAACTCCAACTGTTGAGGTCTGGTTCACAGCTGAGTGCTCAAGCACCGCACCACCAGGGCCCCTCCTCTGTTCTGTATCACCTCCCCCATGCATGTGTGCAAGCACACACACACACACACACACACACACACACTCTCTCTCTCTCTCTCTCTCTCCCCCCACACACACAAAGACTCCACTTCCACGAACGACGAGCGGGGTTAAACAAAGGGGGGAGGCAAAAGCAGAACTTGGAAACAAGGACTGTGGGTTTTCACCAATCTTTCAGGGTCTGAGGGGCGGCCTGGGGCTTTAGGAGGGCAGCCCCGGGGCTGCCCCCCCCCCAGCCCGCTCAGCGGCCCCAGACGCCCCTGGTCTGCCATTGGTTTTGCTCCAGGCCCATTCCACGAGGGCCAGCGTGGGAGGGAGCCGCGTGGGCAGACCCGCAGGTGGTATTCTCCAGACCATTCTCAGCTGGCAGCCGGCTCTGTGACTCCTCCAATGCCAGACTGTCAGACAGGGACAGAGGTGAGGCTGACAGAGCGAACACGATGCCACGGCTCCCGTGAGAACCCCAGACTGTTCCCGCCTCACAGCCGAGCCCACCAGGGCCCACTAGTAACTCCCCAGACTGCAGGAGCTAAAGATGCCACGGGCATCCGGTGACCGCGGCCAGGCCTCGGTGAGACAGGGCTCCACACGGTCCGCCTCAGAAAGCTGCTTCAGCTGACAACAGCCAAGCTTAGCTCGCGTTTCTCTGTCGTTAGCGCTGAGCCCCGCTGAGCACAGCAAAAGGACACCCAGGCGGTCCCGTCCGTCCGCACGGCCTCTGCTGGGTCACCCACCGCTGCGGTCCCTGCATCATCCATCTCATCCAAGGTCTTCCTCTTCTTCGCTGACCTCCAGCCAAGCCTGGCATCCTCCTCCAGGACCGCCTCCCCTGGAAACCTGTCCGACACCCAGGAGAAGCCCCTCAGTCTCCCCATCCTTGCATCTAAGGAGCACCCTGGGCGCACCTCTGTTCTTCTGCAAGTCCGTGGCACAGTCAACAACCCTGGCCACAGAGTCGGTGCGATGAAAGCCTTCCAAGATGAGCTCCAACTCCCAACAGGTGCAGAGGTCACAGATTCGAGGGCAGTGTTTTGTCTGCAGCGTTAATTGCCGTTTCACTTTCTTGACCACATGCTGGTTTTGTGTATCATTGGGTCAGAACCGACCTGGAGCTGACCCATCAGTGGGTTTTCAGAGGCAGAAGGAGACTGCCCATCTTCCCACAGAGCAGCCGGTGGATTCGAACGGTGGGCCTTCAGGACTGCAGCACCGCTTCTCACCATTAGGCCACCAGAGCTCCCACATGAAGGAGTATAATTTTTTTTATGTCATAGCTCTTATTTCATTTTTTAAACAATTAATTTTCATGAACGTTTACAGAGACTATGGATTTCCATTCATTCATTATTGTACTTTTCTTCCTGTCCACCCCTCCCCCCAATTTGCTTCCCTTTTTAAAAAGTAAAAGAAAAAATTACGTGTTATACGATCCCTCCCCCCAAGTCCACTCCACTGTGCAGCCTTCGCTCTGGACTCCCGTCATGACAATAATAATCATATATCCCTTTTAAACAGTTCTCTTCCTTACATGTTTCAATGCAGTATACATTATTTGTCCCCTCTTTCTCAGTCTCCCCTCAACCTCAATGTCAGTCCCGTTTTACAACAGTGGCACCCTGCAGTATTTGTCCTTTTGTGACTGAGATATTTCACTCAGCATAATGTCCTCTAGGCTCACCCATTTTGCATAATATTTCATGAGTTCCTTGTTTTATAATGCAGCATAGTATCCCATTGTGTGAATATACCACAACTTCTCTATCCATCCGTTTGTTGATGGGCACTTGGGTTGTTTCCAGCTCTTTGCTATTATGAACAAAGCCCCGATAAACATGGGTGTGCTAGGAGGATAATGTTAAGCAAAGGAGATGGCTGTATTTTCAATGCAAATACAGTAACACTCATGCTTTACGGCTTTTGCAAATGATGCAGCACCTCCTGTGTTAGTTCCCTGTGTGCTCTGTTGTGTGGGAGCGAGCCTTGTTTACAGGGTGTGGTATCCATGATCACACAGCAGGCTTGATAAGGTGGGTGGACCTGACCCGATCAGTCCCTGGGTACTGCACCGACGTGCCTGAGGGAGGGCAGGGAATTTCTCCCTCGTGTCCTTAAGGCTGGCTGGACTTCAGAGAAGGGGCCAAGGAGGCGGGAGGGCTGTGGATGGAGTGGCCAAAATCCCAACAAAAAGCACCTGTGTCCCCATACCGAGTGGGGACTCAGAGACTCAGACTGTCTCTAAACTCACCACGTGAAAAGCCACTGGTTGGCTGAGATGACCAGGGGTGCTTGCTTTCATTTTGAGGGGCACAGCCCCTCCCCAGGCTTGTAACCCAGGCCTTGTTTCCACGAAAAACCCAGCTTGCTGGCTCTGCGCCCCGAATTCCCTATGCCTGCAGCCGTGGGACTGGGTTAGTCATTTAAGTTGGATGCTGGCGTTACCTGTATTTGTTCTTTCTATAAAGACTTTTTATTTGGGTTCTGGGGAGCTGTTTACTGCTCGGCACACACAGCACACAAAGAGGATGGGAGAGAGAGGCTGAACTCTGCCCTCCAGGGCTGCGATGGGGAGCACCAGGCCAGGCCCAGGGGTACCTCCTCCTCCAGCACTGTGATGACCAGTGGGGGGGCTCTGGGTCGGGCTGCTCCTGGGGTGGTCCTCCTCCTCCAGAGCTGTGATGACCAGTGGGGGGGCTCTGGGCTGGGCTGCCCCCGGGGTCCTCCTCCTCCAGAGCTGTGATGACCAGTGGGGGGGCTCTGGGCC
>NW_006399898.1:3633569-3659323 GCF_000299155.1 Elephantulus edwardii
TCCTCCTCCAGAGCTGTGATGACCAGTGGGGGGGCTCTGGGCCAGGCTGCCCCCGGGGTCCTCCTCCTCCAGAGCTGTGATGACCAGTGGGGGGGCTCTGGGCCGGGCTGACCCCGGGGTTCTCCTCCTCCAGGGTTGTGAAGGGAGGCAGGAGAGCACCTGGCTAGGCTGGGCTCTGACTCTACACACACCTCCACCTCCTCCAGATAAACAGGGGATCCTGGCCATAGACGAGGGACCACTTCAAAACAGGAGAGTCCTCACCCCAATGCTACCAAGGTGACAGACTCACCAGAGGTAACCACCCATCCACCCCAGGGAGACCCACCAGCTTAGATCCAAACTGCAGACGATCTCCCATGCACCCCCGAGAAATGCACCATCTTCCATTCAAACTAGAAAATCTCCCATCCACCCCAGAGAGACGCACCATCTTCCATTCAGACCGCAGACAAGCCCATGCAGCTGGGAGACACATGCCGGCTTGGACGTGGACGGGCACTAACGGGGGCACGGCCGGAGTGGTTCTGTGAGAGGTGTGGGCACATGCCGGGCGGGCCAGGGTCTCTGAGAGCGGCTGACAGGAAGAAGAGCTGGTGAAGAACAGGGTGGGAACTGGGGCCTCACACGGGCGCTAGGACAGGGCAGAGGGGGGCAGGGCGAACACGAGTGAGGGACTGTTCCCCTTCGGCTTTGGGGAGACTCACCCATCTTAGAAGGGGGAGGCTGTAAGCAGACGCTGCAAGACAGGGGTACACAGAAAAAGGGGAGGTGGGGGGCGATCTGGAGTGGACGACAGGGTGGGGTTAGGGTGATAAACTTTATGGCACACAGAGGCCTTCTGTGTTCATATGTGTGTGTGTGTACATGCGACCATGCATGTCTGTGTGTGCTCACAAGACGTGTGCGGATGCTCACGGTGTACACACACCTGTGTGTCTTCACGGTGGACGCACGTAGGTGCACACACGTGTAAGCTGCCCTTGTTACGCTGTTATTAGGAGCCACTGAGTTGAGAATGACTCATGTCGTTGCTGTTGTGTGCTGGTGAGTCAGAACCAACCCACAGCTGCCCCTCCTCTGGTGGGTGTTCACGGGCAGTAAATCCCACAGGAGGGCTCTTCTCTCATGGAGCGACTAGTGGACTGGAACCGTGTGCCTCTGAGACAGCAGCATAGCTTCTTACCACTGGGCCACCAGAGCGCCCTACGACTCATAGCGAGCCGGTGGACCACAGACGTGACCCTGTCCCACCCAGGGCCATCCTCAGCGTCTCTGACACACCGGAGGCCACTGCTGCACTCTCCGTGCCTCTCCATCTCACTGACGGCCTTCCTCGTCCACTGACCCTCTACCTGGCTAACACTGAGAATAACGGGAACTCCAGAACACTTACTCGAGCTCCTGGGAAATCTATCCCTATGCCAAGGAGCTGCTGTCCAAATGCAGCAAGGGAACACAGCGTGGTTTAAAATCAGAAAGGGTCAAAACAACTATGAGATATCATCTCACCCCAGTCAGAATAGCAGAATTTAACAGAACAGCAAGCAACAAATGCTGGCGAGGTTGTGGAGAAACTGGAACCCTTATTCACTGTTGGTGGGAGTGTAAAATGGTGCAACCACTGTGGAAGGCGGTATGGCGCTTTCTCAAAAAGTTGCAAATAGAGATACCATTTGACCCAGCAATTCCACTACTGGGCATATACCCCGAAGAAACTATACTTGCCACCCAAGCAGATATATGCACACCCATGTTTACTGCAACTTTGTTCACAAAAAGGCTGGAAACAACCCAAGTGCCCATCAACAAATGAACAGATAGAGAAGCTGTGGTATAGTCACACAATGGAATACTATGCTGCATTGAAAAACAAGGAACTCATGAAATATTATTTAAAATGGGTGACCCTGGAGGACATTATGCTGAGTGAAATATCTAAGTCACAAAAGGACAAATACTGCATAGTGCCACTGTTGTAAAATGGGACTGACATCGGGGTGGAGGGAAGACTAAGATGGGATAAATAATGTATACTGCATTGAAAGACGTGAGGGAGAGAACTGTTTAAAAGGGATGTGTAATTAGGTATCATTGTCATGACAGGAGTCCAGAAGGAAGACCGCATAGTGGAGTGGACCTGGGGGGAGGGATTGCACAACAATGAAAGAGTTTTACTTTTCAAAGAGAAGAGTAAACTGAGGGGGATGGATGGGCAGGGAGAAGAGTGCAAAGTGCAACAATGAATGCATAGAAATCCTAAGTCTCTGTAAACTTTCATTAAAATTAATTTTAAAAAATTGAGGAAGGGTGTGCATCAGGGCTGTATCCTTTCTCCACATCTAGTCAACTTCTACACAGAACAAATCAGTCGAGAAGCTGGACTATATGAGGAGAAACACGGCATAGGATCCCAGCTCTGCAGATGACACAATCTTGCTTGCTGAAAGTGAGGAGGACTTGCAACATTTGCTGCAGAAGGTCAAGGCCGACAACCTTCAATTCGGATTACATCTCAACATCAAGAAGAAGAAAATCTTCACCACTGAGCCAACCAGGAACAGGAGGATCGATGGACAAAGAGTTGAAATTGTCAATAATTTTATCTTGCCTGGATCAACTATCAACATCCTTGGAACCAGGAGTCAGGAGACGCATTGCATTGGGCAAGTTTGCTGCCTGGGGCTTTTCTAAAATGCGGAAGAGCAATGATGCCAGTTTGAAGACTAAGGTGCACCTGATTCAGGCAATGGTTTTTTTTTTAAATCACTTGCTATGCATCTGAGAGCTGGACAATGAATAAAGACGACAGAAGAAGAATTAACACCTTTTGAGTTGTGCTGGAGAAGAGTGCTCCATATTCGAGGACCGCTAAAAGAATAAACAAATGTCTTAGTCCAAGTGCAGCCAGAGTGGAGGCAAAACTAGAGAAGCTTCAACTCAGACTTTGAGCATGTTGCCAGGGTAGGTGTGTGTGTAGCTATCTTAGAGGCAAGGACGGAGGGACTTCGTCTCACACACTTTGGGCAGGAGGCATCATTCCTTGGAAAGAAGACACCATGCTGGGGAAGGTGGAGGGTTAGGTCAAGAGAGGACAACCCTGACCACGATGGAGTCACGTGGAGTCTGTAACGGTGGGTTCACGGATATCAGAGATGCTGTAACGGCTCAGGGCAGGGCAGGGCTCAGGTCCACTGATCACACAGTTGTTATGAGTGACAGCCAACTTGAAGGCACCCAATAACAACAACGTATGTGTGTACACTTACGCATGTGTGTCAACGTGTGTGTGTGTGAGAGAGAGAGAGAGCGCGCGAGAGAGATACATGCTGCAACAATAAAAGTGCATGACACAAGACATAAGTGCTCAGTTGCTAAATGAATGTTGGCGGTTCAAATCCACCCAGCAGCTCTGTAGGAAAAGACTTGATGCTCTGTTCCCATAAGGACAGCAGCTTCAGAGGCCCGTGGGGCTGTCCTGTGCGGTCACATGGGGTCACTCTGAGTTGGAAATTGCCTCAATGGGCCAAGGGGCAAAACCTGACCACTCAAACATCACGATAATGCAAAAGCACAAGTGTCTGGATCAGAGAGAAAGGGGAGGGGGCTCTACAGTGGAAGCTGCATCTGAAACACTTGCCGAGCCTCCTGGAGACACCCGCCCTCCAGATGTGTGGTGGCCTAGTGGGTAAGGAGCTGCACAGCCAACCCAAAGGGAGACAGTTCAAACCCACCAGCTGCCCCTGGAGAGAAAGAGAGTGTGTGATTTACAGCCTCTGAACCCCTGCTGGAGGGCAGCCGTAATCAGATCTAACCCACTGCAGGGGGGCAGCGGGGGCCAGGTATCAGTCAGTTCCAGCTTGGCAGCACGTATCAATAGTCACAGCCACACCCCTGTTCAGAGAGCCCTGGGCTGACAGAGCGCCCAGAAATGACAGCTTTCAGGGACTGTCACTGTGTCCTTAAATCTCTAGGGGAATGGACTGCCATCTCCGTAAGGTGAGGACTGTCCCAGTATTATCATTTCAACATGCAATAAACTATAACTGAGATATGTTACATATTTCCTAATAGGTCCCTGAAATCCGGCATGCCTTTTATACTTAAAGCATAGCTCAATATGGGTGTGATGTCCATTTTTATTGGAAATTCTAGACCCACCCTTAGATTTACAAAGTGTACAGCTGAAAAAGTTTTGCCTACCAAACTCATCCCAAACATACTGACAATTTTTCTGGTGACTGAGTGAAGCATCAGCGTTTGAACTGAAATTGACTGAAGCAAAACCATGAAAGCGACAATTCAGTCTCTCAGTTGCCCTGAGTGGCCACAGGGCATTGGTGGCGACCCACTGGATGGGTCAGGACAAAGGCACCAGCTGTGGTCAGGACGAAGGCACCGGCTGCGGACACGCACCCCTGTCCTCGGGTCAGGAGGAAGGCACCGGCTGCAGACACACGCCCCTGTCCTCGGCTCAGGACGAAGGCACCGGCTGCAGACACGCGCCCCTGTCCTGTGCACTGGGCTTCTACTCTCTTGCCCCCATCCTGCCCCCAGCAAGCCTGCACAGACTTGGTTTCCTCCTTATCTTTCTCCATATTTGCTCCTTTATCTTGTACCAAGATACAGCTTGTCCAGTAGAGTTGCCTTGAACCAAGGGTTTCCGCCTTTGAGATGGAGACTTCTCGGGGCCCAAACCTTCTGTTGTTTTCCCATCTTCCCATCTGCATCAATTTTAGCGGCGATCATCTCAAAAGTCATGGTGTCACTGTTTGGTCCCAAGCCCTCCGCAGGAGGAAGACACGGCGGGAGGCTGCTTCCCTCCCCCTCGGGCATTTGAACCACAAGCCGCCACGTTGGAGGGGTGGCCGTGACAGGTGTTTGCCTTGGCACCCCTCAATGCAAGCCCACTGGGTCCTGGTGCTTCTCTGAGCACAAGTCTCTGGCGTCTGTTTCTGGGGGCTGACAAGGACAGGCTCACTGAATTCTGGGCCTTTCCTGTGT
Source organism: Elephantulus edwardii (assembly GCF_000299155.1). Lineage (NCBI taxonomy): Eukaryota > Metazoa > Chordata > Mammalia > Macroscelidea > Macroscelididae > Elephantulus > Elephantulus edwardii. The sequence continues at coordinate 3,638,574 of NW_006399898.1, forward strand.
GGCTAAATTAGTGTCAGCAAGTAAACAACTGAGGGAAACAAGCAGGGAACCACTAAGGCTTACTATGTGACTTCCACAGCCACAAGGACGCTCCTGGGAAACCGGGCAAAGCCGTCAGATGGTTTTTCTTCCTGGCGGGGGACCACCCCGACCTGTTGGAAGCCTAGGGTTATTTCTCAAAGCAGGTGGTGCTCTGGCAAGATAAGAGTCTGCCTCCTGCTCTTTGTAAGCTTCTAGCTCAGAGCTGGGAGCCCTGGGAGGCCCCCTGGAGTATCTCAAGGTCGGAGACTTTGAAGTGGGCTCCTTCGTGTGGTGGTGGATGGATGGATGACGGTGCAGACGGCGTGATTGTGACGGTAACTGTGTTGGTAGTTCTAAGGGCGGTCATCATAGCGGTGGTGACATGCTGACCAACAGTGGTGACGACGGCAGTCGTAATGATTCTGGGGGCAGAAGCGATGCTGCTGGTCTAACGGTGGTGGTGACACTGGCCACCACAATGTGGTGGTATCGACTGTGGTGACAATAGTGATGATGAGGACGGTGGCAGTGGTGATGCTGGTAACCATGGCAGCGGCAATGGTGATTTTACCGAGGGTGGAGATGAGGGTGGCGAGGGGCATTCCCTAAGAGGTGGGTTCTCCAGCCAGTCTGTGTCTTTCAGGTCTCTATTTCCAACTTAAGAGTTCGGTTCTGTTAGTGTCGGTGAAAATTATACCGAAATGATCACCGAGTAATTCACTGGAAAAAGGGGCCAGCTGGGGGTCGACCCCGACTCATTCGAGGAGCCCAGGCGGTGCGGCAGTTAAGTACCTGACCGCTCCCTGGAAGGCTGGGGGTTTGAGATCACAGGTAGAAGACGCGGCAGTGTGCTTCCATGCAGAGGGCAGCCTCACTTCCCCACAGGGAGTTTAAATGGCCTGACAGCCTGTTTCTTTTTAGTTTTGACTTACACTGTTATTCACCTAAGATACTGAAGCTCAATATCAAGAAGACAAAGATTCTCACCACTGGGCCGATTGGCAGCATCAGGATGGATGGTGAAGAGATTAAAATTGTTGACAGCTTTAGTTTGCTTGGCTCCACAGTCAACACTCTTGGCACCAGCAGCCCGGAAATGAAAAGACGGATTGCACTGGGAAAGTCTGATTTCAGGGACCTCTCCAAAGTACTGAAGAGCAATGATGTCAGTCTGGAGACTAAGGTGCACCTGATACAGGCCATGGTCTTTGCAATCACTCACTATGCGTCAGAAAGCTGGACAATGACTAGGAATGATAGAAGGAGAATTGATGCCTTTGAGCTGTGATGCTGGGGAAGAGTATTGACTATACCATGGACTGCTAATAGAACAAACAGGTTCGTCCTAGAGAGGGTAAAACCAGGCTGCTCCTTGGAAGCAAAGATTCTGAAGCTCCATCTGACATACTTTAGACATGTTGCAAGGTGGGACCAGTCCTTGGAGAGGGATGTCATGCTTGGGAGGCTAGAGGGACAGCGCCGGAAAGGAAGACCCTCAATGAGATGGATTGATTCAGTGGCTGGGGTAATGGGGGTGGGTGTGTTGGAGACAGTGAGACTGGTACAGGACAGAGCAGGGTTTGGGGCTGTTGCACATAGGGTTGCTATACGTCGCAGGTGACTTGACGGCACATAACAACAACACCAACAACAACATGCTGGGCTCACTGTACAAACATTTCTCTAAAAAGGAAGACACCCTCTCCTGTCCCTCCATGGCAGTACAGACAACTAGAAACATCAGGTGACCAATTCTAACTGGAGCGGTGGGCCGGCGAGTCCTGCGGCCCGACCATCCTCGGGGAGGGGTGCCTCTGGGCGTTCTTGAGGGGCAGCGCCCCGCCTGCGCTCCAGCTGTAGCCTCCCCTCTGTAATCAATCAGCAGGACGACCGAGCACTGAAAGGGGACGGCTTCTCACCGTGGGGCTCACTCCCACCGAATTCCCTTTAATCCACTTTCTTTTCCGCCTGACATCATCTTGCCGCGGCTGGCAGAGCGGCCTTGGGAGGATGGACGCTGAGCAGGAGCACGGGCCTTTTGTCCTGAGCGGACTCCACAGGTGCGGGACACACAGGCCGCTATCGAGGAGGCTCAGGCAGATCCCCGCTGCACGTCCCTCGGCCCCAGGACGGAAGGCAGAGGAGCCCAGAGACGGCTCAGACACGGCCGGCCTGGCACCCGGATGGCCGTAAGGGGCATCTGACTCATCAAGCCCCAGCAGGCGGCACCAGGCCCTCCAACTGTGCCAGCGACAAGCTACGTGACATCTGTGCCCTCGCGGGGCACTCAGCTTGTCCTAGATCTGTCAGGGCCTCTTCCAGGAATCACAAAAGACGCCTGGGAAGGGGGCCTGGCTTCTAGCCGTGGCTCTGGTGCACTTAAGCTGCTTGTCATCAGAGGTGACAAGGAGGCAGCCAAGCCAGCAGGCCCGGCCTGGAGCCAGCAGACGGCGCGTCCACGCAGAGGCCACCCACGGGAGGCAGATAAGTTCCCAATACGTACCCGGGCAGACGCCACTGCCGTGCGCACACCCACCGCACAAACAAGTGGGGCCCAGGCGCAAGGCCGCCTGGCCGGGCGGCTGGCGGGTGCAGACATTGGTGCTGGGTGGGGATGGCCTTGATCACTGAGATCCGAGGGGGGCTGTCTTCTCAGGGGTCCTCACACCTACCACCACCCTTCAGGATGGAAGGATGTTAGAGGAGCAGGAGATGGGACTAAGGATGATTGGAGTTGCCTGGGGTCTTGAGGCCAGGGGGAGGTCTGACAGCAGAGGGGCGGGGCATGAGGGACTCAAGGAACTCAAATCTCAAATTCACTGTTGCTGGGTGGCCCTGATTCACAGTCACTTCACAGGACAAAGGAGAGTTACCTCCCAAGGTTCTGAGGCTGTCCTTAGTTGCCATGGCGCTGAGGACGACTCGTGGTGACCTTAGGAACAACAGAGCCCCGTCCTGCTGCCATTGCTGCCACCTCACTGAGGGTCTTCCTCCCTTTCTCTGACCCTCAACTCTTCCAAGGACAGTGACCCCTGACAACATGCCCAGAGCAAGTGAGGTGAAGCTGCACCACCTTTCCTTCTAAGCAGATCTCTTCGAACCTCCTCCAACTGAGATTCCTTTGTTCTCCGGGGAGTCCACACTCTTTGCCCACACACACCACTTCAAAGTCACCAACTCTTCTTCAATCTCTCTTAATCACGGTCCAACTTTCACAGGCATATGAAGTACTGAAAACACCACGGCTTGGGTCAGTCAGGCGCGTCCCATAGGGTTTACCATCCTAGGACTCCAGGGAAGCAGACGGCCACATTCTTCTTCCATGGAGCCACTGGTGGATTTGAACACCTCACCTTCTGGTTAGCAGATAAGCACTTAACTACCGCATGAACAAACCTGAACCCACTGCTGTCAGCCCACCAACTTGCAGCAGCCCCAAAGGATAGAGCACGCCTGCCCCACGGGGTTTGGGGGGCTGCAGTCTTTATGGCAGCACCCCTCTTTCTCCTGTACAGGGGCTGGGGGGTTCTAACCGCCAGTCTTTCAGTTAGCAGCCAGGCACCTAACTGCTGCACCAACAGGGCTTCTTTAAGATGGCATACAGCCAGGGGAGCTCTGGTGGCCTAGTGGCAAGGAGCTGCAACTACAATCCCAGAGGCGCACGGTTCGAATCCACCAGATGCTCTGCCGGGGAAGGAAGGACAATCTCCTCCTGTACCAGTCAGATCTGATTTGACAGTACACGAGCACAAAAATAATAAAATAAAAAAAGATGGCATACAGCCGCAATACAACAAGATAAAGGTAAACAATCCAATTGAAAAATGGGCACACGATATGAATAGACACTTCACCAAAGAAGACATTCAGATGGCCAACAAACACATGAAGAAATGTTCAAAATCCCTAGCTCTAAGAGAGATGCAAATCAAAACAACTATGAGATATCATCTCACCCCAGGAAGAATAGCAAAATTTAACAGAACAGCAAACAACAAATGCTGGCGAGGTTGTGGAGAAACTGGAACCCTTACTCACCGTTGGTGGGAGTGTAAAATGGTGCAACCACTGTGGAAGGCGGTATGGTGCTTTCTCAAAAAGTTGCAAATAGAGATACCATTTGATCCAGCAATCTCATTACTAGGAATATACCCCAAAGAAACCATAAATGACACCCAAGCAGATATATGCACACCCATGTGTATCACAACTTTGTTCACAATATCAAGGAGTTGGAAACAAGCCAAGTGCCCATCAACAAACGAATGGATAGAGAATCTGTGGTATATTCACACAATGGAATACAACACTGCATTGAAAAACAAGGAACTCATGCAATATTCTTCAAAATGGGTGACCCTGGAGGACATTATGCCGAGTGAAATATCTCAGTCACAAAGGGAAAGATACTGCATGGTGCCACTGTTGTAGAATGGGACTGACATTGGGGTTGGGGGAGACTGAGAAGGGATAAATAATGTATACTGCATTGAAACAGATGAGGGAGAAACCTGTTTAAAAGGGATATGTGATTAGGTATTATTGTCATGCCAGGAGCCCAGAATGAAGGCTGCATGGTGAAGTGGACCTGGGGGGAGGGACTGTGTAACAATGAAAAAATTTTTCTTTTACTTTTCAAAGAGAAGAGCAAATTGGGGGGGCGGTCAGGGAGAAAAGTGCAACAATGAATGAATGGAAATCCAAAGTCTGTAAATTTTCATTTAAGCTAATAATAGTAAAAAAAAATTAAGAAAAAGTATGTTCAAATAAGCATCTCTTAATCTATGTGAAATGAGCACAATTAAATGTTATGGAATTCTTATTTTCTAAAAAAAAAAAAAGAGAGATGGCATACAGCCACTGAGATCGTCACACTACATTTGTAAACAAAGCTGTAAGTAAAATGGAAAAAAGAAGTTACAGGGAGCTCTGGTGGCCTAGTGGCGAGACACTGCACTGCAATCCCAGAGGTATGCGGTTCGAATCCACCAGATGCTCTGCTGGAGAAGGAGGGGGCAATCTCCTCCTGTACCAGTCGGATCTGATTTGACAGTACACGTAAAAATAATACAATAAAAAAAAAGTTACATAGAAAAAGCTATGACTACACAGAGGGCTGACGAGTTAGGACGTGACAGGGACTGAATTTCAGTCCCCTCATAACTGGACAGGGAGTTCTGCTAACTTAGTGGGAAGCTGCCAACCCAAAGGCACGGAGTTCGAACCCATCAGCTCCTCCTTGGGAGAAGGATGGGAAATCTCCTGTGTGATTTACGCCTCTGAAAACCCATTTGAGAGTCAGCTAGGAGTCGCCGTCTGGCAGCCCTCGAACACCATCCTCTCCACCCGGACTGAGCGGCTATTCAGCACTGTTGTTGTTATGTGCTGTTGAGTCGCCTGCGCCTCACAGTGACTCTCTGTACGTGAGCCCTAAACCCTGCTCTATCCGGTGCCAATCGCACTGTCTCTGACACACCCATCCCATTACCCTAATCACTGAATCAATCCATCTCATTGAGCGTCTTCCTCCCCTACGCTGTCCCCTCCACCCTCCCAAGTATGACTTCCCTCTCCAAGGACTGGTCCTTCCTTGCAACATGTCCAAAGTATGTCAGACGAAGCCTCAGAATCCTTGCCTCCAAGGTGAAGCCTGGTTTCACCCTCTCAGCTTTATCTTCCAAAATTGCTTATATCTTCTCACCTGCCTGAAGTGCTAAGGCCACATCGGCGGTGCTAACCAAAAGGTCAGCTGTCAGCCCCAGGTGTCCTTCCACTGCAGGAAGAGGCAGTGGTCAGCTGAGGTGGGTTTCTAGCTGCAGAAACTCCACAGGGCAGCTCTGCGGGGTCCTACAGAGCCAACGGCAGCTGGAGTCAACTTGATGCCTGTGGGCTGGGCTTTAAGTGGAGACACGCACACAGGCTACCCCCCAATCACACACACAGCTGCACGAGATGCGCTGTTTGGGGAATACAGACACAGTGGGTACAATGGCCAAGCTGTGCACGAGGTGACGAGCCCAACTCCAGGGCACTGGGGACAACAGCTGTGTGGGCCAAGAATGATGGCCTGCTGCCTGAGACGGGCCCCTGGAGGGTCCTGAGCAGTTTGAAATGTTTTCTAAAGCATGGATCGTAGGCACATGGGTGTATTTTACACGTTTCTTGAATGTCTAAAATACTTCATGAGCATAACGGCCAAAGAAAGCGTGAGACAGGTGTGTACAGAAGTCAAGGGTCTGATCACCTAGTTATCAGGTGGCTGAAGCATTTTAAACGTATGTATCCTCTGTTGCCATTTTCGGCAGGACTGAGGACACGGCCCTGCTGAGGGAAAAAACGGAGAGAGAGAGAAAGCGAGACACCAGGGGCTTAGGCTTAGAGCCAAAAACTTTATTCTCCTCAGCATATATAGAAAGAAACAAATACTCCACTACTCTCAGAATAACTCAACTTCTTGTTATACAGCGAACAACTATCTCAAAGACTACAAAATAGCATATCTAACAGTCATTTTGGACATCCAGGAACCAGGGCTTTTAATGACTTAGACAGTTTTAACAAAGACACAAAGAGAGCTTCTTGGTGGTCTGTATTTTCTACAAGCTCTCAAGGACTCCAGTTTCTCATTAATAAAGCCTTCTAAGTCACCCTTCTGGGCCTTATGAGGTCTCATGAAAGCACTCTGTTTTTTTCTTGGGGACACATCCACATGCTTACCTAGTAAGCTGTTTTCAGCTGGCTTCCCGCTGAGTGTTCCCAGTGGTACACCTAAACTCGCACGCAGACAGTTATCCAAAGTACAGCGACTTTCAGAAACTCTCACAATCCTGCAGGCCTCACAGCCAGGCTGATAAACCCCATCCTGATAATGGAGGGGAAATCGCAGTTGCCAAAGACTTCATTCTAAGACAACAATCCATGTCCATGGAAGCCTCAGTCAAGGAATCAACGTACTGCACTGACAACTCTGTTACAAAAAATGTCTTTAACGTTTCCAAAAACAAGAATGCCACTTTCCTGACTGAGGTGCACTGCCCACATGTCCTGGTCTCTTCAATCATCCCATGTGCGCGTGAAAGCTGGACAATAGAACAGAAGACACAGAAGAATGGACGAGTTTGGACTGTGGTGCCGTGAGAATACTGACGTACCACAGACTTCCAGAAGGAACAAAGGAGAACCACCAGCAGCAGGGCCCTCGGAAGTGAGGGCGGGAGACTTGGATTCGTTTACTCCAGACGTCAGGAAAGAGAAATCTTAGAAAAAAGCATCTCATTTTGTAAAGCTGCTGTTGTGACGTGCCATCGAGTCACCTGTGACTCGTAGTGACCCTCTGTACAGCAGCTCTGAGCCCTGCCCTGTCCTGAGCCAGTCTCACCGTCTGAACCCCCACCGCCCCAGTCACTGTGTCAATCCATCTCCTGTGCTGTCCCTCCACCCTTCCAAGCATGATGTCCTTTCACAAAGCAGAAGGTAAAAAACAAACAAAGACGTCCTTCAGGAGATGGATGGAGCCCAACACTTAACCCACCTCACCACCAGGGCTCCTGGGCTGTCTTATTTGGGTTCCTTGGAAACCAGACTGTGAGCACAGGCGGTGCAAATCGTTCCCGTGGGAGGGGTGCTCCAGGAAGTCTAATGAGGGTGGGAAGGGGAGGCCAAGGGAACACAACGACAGGGAGAGTTACGGACTTCAGGATGAGGAAGAACTTCTCAGGGCAGCTGCCAGGCCTGTGGGGACTGGACCTGCCCCTTGCAGCCCTTTGGTTTCACATTCGTGTCACCCCAGAACTCAGCTGCCCTGGGCTTCTTTCCAGCTTATTACCATTGCCATTGAAGAAGAGTCCCGTCCTCCGTCCTCCCCTGCCAGCTTCTCATCATGCAGCCCTGGCTCACATGGGCGAGGCGACCTTCGTCAAGGTGACACGTAGTTCTCACTGCTCCTGCCCAACGGCCCCTCTGTGAAGCAGCTTCTTGGGTTCCTTACACGTGTACACTGGGGAGTCCTCCGCCCTGTCCCCCATCCTTGCAATCTGCCCCTGCTCCAGCTGGGAGGAGCCACGGGAATTGGGGTTTCAAGTGTCTCTCCAAAAAAAGAAATTTCACTCCAAGAGCAACACCAGTAGGAAGACTTCCATACCCATTTACGGGTTTCAGAGCCCTTCCAGTTAGACTCTGAGCTAAGCTACTCATCTGCCCAGACCTGAACAAACAGCCAAGATGGTTATCCATTAGTCCTTCTAAGTGTCTTTGCCCTTGACATTAGCCTGGTCAGCCTGGGGCAGGTGGAGAAGTAGCCTGTGGTTTCCTGGGGGGCATCATTTGTTTAGGTGATGAGGCCACCTAACCACCAAGTGCGCAGGGGCTACAGACAGACTGACAGCTGCTGTGGTTGAAGGCTGGTGCAGCTGAGCATGGGGGAGGCGGGGAAGGGAGCATCCCTCAGCTCGGCAAGGCTTGTCCATGGTGGAGGACGGTGTCCGAGTTCGCATGGTGGCAAAGAAAACTTGCTGGGCATTGACCCATGCCTCCCCCCCAAATGTGTCCTACCGCTCTGGACTCTGAATCCTGACTGTGATCTTATTGGGAGATAAGGTTTCATGCTATTTTAAAAAGGTCATGGCTGGACCAAGAAACGTCATGATAGGTGGGGAAAAGCTGCAAGTTGCCAAGGATTCCACTTCAAACAATCAGGTAGTAAAGAAAGAAAAAAGCATGCTGCACTGGGAAAAAGCTGCCCAGAGGTCCAGGATCTCCTTAAAGCCAAATGAGTAAGGATGTGATTTTGAGGATGAAAGCGCAGCTGACCCAAGACATGGCGTTTTGGGGTCAAGAATAAGGAAGACCAGAGAAGGGTGAACACATCAGAACTATGGTGCTGGTGGAGACGATTCACTAGGGGCTTCTAAAAGCATGCACATGTCCGTTGTGAACTGAGCATAGCCATGGGCCCCTAGGAGAGAAGATGGTGAGATTTCACGTACTTGGGGCATGGGATGGGAGGGGCCAGTCGCTGGAGGACATCGTGCTTGGTGAAGCAGAGGGCCGGCAAGAAGGCGGAGACTGCCAAGGAGATGGACTAGCACAGTGGATACAGGCCCGGGCTCAAGCATCCCCGGGGAGGATGGGGCAGGCCAGCATGTCCTCTGTTCTCTCATACAGGGGTCACCACACATCGGTGCCAATGCTATGCCACCCAACCCAAACAGCATGGGCCCTAAAGCTAATCCCTTCACAGAGGAAGATAACAGACACATAGGGCACAGAGACATCAGGGAACTTCTGTGGCCAGGAGGACTCTACCTGAGAGCCAGCACCTCCGGCTTCCAGAACCGCAAGACAATGCACTTCTGGTCTTCAAAGCGACCCCGTGTTGATGGGGTTGTTGGAATTTGGTGTATTCTGAAGAATATACACATCCTATGCATATAATTCAATGGACTTCCATGCAGGGAACATACCCAGAGCCCTGGTGGTGTCGTGTTTAAGTGCCTGATTGTTAACCAAGCGGCCAGCAGTCTGAACCCAGCAGCCGCTCCCCCGGGTGAAGGTGAGGCCAGCAGCTTCTAAAGGTCCCAGCCGCGGGGACCCAATGGGACAGTTCCACTCCGTCCTCCAGGCTCGCTGGGAAGCCCCAGGGTAGCAAGGGGATTCTGGTGTCTCAGTGCAGATGCATGTGAAGTCTGTGTTCCAGCTCACTGACCGTGTGATGGCGTGAAGGGAAGGGCTGAGACTTGAGAGTGACCAACGTGTGACAGGGACACAAGAAGAGAGCATGCGCCCACGTGCTGAAGCCACAGCCTTGAATCTGGAAAAACGCAGAGGCTGGGAAGCTCGGTAAGGGGAGGTGCAAAGAATCGGAGGTGGTACTAATTCTTCATTTTCTGAGTATGTGACACATTCCTGTGGTCAGAACCTCAAAAAGGAGAGAGAGGAAGAGAGTGGCACAAGCTAGTCTCTGACTAAAACATGGAGAACCTGCCCTCCCTGCAACCCCACCAGGTGCCCAGCCCCAGGAAGCCCAGCCAGCTAGCCAGGCTCCGGGAGGGCAGAGCTGTCACGGGCAGGGATGGGCAGCTTCCCTGTCAGCTCATAAACTCTCCCCACGGCGCTTAGATCGCTCAGTGGTATAGCCTGCTCTTCCCGACCTGAGCGCCCCTCTCGATAGGTGCGTTCACGGCCCGTCCATGCCACCACGGCCACCTGCGTGCTCGGCACACCCATGCCACCATGGTCACCTGGTCCACTAGGTCCACCCACACCCCCTTGGCCATCTGCCTGCTTTGCTTAGTTGTATGCTGCTGTAGATGTGGGGGTTTTCACCAGCTTTGCTGGGAACAAGGAGATGAAATCTGTGTGACCTCATGGGTGGTAGGCATCCAGGCAGCTGAGAAGAGCTGGGGACTCTGAGCCCACAGGGACGCCCTCTGGTCAGCTTTTTTAGGGACCTCTCTCAGGGCAGTGGATGGACAGGCAAATGTGAACACTATGCGTGCTGGGAGGGTTCCCTCAACAAAGCAGGGTCAACAGCCTGGACTTAGATGCTGAACTGAGTGGATTCCAAACTGGCTTCACTCTGGCCAAACCTTTTGTGCCTCAGTTTGTGTACCTGTCAAGTGGGTCTACTGTGCAGATGCCAGCCATACTCAGGGCAATGTCTGACTTGAGGAGAGCAAGCCCTACTGTTAACGTCACTGACGGTGGGGCTCATGAAATGACCGCCCTCAAGATGACCACCTCTCACTGGTTCCCAGGACACAGGGCTAAATCCAGCCAATGAGTCCCCACGTAGTCCCCCTTCACCAGCTGAACGTGGAATGCACCAGCCAAACCGCTGCTCTGTGCCCCAACACAAAGACCAGCTGGGAAGTATCACCGGGGACTGAATTAAACAGGTAAACAGCTATTCACTCCGACTCTGACAGGCACCATCCTGGGAGCCAGGATTCAGAGGCTGCCACTGTAACAGGAACGGACTGCCATGTCGTTCCTTGGGGGAGTGTCTGGTGGATTTGAACTGCCAGCCTAGCAGCCAGCAACAGAGCACTCATTCGCTTAGTCACCAGGGTTCCAGCAACCAGATGTGTCAACAACACGAAGTGAGGAGGCCGTGGCAGCTACAAAGAGAGACAGAACGCACAGGAGAAACAGAGCATGAGGACGCTAACGCAGGTAACAGGTTTACGGAGAGGCTCTTCAAGGAGGCGCGAGTCCAGAGTCTCTGGAGGAACAGCAGGTGCAAAGGCCCTGAGGCAGAAATTTCCCCAGCTCTAGCCCAATCACATAGCCTTTCATTCTCCCCTCCCTCCCTCCTTCCCTCCCTCCTTCCCTCCCTTCCTTCCTTCCTCAAACCTGAACCACATCACACTAGCCTCTGCGCGTCAGCCTCACTGGACTGGCTTTTATGTTGGTTGATGGCCCTCGAGTCAATCCCAGTGCCCGGCCAGCCCACACGTGCAGGGATCCCTAACTGTTTTGGGGGGTTTCAAAGCCATGACCTCTGTGCGGAGCGGCAGGCCTGCCTTCCCATGCACCACTGCCCCCCTCTCAGCCAGAAACTGAGTGCTTCACTGTTCGTGCCACTCAGGGACACCAGGTTAGTTCAGGAACCCAGCATGGCAGTCCTAGGCTTGTGTTTGGTATCAGACAGCTGTCAAAAATAAAGCACAGGAACTTGACATGCCTTATACAAAGTTCAACAGAAGAAACTAACTTTATAATCTGGTATCAGAAATGAGCCAAGAAGTGGATCCTTCCTTCTCCTTCTATAATCAAAGAGATGAAGCCTCTTTTATTTCGCTTTTTTAAATTGGCTGCCAGGAACCTCAAAACTGAATGTGAGGCTTCCCAGAACTCCTCATCCTGATGGTGGGTCTCATTTACGTCCTTTATCATGGGACCTGATGGCTGTTTTTGTTACACCAGCTACCTGCCCCCTTTTTTAAATGTAATATTTGTCATAAGTTGGTTAGAAAATGCTTTTCTGGAAAGAAATAGTGACATAAAGAAAGGTTTTGTTCATCTGAGGCGCCAGCATCTGCAAATCTGGTTGACCCAGTTCCCTCAGATTTAGGACTTGCAAATGCAAACATACCTACGGAAGAACAAACAGAAGTTCCAATCCTGGCGCTTGGCTCAGAGGCTCGCCGTGAAAACAAATACATCGTGCCCCGGCGGTAACGTGTCTCCCACACCCAGCTCATGGGGAGCTCACTGCCAGCGGCCAGGGGCCACGAACCCACGATCTCAACACTGCCCCCCTGGGTGGCAAGCAGTGTCCACCCGGGCCGGTGTGATCCTTTTAAAAAACAAGCCAGTGACACAAGAAGTTATTTCTGGTGGGAAATGTCATCCCAGCAACCTCTGACAGCCGGGTGTCCACAGTGCTCCCACCCACCACTGAAGACTGTTGTCAAGGGACATAAAAGTCCCAGCTCCATCCATAGTAGTCCATCTGTGTGCAACACAGCCCAGCCCTGTCCACTCCTGGTCAGTGCTGGGCCCGGGCCCCACTCCTGGTCACTGCTGGGCCTGGGCACACTGCTGCAGCAGCTGTCAGCCCATCTTGCTCATGGTCTTCCTGTCACTGACCCTCTACTTCACCAAGTGACGTCCTTCTCCGAGGACTGGGCCTCCTGACGGTGTGCCCCAATTGGAAGAAGAAGCCCCGCATGCCTCAATATTAAGGTGCCCTCCGGCTGCACGCAGGAAAAGAGAACTGTCACCTGCCTAGACCTGAGTGTCCACAGCGGGCTGGCTGGCCCGTGTCCTGGAGCTCCAAGGTGAGTGCTCTCTGTGAGCGCCACGATTCAAAGGCATTGATCCGTCTTCCGTCCTCCTTATTCATTGCCCGGCTGGCTCGCATCCACAAGAAGAGACTGAAGAGACCAGTGCGTGGGCCAGGCACACTGCAGTCTTCCAGCGCCCTCTCTGCCTGCTAACACGTCCTTTCCACTTTTCTGAGCAGATTCCCCGGCACACCATGGTCTTTGGTTTCCTGATACGTGTTGGTTTTGGATCCACGTGAAAGGAAACCCTTGACAGCTCCCATCTCTCTGCTTCCAGGATGGCCGCTGGGTGCCAGCCTGCTCTTGTCTCACGACAAAGGAGAGGGTTTGTACAGGGGCCCTGGGTCACTCATTCCACGTTTCTTCCTGTCCCTGCACGTCTTTCCTCTGCTGTCCCAAGTCCACAGAGACCAGCGGATGGCTGCCTGCGAGCTTTGAAGACCCTAGAACGATGCCGTGAACTAGGAGGCAGAACACAACATTGGGCCAGTTTAACAAGGATCTGCCGTGGACCCACGACCCCAAACCTCCAGTCAAGGAACCCCGTGAGAAGTCTGAGCACAGGAGGCCTCAACAAACCCTTTCAATGGCACCTAACAACAACAACAACAACTGAGTAGAGTTCCATTCCATGTATGAACCACAGTCGGTCTATTCTCTCATCTGCGAGTGTACAAGTCTGCTTTCCTTCAGTCTCTGATTTCAGATCTTCCCGATCTGCACCTGAGAGTGGAGTTGCTGGACCACATGGCAGCTCTGATTTTCACTTTCGGAGGAACGGACCCCCGTTTTTCTGTAACGATCATACCATTTCACATTTTCATCGGTGATGATAAGGGGTCTGGCTTCCCTACACCCTTGCTTGGACGTTCTTTCCTTCAAAAATGTGTGGCTTGTTTTGTTTTTCTTCTTTCCCATCCCAGTGAGAATAAAAGGCTGGCTCATTGTGGTTTGGATTTGTGTCTCTCCGGTGGTGAATCATGCGGATACAGTCTGGCCATTTGAATGTTCTTTGGTGAAATGTCTTATCAAGTCCTCTGCCCATTTTATGAATGGCCTGTCTTTTTCTCTCTTGTCAATGTTTAGCATATAGTTTGGTTATGAGATTATTACTGGATACACAGTTCCTGAAAATATTCTCCCTATTGATAGTTGGTCTTTTTTTTTTTTTTTTTAAAGTCTTCTGGCCAGACTTGGTTCATTTGTATCAACTGCCATTTCCTCCCTTTGTTTTCTGCCCTCTGTGTTCCTGTTGCTGCTACATTAGACTATCCACTGTTACATTTTGGGGCTGCCCAGCCTGTTCTTCTGAGCAGCTTCTGGTTAAGTTTGCACAGCTGGGTCCTCACTCCGTTTTGAGCTTGCTTCTCTGTATGGTGTGAGGGTGTATGGTGTGAGGCACAGATCTGTCTGATCATAATGCACATGGAAATCTCGAGTTCCCAGCAGCATTTGCTAAAGAGATTTGTCTTTCCCCCTGCAGTGGACTTGGCGCCCTCCTCACACACCAGCCAGCCCTGGGGGTGCATTTCCTTCCGGGCTCTGAGTTCCACAGCCTGGTCTGCGTGTCTGCTGTTACACCAGGACCAGGCTGCTCTGATGACTGTAGCTCCAAAGTATGTTTTAGAACCGGGACATAGGAGTCCTCTTCCTTCTCCTCCAACCTTGTTTTAGCTCTTAAGGGCTGTGGCCATTCCATTAAAACTGAGGGTTGGTTCCTCCATTCCATATGGTTGAATTTTGACCAGAACTGCACTGAATCTATGGATGGCTCTGGGTCAAGTACTGACATAATAACAAGGCCTTCCAATCCACAGATGAGGGGTGTCTTTTCAATAATTAATACCCCATTATTTTAATTAGCATTCACTATCACTGAGATGGAATTCTTTTCATGTGTATATGTAGCTAGTATTTTTACATCTAAAAATAAAATATACACAAGTGTTTTCTTCCCATATCTCACATAGAATTTTGCCAAGTGTTAAATGTCTGTAACTTCTAGTTAACTGATGACATTTCCCTGCCTCTTCTGGGGTTACACACACACACACACACACACACACACGCAACCTGGACCAACATTATCTGCACAGTCTATGAACAGGGGCTGTGCTCAGTCAGGAGCCCTGGTGGCACAGTGGTTACAGTGCTGAGCTGCTAACAGAAGGGTAGGTGGTTCAAACCCACTAGCTCCTCTGAGGGATGACGCCGAGGCAGGCTGGCTCCACAGGCTACTACGGCCTTGAAGACCCTGTGGGCAACTGTGAGTTGGAGGTAAACCCAGAACAGGGGGCTGGGGTCTGCAAGAACTTCTGCTACTGCTGTGTCTGATGCTTTGTTCTCATTTCCATCTTCAAACAAGTCCCTGCTGGTGGAGTCTAGAGAGCTCATCTTCTTTGGTTTTCTTCATTTCAAAGCCCCTAAGGAGGTCCTTCCTCCTGCCTCGCTTCCTGGGTCCCCTGCCTGACTTGCTAAGTCCACTGCGGGGCTTCCTGGGTCCCCCATTTTACCTGCTGGGTCCTCCCTCGCTCCTTTCTCTCTCTGCAATACCCTCGGCTCATATGCAGCCCAACTTTTCCAAACTCTGAGGGGAAAGGATGCAAACTGTCCTCTGATATAGATCGACAGACTTTATTGACCCCAATACCCATGATGCAAGCGCCGACGGGCCAACTCCCTCACCCTGCCTCCCCTAAAAGTCTATGCAAATAAGAGATAAAACAGGAACAAGGAAGCCAAGACAAGGGCAGAACAGAGCCCTCCGCAGAGTCACCATGGCCATAACCTCAGGGAGGCAGAACGCCAGGCCTTTCCTCCCAGGCACCTCTGGGTAGGTTGGGACCAAGTACTTCCCACCCAGGACTCCTCTTTGTATATTACTTTTTACTGAAAATACATTTTCTTGTCATTTATTTTCTTTCTACTCTATGTGAATTATGTTATTATTTAAGGAGCCGTGGAAGGAGCTCGGGCGACGCAGGGATGAAAGTGCTCGGCTGCACATCAAAAGGTCAGGGGTTGAAACTCACCCAGAGGTTTCTCGGCTTCTGAAGGCCCACGGCCCCGAGTGCTGAGTGTTCTGTGGAGCATTTGTGCTCTGCAAACGGGGGTGTGTGTGTGTGTGGTGTGTGTGCGTGTGTGTGTGAGACTTGAATCTACATAAATGAGCAGCAACCCAGCAGCACGGCCCCCACCAGCCCCTGGTGACGACTGAGTCCTGAGAACGTCATGCGCAAAGACCCAAGGAGTCACAATCTCAACTTCAGTTCAACGGCCACACGTAGCTAGTGGCTACAACCTTAACACGGCCACGTACAAAGATCCAGACCTGAGACACAGTGAGAGAAAGTACAGGACACAATTCAAAATCACCAAATAGGGGGAGCTCTGGTGGCCTAGTGGCAAGGAGCTGTAACTATAATCCCAGAGGCGAACGGTTCGAATCCACCAGATGCTCTGCCGGGGAAGGAGGGACAATCTCCTCCTGTACCAGTCAGATCTGATTTGACGGTACACACACACAAAAATAATAAAATAAAAATTAAAAAAAATCACCAAATAGATCGGACTGACAGAGATGGGTGGAATCCTCGAGACGGCGGCCCTTAGAGACCCTTCAAGCTCACCTTCATGGATCACCCTAAAGCCAAACAATTACCCCAGACTCCCCAACACAACAACCACATGAGACCGAAAGGACAGTGCCTGACCCCAAACCAAAGTTCAGATGGCAAGAAGGGGTGAGAAGAAGGCCAAATGGAAAAGGGAAACATAGGGTGGAACGGGTAGAGTGATGTCACACCGTGGAGCTTGCCACCAACGTCACAAAAAGAAACATGTCTGAAAACTGCTGAAAGGAAAACCAATTAACCCCATAAACGTTCACCCAAATCATAATAAAGGTTTTTCAAACTACCAACTTGAGAATTCATATCCCAGCACACGCTTTCCCTTCCTAGCAAATTTAGCCTGAAAACATGCCTTCAAATTCCCTCCCAACGACTTGGAAAGAGCGGACGGGCTTTATTTAGGGCTTCCATTTCAGGGCACCCTCGCTTGGACTTCCCAATCCTAGCTGGCCTGGGCACTGCGGAAGCTGCCTGGGCCCAGGAGGGGAGAGGAGTGGAGGCCCGAAACGCCCCCGGGCCGAGCCGACAAGGCGCGCTCACCGCGTCCAGTCTTGTTTTGCAGGACTCCTTCTCATCTGTATCACAGACGCTGCTTTTAAACTCTCTGAATAAGCACCTCGCTTCCGAGAAAGAACAGGCAGCACATTTTTCTTTCTCTGGGCTTGTTATTCTGGATTTGGGTGGATGGGTTAATAAGGAGTTCAGCGTCCAAGTGGGCGAGGGGCTCCGCTCAGCCTGGAACAGGGCTCTCTTTGTGGGGCAGGGGGATGGGGAGGTGAGAGGGGAGACGGAGTTGAGTAAACACCTTGGTCTGGGCCCTGGTGACCACAGGGGCCATTTACAAGCATCCTCAGCGTTGTAAGGAACCTGGTGGCTCACGTGTGGTGTTGTTAACCGAAAGGCCTGAACCCACCAGGCACCGTGAGGCGGAAGGACGGAGCCGTGTGAGGGCACAGAGGTCACCGCGCCGGAAGCCCCACGGGGCAGGCTGCTGTCCTGAGACTGTGACCTGCTGGGACTCACTCGGTACCAGTGGCCTCGGTGTCTCCCCACCTGTTCTTGTTGTCTCCTGGACTCCTGGACAGAGCAGGTCCCTCAGATGGATGAACCGTTCCCACCACACAGTGACACACCCCTATGACCAGGCTGCGTATCTGTTGACTGCAGAACAGTACAACTGCCTGTCCTGACACGGGAGGGAATTCATCTGCTCTTCCAGGAAGAAGGAGCATCGTGGCCACGTTCTGGTTTCACTTACTTGTGCCCCTAGCTGCCTTCCAGGCGGGCCACACACCCCAGAGAAAGAGCACCCTGAAAACCCAGGCCCTCGGCTCTTCAGCAATCCAGTGAACCCTTCAGAAAACCCTCAAAGTCTGGTTTAGAGAGGGAACAGAGTGTGTGACTGACACAACGTAGTTCCAAGTTACAAGGAATCTCACTTACAACAGCTGGGAAAATGTGGAGGGGGGGCGATACCTGATGGTGTCAGAACCACCTTACGACACAGCTGTCAGAATGGACCCCTGTTGAAAACCAGGGACCACTGGCATTGTCTGTACCTGGGGCTTCTTAACTACCTCTTGGGAACTGGCCTGCTCTCTGTCTGGGACACAGTGGCTGCATCCCGGGCCCTGTCTCCTCTGGACTGGCCCAGGCTGCATGGAGAGGCTGGCCCCAGCCCTGTCAGACTGCAGACTGTCGCTTTTAGAAACAACCCACCCCCCCATCCCCCCGGGTCCATTTTCCACCTGCTTCCTCCACGTGGCCAGTCAGAGAAGGGAGGAGACCCAAGTCTCATTTCAGGAGAACAGGGGTGACATGGACACTCCAAGACAAAGCATATGGCCCTCATTATCCCCACCAGCACTGTGAAGTCCCCCTCTGTCACATAGGGACTGCTCCTCAGGGGACCCTGGGGAAGGAGAGGGGCTGGCAGTCATGGCCCCGGCACTGTTGGACGTGATGCCATCCAACAGCACAGAGGGCATTACTCCTTATTGGAGTTGCAGACGAGCCGCCCTGGGGGCAGAGCCGTACAGGTTCCGGCTGCGGACTGAAAGGCCGATGATGCTCTGAACCAGCTGCCGCTCAGGAGGAAGACGGAGCAAAGGTCTGCTCCTGGAAAGGGGTCCTCGGTGCCACCTCGTGGGCAGCTCGTTGGAACAGACTCACAGCCCACCCTCCGCTGGGCACGTGAGGCTGTCCAGTCGGCCCTCTGCTGAGCACATGAGGCTGTCCAGATGGCCATCTGCTGGGCACACAAGGCTGTCACAGCCAGCCCTGTGCTGGGCCCGGGAGTCTTGTCTGGCTGGCCCTCCAACGCCGGGTGTATGAGGCTGTCCTGACCGGCCCTCTGCTGGGCACGTGAGGCTGTCACGGCCGCTGGGTGTGCGAGGCTGTCCTGACCGGCCCTCTGCCGGGTACGCGAGGCTGTCGATGGCGCAGAGGCGGCTGCCTTCCACGGTGGATGCAAACCCGCCGAGCGCCCGGCGTTGGTGGCATGGTCCAGGGCTCCAAGCCACGTGCCGCCCGCCTGTTCCAGGGGGTCAACACGGACGGGAGTCGGCTCCACACTGGTGGGCTGGCGCTCTCTGGAGTCCAGCATGTGCTTGGGGCCTGAGGGGACAAGCCTGGTTGCTGCTGCTGTTTGGTGCCATCCTTCTGACGTGGACACACAGCAGCCCTACGACGCGACTCACAGAAGTAACGGCCTGAGGCTGGGCAGACGGGGAATGGGGGTACAAAACCACAGCAGCTACTCCAGGACGCGCTGAGCCAGAGTTAAGGGTCCAGAGGGGAGACTCAGAAACCATCTGGAGGGGAAGTCGGTGGAACGGGGAGAACAGGGGTAGCCCTGGTTGTCGGGGCTGTGGAGTCTGCTGGAGGGCAGGTCGAGTTTGAGGTGCTAGTGGGCAGCCAGCTGGGGGGACGATGCACAGAGACGTGAGTGTGAGGGGAGGTGTGCGCGTGCACACGTGTGCCAGGTGCCATCACCAAGCCACCACACCGTGAACAGTGCGTTACCAGTGCAAAGAGGGCCCGGTCAGGGCCAGGGCCACCGGGGTACCGCAAGGTCGTCACCAAACGATCTGCAGAGAAACTGCTCATTGAGAACCTGGTTTGCTGGAAAAGCCTCCGCTGAAAGCACTACAGCGTGTCACTGTAAAACTGACTCCTGTATCTCAAAGAAAAATAAAATAACTAAAGGCCGCGGTCCTGAAAACATGCCTGACTGTGGTCCTCAATATGGATTGAAGCTCAACATCAAGAAGACGAAGATTCTCATCCCTGGGCCAATTGGCATCATCGTGATGGATGAAGAAGAGATTGAGGTGGTTAGCAATTACGGCTTGCTCAGCTCCACAATCAACACTCTTAGCACCAGCTGTCAGGAAATCAAAAGACCAATTGCATTAGGTAAATCTGCTGTCAGGGACCTCTCCAGAGTGCTGAAGGGCAGTGATGTCAGTCTAGATACAAAGGTGCACCTAATCCAGGCCATGGTCTTCTCAATTACTTGTTATGCTTCAGAGAGCTGGACAGTGACTAAGGATGACAGAAGAATAGATGCCTTTGAGTTGTGGTGCTGGTGAAAAGTCTTAAACACACCATGGACTGCCAAGAAAACAAACAGATCTGTCTTGGAGAGGGTGAAACCAAGTCTCTCCTCGGAGGCTAGGATTTTGAAGCTCCGCCTCACTTACTTTGGGCACGTCGTCAGGAGACATCAGTCCTTGGAGAAGGACATCATGCTCGGAAGGGTGGATGGACAGGGCGGGGAGAAAGACCCTGAAGGAGACAGACTGATATAGTAACTAGGGCAATGGGGGTTGGTGTGTCGGAATTAGTGAGAGTGGCTCAGGACAGGGAAGGGCTCAGAGCTGCTGAACGCAGGGTCACTATACATCACAGGCGACTCAACGACACATAACAACAATAACACACTATGACAGGTTTGGAAGCAGGAGTGGTGTCCACTTCCTAAACCACACGCCTCTGGAAACTCTATGAAGGTTGAGAAATGCCGATGGCTGTAGAGGGGCTTCAGGCCTTTTGTTCACAGGGTCGCTGTGCGTCGTGCTCGACTTGGAGACAACCAACAAGAAGCAGCAGCTTTCACACTTTCCAGAGCACCAAGCTCATCTTTGTCCAATTTTTTTCCCAACTTCAGGAAGACAGTCAACGACATCTCCCAGAGCTGCCTGTGCAAAACTCCTGACTCCCGCCGTCCCAGCGCGTTTTCTGTGGTCACTGTTCATGCTTGTCTGTGAACTTACACACTGCGAGCAGAGGGTGAGTGCGGTACAGC
>NW_006399898.1:3660233-3682401 GCF_000299155.1 Elephantulus edwardii
GAGGGGAGGGGAGGAGAGAGAGCATGCACAGAATCCCCAAGACAGCGCATGCAGGGCCCCCCAAGAGCGTGTGCACAGGGCCCCCCGAGAGTGCGTGCAGGCTGCAGGCTGGCCTGCACATGCTCACAGCGTTCGCAGGGTGTGGGGTCTCGGCCTAGTTTTGGGTTTGTGTGGTGTGTGAGTTGAGGGGGCAGTGAGGCTAGGAATCTAAGGCTCACTCTCCTGGAGAAGAAGACCACCCAACCACCCCTCCCCCAGTCACACACGTCCATGCGTCAGCCCCTCGAAAGGCCTCCTGTAAGGCTGTCCTGGGAACTTGGGTCAGCAGGGAGTTGGCCCCGGGCCCAGGGTGGGGTTTCCCAGCCAGCAAGTCTACTGGGGCAGAGAACAAGGCCTCACTGTGGGCCAGGTGTGCAGGAAGGGCCCCCGGCCGCTCCCACGGGCTGGCACAGGGCAGCGTCCGAGCAGACGTGAAAAGTGGCATTGTAGCCAGCCAGCGGGCGGCCCCAGCCCGAAGCCCCCGGGTTTGAGAGCCGCCCACCTCCCTACGTCCTGGGCCAGGTAAGCGGAAATGCCATTCGTTGGGCAAATATTGACCAAGGCTTTGGGACATGAGGCCCTTTGTGAGGTGAGGCTCGAGGTTTACAGGGAAATGGGGCGATTGTGCACGGGGTTCCATAGAAACTTCCAGAAAATACTCACTGAGCGTGGGCACCCTGCCAGGCACTGTCCTAGGGACCTGAGACTCAAAGACAGGGTTTTTTTTCTGTCATCATCAAGCACACGTCCCAGTGTGAGGACAGACAGCAAAGTCACAAATGTACAAACACAACTGTGGGGACAATGAAATGGCACCATGACACAGATGGCTTCGACCACAAGAGCACATGCAGGTGGCCGGTCATAGACAACCTCTCTGATCAGGCGAGTGGTTTGTTGTTAGGGGTCACTGATCCAGTTTCAACCCACAGGGACCCCACAAAGACACCGCCGGTCCTGCACTATCATCCCACACCTGCTACCTTTGAGCCTATGCCGTAATCACTGTGTCAACCAACCATCTCACTGAGGGTCTTCCTCTTTCTCCCTCACTCTCTGCTTGACCAGCATGACATCCTTCTCCAGGGACAGGCCTTCCTGATAACATGCCCGAGGTCCACGTGAAGAAGCCTCAGCATCCACGCTTCTAAGGAGTCCTCGAGCTTAACTGCTTCCAAGACAAATTTGTCTCATCTTCTACCCGTCCAGTATTGTTCACCTACATCTTAATCCAGAGGCACCAATTCTTCTGTGCTCTTCCTAACTCTCCGTCCAGCTGCTGCATCCATTCCAGGCAGTACATCCCCCCTTCAACCCAAGTTCCTGGAGCTCGGGACAGAGGCCAGGCCCCAGAATCTTCCTGTGAGTGACAGAGACACAGGCCAGCGCAGACACTCGTCTAAATGAGTGCCACCTGCCCACTTCTGCAGTTATCTGCCCCAAGAGCCAAGAACACGTTTCACAGATCACAGCTTGCAACGGAGTATTAATGGCTGAGGACATTAATTGAATAGTACTGGCTGAAGGCTTAAGACATCAACTTGAAGCCCCAGTGAAGCAAAATGTTATCAGCCCCTCAAAGAGAATCCCATTCATCTCATTTGTAAATTTGCATTAAAAATAGAAGATATACTCAATTGTAAATATAAAATTATATTATTAGTTTTGTCAATAAAAATTTATAGAATTTTGTTCTCTCTCGTCTTACACAAAACCAGTGTACTGGACCCTCAGCTGCAGGGTCAGTTCAGCTCCTGGTGACCCTCCATAGACTTCGCAGGTGGAGATCCTGGCAGAAGCTGGTGGATTTGAACTGCCAACCTTTGGGTTAGCAACCCAGTGTGTAACACGATGCCATCAGGGCTCCTTATCGTCTTAACAAAGATCTGTGTCATAACCTCCACTTGTCCACTGGCTCACAAGCCTAACATCCTAATTAGCTGGCCCTCGCCAGGAAGGAGCCGGCGTCCTGTGAGGTGGGAGAAGGACAGGCAGTGACCAGGGGTGGTTACAGGAGAACGCAGACAGCGCGCTCCGCTGGGGAGATGGCGGGACTCGGCATTTAGGGCACGTGAGCAGGAGGGGCCCGGCCCGGGGGAGGGGCATCGCGCCCGAGAGAGGGAGAAAAAGCGGGAGCCCCTCCACGAGACAGCCTGACACAGTGGTGCAGGTGCAGGAGGGGAGGTGTGGGCAGCACAGGCCCGGGCAGCGCTCTGTCCACTGTGCTGGGTCACTGAGTCATGGCCCACTCCACACACTGACAAGAGGGAAGGCTGGCAGCTTGGACCCTCCTAGCTGTGCCACGTAAGAAAGGCCTGGCCATCTGCTTCCATAAGGACCACACTGATGAAAGCCCCAGGGACAGTTCACTGACCACACGGCATCCCCACGAGCCAGTGTCGACACATGCCAGGGGTCTGTTTGTATCTTTAACGGAGAACAGTTTGCTGACCTCTGGTCTGAATGAGTGATAGGAATGAATGAATGAATGAATGAGTCTGATCCCTAACCTGCTGGCCTGCCCTGGTCTCCTCTGGCCTCCCCGTCTCGCATGTCCTGGCCCAGGCCCCACAGCCATCTCTTTGTGGACTACTCACTCCCCACCCCGAGCCCCTGCCTGGCAGAACACAACACCCCAGCTGCCAGCTTGCCTTCAAAGCGTCCCAGAGGCCGGCCTGCTCCCTGCTTCGCCCAGGACCTGAGCTCGAAGAGAAAGCTGCCACTTTGTAGACGTCTGGCCTCTGGAAGCAGCTAATGGCCTGTCTGTCTAAACACCCCGTCAACAAGCTCCCCGCTCGCATGAAAAGCCCTGTGTGGGGAGGTGGGCCTGGCTGCCGTTTCTGAAGAAGGCCGGGGTTCCCCCCCGACACCTGAGAAAACAACGCGGCGCATTGGAGGGACACTGGAAGCTGTGTGCTGGTCCAGCAGCCCCGCGGCTGCAGAGAGCCGGCTCTGGGTGCCTCCCCCCGCCCGGAGCGCCGCTGCACCCCGTGTTTATCCTGGAACACGCTCTGAAGGGCCCGTTGTCTGAAAGCTGGACACGTGGGCACTTATCAAACGCCCCCCTCCCCTGGTGTCTGCAAAGGCGACGGCACAGTGCGTCTGCGAGGAAAGGGGGTTCACAGAAAGGCAGTGACCATGCTGGAGGGGCAGGGCAGAACTGTGGACCCTGAGTGTGTAGTCGCCGTTAGGGGCCGTGGAGTCAGCTCCGGACCACAGCACCCCCATGACCAACCTCCGGAACCACAGAGCCTCCCCTGGCCCTGCCCTGTCCCAGCCCCCCATCCCTGTTCTGTGGGGACCCCTGGCTCTGGCCCTCTCGCTGAGGGCCTGACCCCTCCTGCCTGGACTCTCCACCTTCCCCAGGACCCTCCTGACACCATGCCCCATATGTCCAGGACGATGCCGCACTATCAACGGGGTGTCTCTGTGGGTCAGGCTTCTCTGAAGGAAGGAGATCTTTGGATCTTCCATTTTGGTTTTCTTTTTGTGTGTGATTTGAGTGAACTGGGTTCTCCAGGTAACCATTCATGCACATTTTGTTCTATCACATTAATTACAGCCCCATGTGGTATAGCACTCTACCTCCTCCTTCCCTGTGAGTCTCATCACCACTCATCCTCTGTCATACCCTCCCACCCCCGCCCCGCCTTCTGAGCTCGTTCCCTGAGCAGAAGGGGCCTTTCTGATGTTTTGCAGTTGCTTTTTCTAAGGAGTGGGTGCCTCCCTATAGCTACTGCTCCTCTTAGGCCCATTGTGTGGCTCAAAATTGAGTCCTGGGGGAGAGTTTTGTTGCAGGTTTGAAGGGTGACAAAGGGTCACAGCCCTGGGGATCCTCTGGGATCCCCAAGCCTAGCCATTTCAGGGGTTCTGAGCTTTGTGTCCTATTTTTGTCTACCGTCTTGGGGCCCTGCACTGTGATCTCTTTCTTCGAGTGGTCAGCGGCAGTGGCCAGCACTTCGCAGTCGAGACCTTGGTCCCTGGTCTCTGATACGTGTCCCAGTAAAGCAGTGAGGACAGTTCCCACACAGTGAACACTCACGAGAAGCGTGGCGTCACGTGGCCGTTTAAGGCTCTGAGGGGCAGAGCCCCCAGGAAAGTGCTGGCAGCAGACTGGGTTCTTATTCTTCAGGGTGAGATGGCCAGGGAGCCAGCACCTGTGGGGTCTCCTGTGGGAGGGGAGCCCCTCTGGGCAGCTCAGCCGAGTGAACCTGCCTGTCACGGCTGAGCCGTGGCTCCCCACACAAAGTGTGAGGCCACGATTCTCAGCGTGAAGGAGCTCGTCGTAAATCCTAGTGTCTCTCGGCAGGGAGCCCGGCCGCTGCCCCAGAGCCCAGGCCCTTCTGGTGGTTCGAATCCACCAGCAGCTTCTCGGAAGAAGGAAGGGCCGCTTCTCCGGAGTGATTCACAGTCGAGGGAACCCAGTGGTGAGTCAGCCACGAGTCAGTTCCGGCTCCACAGCGGTAAGAGGTGTTAACGAAGCAGGATTAGAGAGAGCTGCGTAAGGCTGTGAGCGCCCCCCGTGTGATCCGATACGATCAGTCTGTAGGTTGTAGGGGAGTCAGGATAGGGTGCAACATCCTCACCCAAGTCACAGCCCTGATCCCATGTCAGGGGAGTTCAGGGGGCGGCAGGGTGAGAAAAGGAGAGGGAAGTGAGCAGAGAAGCGGGTCTCAGGACCAGCAGGGAAGAGCTGAGACCAAAGCACATCCTTCAGATCCAGAGAGAGAAGGCCTTCCCCTAGAGCTGGCGTCCCCAAGGCTCCTAAACAGCAAGGAACACATGTCTGTTTGTCAAAGTCCCCACTTTGGTAGAGTTGGTAGTTGTTGTTGTTGTTACATGCCGTCGAGTCGCGTGCGACTCATAGTGACCCTATGTACAACAGCCCTAAACCCTGCTCTGTCCTGTGCCAATCACACTGTCTCTGATACACCCATCCCGATTACCCCAGTCACTGAATCAATCCACCTCATAGAGGGCCTTCCCCTCCTGCGCTGTCCCTCCACCCTCCCAAGCATGATGTCCCTCTCCAAGGACCAGTCCCTCCTTACAACATGTCCAAAGTAACATCCAAATTATGTCAGACGAAGCCTCAGAATCCTTGCCTCCAAGGAGCAGCCCAGTTTAACCCTCTCCAGGATGAATCTGTTTGTTTTCCTAGCAGTCCATGGTATACTCAATACTCTTCTCCAGCACCACAGCTCAAAGGCATCACTTCTCCTTCTATCCTTCTTAGTCATTGTCCATCTCTCTGACGCATAACAAGTGATTGCAAAGACCATGGCCTGTATCAGGCGCACCTTAGTCTCCAGAGTGACACCATTGCTCTTTAGTAATGGTAGTAGAGTTGGTAGTAGGGGCTACTTTTTCTGGCAGTGGCTGCCAGGCCCCAATGCCCTCTACTAGCAGGTCATTTGTGGTTCACGGAAAATTCTCACGTTTGTCATGGGAGACCCAGGCTCAGTCCAGTTCCTGGCCAACGCACCTGACATGTGGCCACTAGCACCTGTAATTGGAGGCATGCACGTTGCTGTGACGTTCAACAGGTTCAGCAGAACTTCCAGACTGAGACTGACTAAGAGTGGAGGCCTGGGGATCCCCCAGCATATCCCTCCTCGCCGACAGCCCTGCGGGTCATGGTGGCCTGATCTGTGCCCACTGTGGGGACGGCTCGGGGCCAGAAAGCCCCTTTCCCTGTGAGCTGGGGAGTTCAAGGACAGAAGACACCGTCATCTGATGCCCACTCCAGATTCACATTTCCCCAGCTCCCCCAAATCCTCCTCCGAAGGATTAAATGAGGCTGGTCACTGGCCCTGATTCTGGATCTGGTTTCAGCCTTGGTTGCAAAGACCTGTCCACAGAGACTGACCGACGACGGCTCAGAATCCTCACCGGACTCGCCAGACCACGAGCCCGAGGCTCTGGAGCAGGAAGGGGCAGAACTGGGCCATTCTCCCTCCTAACCTCAGTTTCCGGGAAATCCGTCCCTTCCCTAAGCTTTGGCCCCACCCACTGGCCCCCAAACGAGACCTTTCATTTCTGTTAGGCAGGCAGCGGCCACGCTATGGGCTATTTTCTCTCCTTGCCCTGGAATAGTTTAAAATTAATATATTTCAGGGCATTATGATTATCATAAGAGCCCGGAATGAGGGTTGCAGAGTGGAGCATACTTGGGGTGGGAGTGGGGATGTGCGGGGGGCGGGGGGCGGATTGTGTACCAATGAAGGAGTTTTCCTTTTGCTTTTCAAGGAGAGGAGCAAACTAGGGGTGGGTGTGTGGAGGTGGGGTGGGTGGGGAGAAAAGTGCAACAATGAATGAATGGAATTCCAAAATCTCTATAGATGTTCATTGAAATTAATAATAATAATAAAGAACTTCTAAAAAAGTTTTTAAAAAAAGAATCCAAAGAGAATTCTTGTGTTATCATCTGTCTTTTCTATGGCTGAACTTGCCAGTTCTACTGTTCCTCTCTGTTCCACGACTCCAGCCACAGCTCTGCCCAACACACCACACACACACACACACACACACACACACACACACACTCTGTCACCCACACATGGGCACACTCATACTTTAACATACATGCACACATGCACACTCATACTCTTCCACGTACTCTCAAGCATCCGTCTATATGCACACTTACGTGTACACACGGCTACACCTCGTCCAAGTTCACCTAGACACTTCTGCATACGCACACTGGTGCACTTGCTCATATGAACACTCATGCACACTTGCTCTTCTCACACCCAGTCTCACATGAACACACATGATGCTCTTACACACACTCTTACACTCCCCTGTACTCACACACACACACTGCATCCGCACAGACTCCCTTAGACCCTTACACAGTCACACCACACACGCTCATGTACACACACGTACACTCCCATGCAATCACATGCTCAACAAGGACCTCCATGTGCACACACTTGCATGTGGAAATCCATCTATCACACGCAGATGGACACACTGGCTCCTGAACTAAGACGCCCCCTCCTCTCCACTTGTGCCCTCCAGCTGTTCTCTCTGCCCTTCTCAGGCCCCCTGGCACCCCTCCCATTTCTGGGGAGATGGTGCCTGTAACCAAGGAAGGGGCTCTGCCTCTGTTGTTCCTTGCTGCCTGTGCTCCCCTGGGGTTCCTACACCCCCAATCCTCTAAAAACACACACAGGAACGTTAAGCCTTTGGGTGCAGCCCAAGGCCCATAACCAGCAGCATCACAGCAGTCAATCGTGCCACGTGGCGTAGCTGGCCAGGATGGAGAAGGTCCAGTCTCTGGCAGGGGGTCGGTGGGTTAGGAGGGAGCTCGGCTTGGGGAGGCAGGCATGGGAGCAAGAAGCCCTAGCCTATGTTTTTAAAGGAAATTCTATTTCAAACAGTGGGGTTCCTCTTCAAGCTTGCAGCCAAGAGGAGGTGGGCAAGGGCCGCACTAGGCTCTCACCCCCAGGGGGCGTGTCCCCCCTGCAGTCCCCAGCCGAGGAGAGAACACAGTGGGGGAACCTTCCAGTCCGTCCAGAGATGTCTGCCTGTGGGGGTGTGGGCACCTGTGTCTAGCCATCGAGCAAAGTCCATTGAGCATTTAATGTGTGTGAGTTCTTGAACTGACCCCTATGCCAGGAACCCAGCAACTGCAGAGAAGCTGTGATTGTGACTCTGGAGACATTTATGCCCTGGCCTGGGGCAAGGCCGAGACCCTTGGCACAGCTGCTCCCCAACACACATGCGGTCTCATGACCACTGCCCAGGGACCAGCTGCCGAGTGAACCCCAGGACGGTCGGAGCAGGACGGCTGCAGGGGCTTTTCAGGGCTGGTCAGTCGGCAGTCAGCGGCCAGGTCTTTCCTCTAGGGCACCTCTGCATGCACTTGACCCACAAACCGAGGCTATTACCTGTGGCCCAACCGCACAACACATCCATGCTGCACCAACGTGTACATGCCGACATGCGTGTCCTCATGCCCGCAACCACATCCTCGCATGTGCACAAGCAGGGTCACCAAAAGAGAAAGGACGGAAGGGGGACCCCACACGGACGAGGTCAGGACCCTGGAGCCTGGCAGGAAATGCTCTGTCGAGGCCAGCTCCCTCCGCCACCCTGACCGCACCACAGAGGGTGGGCTTGAAACCCTTCCTGCCTCGTGCTTCATGACATTCCAACCCTTGAGCCTGTTTCCTCATCTTTAAAATGGGGTTAAACAAGGCAGGCACCCCCACGCACTGGGGTCTCCGTTCTGATGGCTGGGGTCACTTCCGCCCGGGGCTGGGGACTGTCTGTGCGCAACGCTGCCACACGCGTGCATCCGGAGGTCAGAGGGGAGAGGAAGACGCCCAAGGAGAGGGGCCAATGCAGGGGCTGCACCACTCACTGGCCCTAGCAGGGTGGGGGGTGCCAGAACGGGCTTCCTTCACGCGTTCTCAGCATGGGTGTAAGCCCACGAGGCCCCCTCTCATCGAAGGTCCTCAGCTCTTGCTCACCCTTCAACTGGCCCTTCTTGACATGCCCAGAGCATGTGAGACTAAGTGTCCACCGCCTGTGCTTCTGATGAGCTCGCTGACCGGACCTCACCTGCTCATTCTCCTGACAGACGACCACAGGGCAGTCGGACCTCCTGCCCACGTCACCGTTCAAAGGCATCAACCCGCCATCAATTTTCACTTCCTGGCACTCCTGCTCTTTAGCACTTTCAAGAGATCCTTGACAGCAGATTCTCCCAGTGCGACATTCTTTTGAATTCTTGACTGCTATTATCATGGGTATAAACTGTGGATCCAAGTAAAAGAAAACCCCTATTTCCTAAGAAATCAATTTAAACCCTTGTGGGTTTTTATTTCTCTCATCTGCTGAGAACAGCCGTCATGCACAGTGTCGAGAAGGTAAGGGAGAGGGTGTGCAGGGAGGTTGGTCAGCAGCCGAGGACTCGGGGAAAGCTGAGAGCTATGATCTGGAGGAAGGGAAAAGCCAGCCATGGAGGGCTCTGCGGGAAGACGTGCCTGACCAAGGCAGCAAGATGTGAACGGACAAGCACGGGGCACCCAAGGAACAGCAAGGCCAGTGGCCTGGAGGCAGTGATGAGAGAGAACATGAAGATGGAGGCAGGGAGGCTTTACAGGCCTTCAAAAGGAGGCTGATTACAAACAGGCGCCTTCAATGGACAGAATACAGTGACAGAGTGACCAGCATCTCAGGCGGTCAACATCTGAGAAGATGGGACCGAGAGGCGGAACTGAATGTCATTCTAAGAGCCGACCCCCAGCTGATGTCATCCACGATTCCTTCTTCGCGGCTCAATACTCCTGCAAGTGACAATGGGGAAAGCCACCCGGGTACTCATGGGGCGAATCTGCTGTAAGGACATCCGCGCCATCTCAGCAAGGAAAGGTACTGCCTTGAGGCCTGGGGCACACCTAACCCCTGCTGTGGTCTTCCCACTGATGTCAAACTGGGCAATGAACAAGGCGGGCAGGAGGGAGAAGAAGCCGTGTCTCTGAGCTGAACTGTGGTGCTCGTGGAGTGGACGGCCTGAAGGATGAGCGGACTAGTCATAGAAGAAACAGAGTCACGATCCTCCCTTAGATGGGAAAATAGGAAGACTTCACCGTGCTTACTGGGGACAAGCCATCAGGAAAGGCTGTCACATGGTGTAGAAGGCAGAGGGTCACAAAGGGGCACCATCAGCGTGACGGGCCGCCTCAGCAGCTGCACGGGTGGACTCCCATGGCAGTGACACAGACGGTGGAGCAGCATGGCGCCACTGGGTGGCCGTGACAGTCACCACGGTGCTACCGGTACAATGACAGCCTCAGCAATGACGGTGAGAACCCCCAGGGCAGCCTCTCTCGGAGCAGAGAGGCAAGAGCTGCAGCAAAGCCCTCGGCTTGTGTCTCAGTTCTATGCAAAGGTTTTCCATTTTGTTTGGAATTTTTTTTTTTAAAGGAAAAGAAGAAAGAAACAGAAAATGCTCAGGCCCTCTGGGACCCAGCGGGATGGGCTTCAACAACAAGTAGAGGTCGGCTCTGGGTCCCTGTGGGCAGGCGGCCTCCAGCAGGCAGGTCTCTGGCAGGGGGGCAGGGAGATGGGGAGGGCTGGCCCCAATGTGTTTTTGCTTTACTTTGGCAAGGCAGCCTTGTCAGGGGCCTAGGCTGTGGGATTAATTAGAGCCAATTACCTTGCGTGTAATAGCCGGGTTAGAGCTCGCTGAGAGCGGCAGAGGTGGGAGAAAGTCGAGGAGGGACAGCCAACAACAGTCCTCCCTCACCCCCTGGCCCTGCACAAGCCGCCCCCCAACAGGCTTTAAATAAACAAGGCGTCCAAGGCACCAGCTGAAAAGCTCACACTCCCCCAAGAATGACTGTGATTTTCTCTCTCTCTCTCTCACACACACACACACACACACACTCTCTCTCTCTCTCTCTCTCTCTCTCTCTCTTTAGAGCTGTGTCAGTTCAAATATTACCTACACTCCCCGCCCTCTAAAATCCTCACAACTGAACCAATAAACAACATTCTGATCAGCAGAGAAAACACCAAAGCTGTCATTTGGAGCCATCATCCACGCCCCTGTGAAGAGCAGTCAAGAAATCAAACACCTCCCACCTTCCCACAGAAACAAGGGCAAAACCTCTGCAGCTTGAAGTGTTAACAGCACCAGCCTGCCCCATCCTTCCTGGGCAGAGCAGCTGAAGGGTTTGAACTGCTGACCTGTGGGTTAGTAGGCCCACATGTAATAAAGGATTTCCCCAAGGTGCCACTTTGAGACGGCAGCCCAGTCACGGTATTTCCGTCGTTCTGCACGTGTGCAGCAGCTGGACACTGCCGGGGGAGGCTGACGTCAACGGGTGCTCGTGCTGGTGGGCTGGTGAAGAACCGTCCACACGTGGACAGCCAGAAGAAAGGACCAAGCCATCCTGGAGGGTCCTCTCTAGAAGCCAGGACGGTAGGACTTGAGCTCCCGTCTCTGGATGTTAAATCACGTTAAACAAGGCAGCACAACGGGCCTCCTTGCGCGTTGTTCCCGACTTGGAGCGGGACTTGCAGCAGGGACCCGTGCCTGAAGAAGGCCGTTCTGGATGGTCGACTAGTAGTCGGCAGGAAGGAGGAGAAGAGGGGCTTACACAGGGCTACTACCCCGAGCACAGGCCCAGGAGGCCGTGAGGAAGGCGCAGGCCAGCAGTGTTGATTCCTGCTGTCCAGGGGTCCCCGTCGGAGCCAACGCAAGGGCATCTATCAATGACCACCACATAGTTAACAAGTGACAGGAAGTGCTCAGGTGCCCTGAGACAGGCCCTGAATCACAGAAGCACACAGAAAGTGTTCCGCAGCCGTCACACAGCAGAGTGATGGCAGTGACCAAGAGTCATCTGCACACAATGGCGGTCCAGCTGTGCTCCTCTCCATCACTCCATCCCCTTTGTGACAGCCAGGTCTTCTTACGTGGGCTCGAGCTCCCTAAATCACGCTAAAGAAGGCAGCACACTGGACCTCCTCATGACGTTCCTGACCTTTTGTGGGGACGTCTCCGCGCTTCCATCACTTAACAGGCCGTCTTCAAGAACCCTAACGGGGCAGCAGTTATACACTTAGCTTCTAACCACCGAGCATGTGCTTCAGGCCCCCCACCGCCCCGTGGGGCAGGGACAAGGCAATCCGCTTCCGGGAGGATGCCCTCGGAGCCGTCCTGCTGTCCTGCAGGTCTGTCCTGCTGTCCTGCAGGGCCGTCCTTCTGTCCTGCAGGGTCGCTGGGAGTCGCGCTGACTCCACAGCCACAGGTGCAGTTTTACAATTTTTTAAGATCACAATTTCATCCTTTTATTGTGAACACAAGATAGATGCTTCCTACAATCTGCTTCCATTTCCTGAGGCAGATCTTCAAAAAGTCTGCTTGCCCTTGGAAGCGAATTTCCCCCCTTTCCTTCTATAGACTATTTTCACAAAACAGCAGGAGTCTTCTTCTGTGGTGAGGCGTCCTGGTGATGCAGTGAGTGAGGAGTCAGGCTGCTAACTGAGAGGTCAGTGGTTCAAATACCCCACCTGGCCCACAGCAGGCGGACGAGGCTGTGTGCTTCTGCAGAGACCACAACCAAAGCTGTGGTTGTGAAGACCCCAGGGGCATTGTTGCTGGGTCACCTCGATGGCAGGGTGTGGGGTGTCTTCCTTCCAGGGGTCTAGCTCAAGCTTCCAGGCTGCCGGGCGCATTCTCCTTGGGGGCCCCCCAGCCCACCTGGTTGGTATTAGAGCCCTCCTCTCGGATCCCTAAGCTGAGAGGTGGCTGTGAAGTCCTAGCCTTGAGCCAAGTTCCCGGCGTCTGGCAGTCATTCCTCTTGGTGGAGCTGCTGGCTGCGGAGGTGTCTTCTATTTCTGCAGACTGTTTGCCTGATGGTCCAAAGGGAAATTTATTCATAGATAATTGGAAACAGTCTAAAGCGCGTCCAGTGCCAGCTACAGTGCGTAAACCCCGACAAGCCCTGAGGGTGCCTCCCACGGCTCTTCCTGCCTTCACCCCTCCTGCCTCCCTCAACCTGACAACCTGCGACTCCATGGCCACCATGCCTCCCGCCCGCGCCTGGCCGGTGCTGGGAGCTGGAACACACAGGGACAGGGCGAGTACACTCGGAGGAGAGCGAGTACGCACAGGGCAGGGTGGGTATGTGCGGGGTACTGAGCGGATACGCACATGGGGGTACGGAGCAGTTGTGCCCACGGAGGTACGGGCAGGTACGCGCATGGCACAGAGCAGGTACGCACGGTGATGTGCAGGTACGCACGGGGGTACGGGCGGATACACACAGAGGGTGCAGGTAAGCATGGGGGGAGCGGGTTTACCCGGGGTGCACATGGAGGAGGGGTGCACACAGAGCAGGTACACACGGGGGCCAAGCAGGTTCATACAGGGTACACATGGGGGAGCGAGCGGTACACACACGGAGAACGGTACACAGAGGGGCGGCAGGCACAGGCAGGAGCCTCCAGCGGAGGGAGAGCCGCCCCGGGACATAGGCCCTTTCGCTGGGGGTGGCTGCCTTCCCAGGGGCAAGGGCAGTGCTGTGGAGTGAACTGTGGCACTGTTGGATGTGCGTGTCCCCTGATTCACACCGAGGTCTTAACTCCTGGTCCCTGATCGTGACCTTGTTTGCAAAGGACCTCTGAGGACGTGATTGATGGGCTACACCACGTTGAGATCTTATGGGGTAGGGTGAGTGTCTGTGTTGAGTGGTGTCCTTAAAAGAGGAGACACACAGAGACAGACACAGGGACGTGACAGTTACGCTGCAGCTGAAGGCCAGGAAACACTTGTCACAGCGCAGCCAGAAAGGATGAGAAAGGGCTTTGCCCTCAAGCTCTGCCTGAGGCCCTGCTAGCACCCTACCGACGCCCTAAAGTCAAGAAGTTGGCTCCCAGAACTGCAGGAGAATGTATTTCTGCTCACACAAGCCTCTGAGCAGGTGCCAGTGTGTTAGCCAGGCCTGACACCAACGGAGAAGTGAGCAGAGTCCACAGGCTGGCTCTCCGCTGGCCTGGCCATCAGGGCCCCTGGCGCCATCCTGCTTCTCCTCTGGGGACGCGGCTGCAGGAGCCCATGTTTCCGAAGGTCACCGGGACGCGGCTGCAGGAGCCGGTGTTTCTGAGGGTCACGGCGCTGCGGTGCGTGTCAGGCCTCCAGGAGCGAGTCAGAACTAAGCCAATTCTAAACACCGGGGCGTGCCTCAGCCTGCATTTCTCAGTAACGCTCTGAAGACTTTCCCCTCATTTGTTTTGTGAACACGCTCAGAGGAGAGAGGAATCCATCACCGAGACCTTTGTTTTTCTCCATTGGAATCTCCGGCGGCTCCCTTTCCTGGGCCCACCGAATCCACTTCTCATGGGTCCACAGGCAGAGCTGCTGAGAGGGCTTGAGTTTGGGGCTGGTTTTTTTCCATTTTGGGGGGATCTTGAATTCACGTTCTAGAACTTTCACCCTGCCTCCATCATTCCCAGCTGCCACTGAGTGGCTCATGCACCCGTGAGTGTCAGGGCAGAACTTCTCTCCCCGGGTTTCTCAGTGGTTAATTTGAGAATAGATTATCAGCTCTTCTTCCCAAGGTGCCTCTGGATAGACTCGCCTCCAGGCTTCCCCGTGTTAGCAGCTGAGTGTGTGAGGTCTCTGCAGCACCTGAGGGTTCTGGGAAGAAGCCTTTGTGGTACGGTGGTTAAACACTCACCTGCTAACCAAAAAGTCAGCAGTTCAGACCCACCAGCTACTCTGCTGGGAAAAGATACGGCAGTTTGCTTCCAGCAAGAGTACAGCCTTGGACACCATATGGGGCAGCTCTCACTGTGGGGAGCAAGAGATGGTGGCAGTGGGTTTGTTTTGGGGGGACTGTGCACATCCTGAACCAAGATATCAAGCATGTTGCTCCCAGGAGCCCCATGCCAGCGAAGGGCGCCATGCAGCACCCAGCAGTTTAACGGTGATCACTCCTGATGGTGCCCTTCCCAGCGCGGCCTGTCTTGCCTGCCCTTCACTCTGAGCTGCCGCTTACCCTAACCCTAACCCTCTTTGCCCTTCCCCTTCTTGGGGAAGGACTTTTCAAACGAGGGCAGGAGGTGGGTCCCCCCAGTTGGTGGAATCCTTGCTGCTAGCCCCAAAAGTTGGCTCTTCTGGCTTGAACTGACCATGCCCGTAACGCCCTCTGGAGGACAACCTGAAGGGACTGGCCTCCCAGCCTGCTGGCTGGCCACCCTTCTGTTCCCACGCCTGGGTCCCAGCTCCCGGCTAAGCTGTTCTCCCATGCTGGACCCTAGCTCTGGGGCCCCAGCTCCTTGGCGATATCTCCTCCCACTCTGGGGCCCTAACTCTGGGGTGAGCTCTCCTTACATGCCTGGGCCCCAGTTCTGGGGTGTGTTCCAGTTCTGGGGCACAGTCTCCTTCCACACTGCCACACTGAGCCCCAGCTCTGGGGTGCACCCTCCTTCCACACTGGACCCCAGCTCCGGGGTGAGCTCCAGCTCCGTGGTGAGTGAGCCTCTCCGCAGAGGAGCTGCTGCTCTGACAGAGAGCTGGCTCGTGGGGTTGGGAGTGACCTCCCTGCAGCTCAGGGCGCTGACCCACGTAGACGGCGAGGACACTGCCAAGGCATCAGTTCCAACTCTGGGCAGCCTCACAGGACACAGGAGAACGGACCCGAGGGCTTCTGGGCTCTGATCTTCATGGAAGCAGACGGCCTCAACTATCAAGTGGCTGGTGGGTTTGAACCGCGGCTTCTGGTTACCAGTGAGATCCTCTACCCTGCGCCACCAGGGCTTCTGGACTGATGCTCTCTCAGGGGCAGAAGAGGCCTTGACGGTCTAGTTCTTTTTTTTCTTTCACAAGAAACTGAAGAGTTGATGATTGTAGGTTTTCATGATAAAATGTTGAATAGCAATAGCCACCAATTTCTTCCCATAGGGATGACACCCCAGCCCGGCTGTGAGGGGCACTCCTGAGATCCCGGCCCAGGTGTAAGGGGCACTCCTGGCACCCCAGCCCGGCTGTGAGGGGCACTCCTGGCACCCCGGCCCGGCTGTGAGGGGCACTCCTGACACTCCAGTCCGGCTGTAAGGGGCACTCCTGGCACCCCGGACCGGCTGTGAGGGGCACTCCTGGTATCCTGGCCCAGGTGTGAGGGCAGCAAGGTTTCCCATGACCTGTGGCCAGTTCTTGTCCAGCAAAGCCGTCCCCAGTCAGTACTAATGTGAGCTGCTGAACTCTGTTAGTATTGTTCTCAGTTTTACCATCCCTACCTTTGATTATCAGTATGCTTATAAATCCGAAGGTGCCTTGGTGGCATAGCGGGAAAGTGCTGGGTTGCCAATCAAAAGGTCAGCTGTTTGAACCCCGCCGCCACTCCTCTAGAGAACAAGGCAGGCTGCTTCCACAGATCCTAACAGATACCCTGAGGGATGGCTCCGGTGTGTCCCACAGGGTCACGAGAAGGCTGAACTGACTGGACGCTAGGGTGTCGGCTTGTAAATCTGATCTTGGACATCTGCAAGCCGCTACATGAGCAAATCACAAGCTACAGCCTTCATCTACCGGACGACAAAGTTCACAGACACCCGCAGGCAGGTGTGAGTGCAACGCCTTGGGCCTGGAAGAGGTGTAAGTCGGGGACCATCTGAATCCATCTCCAATCACCTGCACCTGTGAGCCCCGAGGGACAGGTGTCACCCACACCCCACAGGTGAGAGTCTAAAATGCAAATTCTTCTCGGCCAATCCACTGAATTAGGGTTCAACTCTCCAGCCTTAAGATGCCTGGCGGTCTTGTCCTCTAGGAAGTTGACAAAGTTTCCTGTCCTCAGCCTGGAAATGCTCTGCAAGTGTCCCCAGGTATCATTTCTGTCCCAGCAGATGGCTCGCATACTCAGAAATAATAGCCATCCAAAGATGCAACACCCCTGGAGGCAGCAGTCGAGAAGTCAAAAGATGTGCTGCCTTGGGCAAATCTGCTGTCAAGGACCGATTCAGAGTACCAATGAGCAAGGATGTCACTTTAAAGACTAAGGTGTTTCTGCCTCAAGTCGTGGTATTTCAGATGCTTCAAATGAATGAGGAAAATCAAAGAAATTGTGCCTTTGAATTGTGACACCGGCAAAGAATACTCAGCGTACCATGGCCTGCCAGAAGAACAGACAAATCTGTCCTGGAGGTGAAGCCAGGGTGCTGCTTGGAAGCAAGAGTGGAGACCTGATCTCGCATACAGTGTGCTCATTGTCAGGAGAGGCCAGTTCTTGGAGAAGGACATTATGGTCTTTAAAGTAGAGGGTCAGCAAAAAAGATGAAGGCCCACTTCAGGACGGGCGGACACAGCAGCAGCGAGCTCGGGAATGAGCAGTGACCGTGAGGACGGCACGGGGTGGGGTAGGGCTGCACTCTGCTTTTGTTGCTGTTATGTGCCGTCAAGTCACCTTGTGACCCATCGAGACCCTATGTATAGCAGCTCTGAACCATGCCCTGTCCTGAGCCAGTCTTATTAATTCTGACCCACCAACCCCCATTCCCCAGTTTCTCTATCAATCCATCTCATGTGGTGTCTTCCTCTCCTGCGCTGTCCCTCCACCCTTCCAAGCATGATGTCCTTCTCCAGGTACTGGTCTCTCCTGGCCACATGCCCAAAGTATGTGAGATGGAACTTCATAATCCTAGCCTCCAAGGAGAGACTTGGTTTCACCCTCTCCAAGCCAGACCTATTTGTTCTCTTGGCGGTCCATGGTATGTTCAAGACTTCTCCAGCACCACAACTCAAAGGCATCGATTCCTCTTCCATCATCCTTAGTCACTGTCCAGCTCTCTGAAGCATAACAAGTAATTGTGAAGACCATGGCCTAGAGCAGGCGCCCCTTAGGCACTCTGCTGTACATGGGCCATTATGAGTTGGAACCAGCTCAACAGTGCTTAACAAAAATGACAAAGACGTCCTCACCCAAACCCAGGTCCTAGGAACGCATGAGCGAACACGGTGCAGGGATACCGAGCTGGAGTTCACTAAGGATTGTGAGGCAGGGAGTCAGACTGTACAGGCAGCTTCAGCGTGCAGTTGTGAGGGTCCTGAGGAACGGGAGGCAGGGGGCTCAGCCTCAAAGATGGAGATGTGTCCACGGAATCAGAGATGGAGACAAGACCACAGAAGCAGAGAGGGAGACCTGACCACAGAAGCAGAGAGACAGACCCAACCACAGAAGCAGAGAGGGAGACAAGACCACAGAATCAGAGATGGAGACGTGACCACAGAAGCAGAGAGACAGACCCAACCACAGAAGCAGAGAGACAGACCTGACCACAGAATCAGAGAGGGAGACAAGACCACAAAAGCAGAGAGAGAGACACCTGACCACTGAAGCAGTAAGAGAGACCTGACCACAGAATCAGAGAAGGAGACAAGACCACAGAAGCAGCGAGAGGGAGACATGACCACAGAAGCAGAGAGGGAGACATGACCACAGAATCAGAGAAGGAGACATGACCACAGAAGCAGAAAGAGAGACCTGACCACTGAAGCAGAGAGACAGACCCAACCACAGAAGCAGAGAGAGAGACCTGACCACAGATGCAGAGAGAGGGAGACATGACCACAGAAGCAGTGAGAGAGACGTGACTACAGAAACAGAGAGAGGGAGAAGTTGCCACCAGCAGAGATGAAGTGCCCACAGAAGCACAGGTCAGAGGGGAGTGGAGCCAGAGCCAAGGCATGGATGGCATGAGGTGGACTGGACAGGAACCCAACCCAGTTCTCTCTCTTTGAAGGCGAGCAGACTGTCCTAGAACCTAGAAGGGACAGGGAACAAGTTCTCCTTTAAGGGTTCCAGAAGGAAGCCTCCCCAAGCACACGTGAATTCCCACCCTGTGAGACTTCATTGGAACCCCTGACCCCAGATGCTGGGAACTAAGGTGTGGTGTTTGAAGATGGTTCCTTTGGGGATATTTGTTAGAGCAGCAAATACCTGTGGCATTCAGCACGGGACTTCATCATACTTCCCCATGTCCACAGAGTGGGTCTCCACGGCACATGGGCAGCAACACCGGACAGGTGACCCGTGAGGGACACCCACAGTGTCCACGAGGGGAGACCACTAGGGCTTGCTGCATGCTGAGGGGGAAGCCTTTCCAGGCACGGTGGGCAGGTCGCTGGAGGGGACGTACCGCTGGCACTTATAACACAGCCCTGAGGCCCAGAGGCAGTCAGTCTCCCTTCAGCCATGACCCCCAGGCACTTCACGAGAATTCTTGCCAGAAAGTTCCTCTTCTCACCCCTCACAAGCCCCACTTCTCCATGCATGTGGCCAGGCTTCAGGCCAGGACACCAGAGGGGGAGGAAATCAAATCAAATCAAAGCCTCACACTATTTCAGAGAAATTAATGAAATCCAAATTTTCACAGAATGTTAAACGCTGAATGCCACACCGAGCAGACTCGAGATGCATGTTGGATTTCAAAACACTTTCTGGGAAGGGAACAAAAACACCCCACGACTTCTCTTTAGAGGGTTCTCACTACCCATGTTGGAGGAGCTAGAACAGAACAGGAAGGCTGACAAAGCCATGTGTGTAGGGGGGGTGTCAGGGCTTTTGCGGGAAGGGAAAAAGAAAATAAAGGACTGTCGCCTTGGTTCTCAGTGACCCTCTGGGATGAAATAACAAGGAAGCAGGGCCGTGGGCTGTGGGCCGTGGGCGTGTCAGCACAGGGAGTGGACTACCAGGCGAGGAAGGCATCCAGGTGGGTGGTGAAGGGAACAGAAGGGGTGCAGGCTGCCAGGTGCATCCGTGGGCTGGAGCCGCGGGCTTTCTCCCTTGGAGGGACCACCTCCGGAGGCTCATTTTACTTGTAAAAACAACATTTCTGCCTGGAAAACACTCTTATGGCAGGAAGGGTGCTTCAGAGAGCACGCGGCTCCATCCCAGCTACGGGACTCGATATGAACAGCACGTGGCTGTGAGATCTGTGGGGTGCTTCTGGCACATGGCCACCCAAGCCCAGGTCACAGAGAGAGATGCTGCCCAGCCCTGTGCCACCTGCATGCCTGTTAGCATGTCCAGGCTCATCTACCAGCATTCTGTCAGGCAGCAGTCTCTTAGAATTGACCCATAGAGTTTTCATGAGCTGACCATATCAAGACAACCAGGCCTTTCTTCCTAGTCTCAGTCCAGAAACTCTGCTATAGCTCTGCTAGAACCTTGACTCCCTGGCACCACTGTAGCAGAAATATCACAAGTGCACGGCTTTAGCAGAAATATCTTCTTCCACACCCCTGTAGGATGCTAGTAGAGTGAATTCAGGGCATCGCTTGAGAGCAAGGCTGGCTCGCTCTGTTCTGGGAGGTGACTCTCCTGGGTCTAACAGGTTCTCGGTGCAGAACAGAGGTGTCCTGCTCCTGGTTTTTCCAGGTGGCACTGAGGCCCCTCTGATTTCTGTCAGCTGGGTCAATCCCTTTTGTCTCAAAGACTGATTTAAAACACAGCCTTCCCAGGCAGAAGGCATCCTGCCTCATTAAATATAATCACCTCTAATGTGGCCTCCTGACCATCACAGAAGCCAGGACTGACACCATCAGATCACATAACAGGGGACACACACCCAACACTGAGAAGCAGGCCTGGCCCAGGTGACACACATTCTGTGAGGGTGGGGATCCCCATGCAACTCCTCACACCTGTCCTCCAGGGCGGGCCCTGCTGGACTTGGAAATAGAGACGGCACAGCTTCTAGTCACAACAGGCAATGTCGCACAGTGGGGACACGCTGACGGGCAGGTGGAGGCAAGAATCAGTGTCCAGCATGTAGTGAGCATTTATTACGGCCTGATCTCCAGAAAGTTATTATTGTTGTTACGTGCCCTCGAGTCCCCTGCAATCCATGGCTACTCTACATGTGTAGTAGCTCTGAACACTGACTGCCCTATCCTGACCAGTCTCGCTGTCTCTGACACACCTACCCCCATCACCTCAGTAACTGTCCAGGTCATCCAGGATCTTCCTTTCCTGCACTGTTCCTCCACTTCCCAAGCATGATGGCCTTTCTCCAAGGACTGGCCCCTCCTGGCAACATGCCCAAAGTATATGAGACAGAGCTTCAAAATCCTGGCCTCCAAGAAGCAGCTTGGTTTCACCCTCTCCAAGACAGACTTGTTTGTTTTCCTGGCAGTCGATGGTATGTTCAATATACTTCTCTAGTACCACAACTCAAAGTCATCAATTCTTCTGCTAGCATCCTTAGTCAATGTCCAGATCTCTGAAGCACAGCAAGTAATGACAAAGACAATGGCCTGGATCAGGTGCACCTTAGTCTC
The DNA here is from genome assembly GCF_000299155.1 of Elephantulus edwardii. NCBI lineage: Eukaryota > Metazoa > Chordata > Mammalia > Macroscelidea > Macroscelididae > Elephantulus > Elephantulus edwardii. The sequence goes on from NW_006399898.1 coordinate 3,681,082, forward strand.
TAGATGCTGGCAAATTTTCCTAAGGTAATTCTTCTCTTGATTTCTTGATTGTTGGTGCTAAGAGTGTTGACTGCTGAATTGAGCAAGCTGAAAGTACGAACAATTTCAGTCTCTTCTCCATCTGTCATGATGCTGCCAGAGGTGAGAATCTTTGTTTTCTTGATGTTGAGCTTCAAGCCATATTTTTTAAAGAATTTTTTATTGTGATTTTAATGAAAGTTTACAGAAAACTTGGATTTTCATCCATTCGTTGTTGCACATTTTCCTTCCTGCTTTTCTCTTTTAAAAACTCATTCGTTGTCGCACAAGTCCGGCTGTACTGGTGGGCTTCCGAGGCTGTGACCCTTTACAGGAGAAGGCTGCCTCCCTCCCTTCCGAGGAGCAGGGAGGAATCGAGCCGCCCACCTTTTGATTAGAGCGGGGCCCTTTTACACTCAACAGCAGAGTTCCTACTTGGGAGACCTTAGGAGACTTTGTGCTTACAGTATTTCCAGGGCTCAGGTTCAGTATCTGTCCTGCCTCTGGTTACCTGAACCTGTTCCCATCTCCCTCACTATCGAAGAATCGATCAAAATAAGCTGCTCTGTAGAGAGACATTTCTGTAGCATTACTGCCAAGCCTAATGGGAGGCGTCTAATGGAAACTCAATAAACAGCAGTTGGTATTATCATTCATTCATTAGATAAACACAGATTTGCAATACCATGTGCCAGGCTGTATTAGTTATCCTTTGCTGCACCGCAAATTACTCCATCATTTACCAGCTTAAAACAACAGTAAACACAGTCAATTCTCATTTCACCTGGTAGTTACGTGCTATAAAGTCCCCACAAAAGCTGATTTAGCCGAGGCTGAGCCGGGAAGCATGATTCGACCTCAGCTGGGGATGTTCCTCCACTCTGTGCAAGCCCACCAACAACAGAGAAGGGCTCCCACGGATCGCCAGTGACTGGGCACGCCGGTGAACACAGACTCTGCGGACAACAGAAGTCAGCTGTAATTCTGGTCCTCTCACACAGGGTCAGAAATCTGGAGGTGGCTTGTCTGGGTGGCCCCAGCTTGGGTCTCTCAGAAGGCTCAAGGTGCTGGCCTGGACTGCAATCACTGGAAGGCGTTGGCTGGGGTTAGGGTTAGGACTGGGGCTAGGGTTAGGATTGGGGGTTAGCATTAGGATTGGGGATTAGGGTTAGGATTGGAGATTAAGGTTAGGATTGAGATTAGGGTTAGGGTTTAGGTTAGGGTTAGGATTGGGGTTAAGGTTAGGAGTGCGGTTTAGGGTTAGGATTGAGGTTAGGGTTAGGATTGGGGTTAAGGTTAGGA
>NW_006399898.1:3682531-3702592 GCF_000299155.1 Elephantulus edwardii
AGGGATTAGGGTTAGGATTGAGATTAGGGTTAGGGTTTAGGTTAGGGTTAGGATTGGGGTTAAGGTTAGGAGTGGGGTTTAGGGTTAGGATTGAGGTTAGGGTTAGGATTAGGGATTAGGGTTAGGATTGGGGTTAGGGTTAGGATTGGGGGTTAGGGTTAGGATTGGGGTTAGGGTTCAGGTTGGGTCTTCTCAGGCAGCTCAAGGTGCTGGCCTGAGCTGCTGTCACTGGTAAGTGTGCTGGGGCTGCGGGATCTGCTTCAAGATGCCTCACTCACATGGTTATGCCTGCAGTCCTCAGCCCCCCACCACTCAGACTCCCCCTCCCCGCTTTGCTGCTGAGTGTGCTCCCAGTATGGTGACTAGTCCACCATAAAACATGACTCAAGGGAGGACAGACTGGACACTTCGATGGCTTCTGTGACCCATCCTTGGAAGTCACAGAACAACACTTCCGCAACATCCCTTCTTGGTCACTCAGGCAAGGCTCGGCGGTAACCGGGAGAAACACAGGCAGCAAAGATGACCCTCCTCTTTAGAAGCCTGGACTCTGTGAAGCTATTCGCTGCTTCCTGAGAAGTTATGCTTTAGAAATTAGGCGTTTAATTTAGGTATGAAGTTCGGCTGCTTACAGAAATCTTTCCAATATGAAAGGCAATCGCTGGGGTAAAAGAACGACGTTACATTTGACTTGAACAAAGCATCCCAGGAGAGGAATCCCACGAGAAGTCTGAAGTAGGATGAAGACTCAGGATTCCAAGATGTGAGGTTCGCACTAGTCACACCCTGATCCCATCTGTGAACCTGGAACCACGGCAGAGGCAACGGCAGGTCTGCAGCTAATAAAACTAATAATACTGTGGGTGTGATCCCCCCACGACGTAGAAGAAGGTCCCCGTGACCCAGACACCAAGAGCATGCACTACTTTTCCTTTGCTTTGCAGATGAAGGATGTGAGAGCGGTGACCCCCCAAACCCCACTGGCTCTACAACCAGGAGAAGATAAAATAGATGAATGGGACCTTCTAAGAATCAAATCCCTATGCAATCCAAAAACTTCTCTAACAGGGTAAAAAGGGAAGCCACAGACTGGGAAAAAGTGTTTGGTAATGACATGTCAGATAAGGGACTTGTATCTAGAATTTATAAAATACTTGAGCACCACAACAAGATAAAGGTATAAATAATCCAATAGAAAAATGGGCACAGGATATGAATAGACACTTCACCAAAGAAGACATTCAGATGGCCAAAAAGCACATGAAGAAATGTTCAAAATCCCTAGCTCTAAGAGAGATGCAAATCAAAACAACTATGAGATACCATCTCACCCCAGTCAGAATACCAAAATTTAACAGAACAGCAAGCAACAGATGCTGGCGAGGTTGTGGAGAAACTGGAACCCTTATTCACTGTTGGTGAGAATGCAAAATGGTACAACCACTGTGGAAGGTGGTATGGCGCTTTCTCAAAAAGTTGCAAATAGAGATACCATTTGACCCAGCAATTCCATTACTGGGAATATATCCCAAAGAGACCATAACTGACATCCAAGCAGATATATGCATACCTATGTTTATCACAGCTTTGTTCACAATAGCAAGGAGCTGGAAACAACCTAGGTGCCCATCAACAAACGAATGGATAGAGAAGCTGTGGTATATTCACACAATGGAATACTATGATGCACTGAAAAACAAGGAACTCATTCAATATTATTCAAAATGGGTGAGCCTGGAGGATATTATGCTGAGTGAAATATCTCAGTCGCAAAAAGACAAATATCGCATGGTGCCACTGCTGTAAAATGGGACTGATATCAGGGTGGGGGTAAGACTGAGAAAAACTGGATAAATTGTGTATACTGCACTGAAAGAGATGACTGAATAATTTAAAAGTTATGTATGATGGGGTATTACGGTTATCACAAGAGTCCACAATTAAGGTTGCATAGTGGAATGTACTTGGGGCGGTGGGAGGGGTGCGGGGGGATTGTATACCAGGGTGGGAGTCTTTCTTTTACTTTTGAAAGAAAGGAGCGAACTGGGGGGCGGGGGGAGAGGGCTGGGCGGGTAGAGAAGTGCAGCAATGAATGAATGGAAATCCAAATTCTCTGTAAATGTTCATTAAAATTATTTAAAAAAAAAAAACCCCGACTCAATTCCAAGTCATTTGTGAACCCCCATGGCGTTTCCAAGGCTGTCAGTCTCTGGAGGAGTAGGAACACACAGCCTCACCTTTTCCTTTTCCTGTGGATTCAAACCACTGGCCTTTCCTTCAGCAGCTGCAGCCACCACACATCACCAGCATCCCCAGGCCACGGGGGACCTGGCTGGCCCGAGGCCACAGAACCTCTGAAGCAGAGCCGACTTCTAACTGGGGTGGTCTTGCTCCCAGCTCTATGACCTTTTGTACCTGCTTCCTCACCCCCTTATTTACAAGCCAGGAAAAAGATGCACTGGGGGAATGGGGGGGTTAGGACTGATTCCCCAGGTGCTGGTGGGGTGTCCGACCAGAATGTCTTCCTTCGCCCCAGTGCTTTTCTGGCCCGTTTCTATCTGATGTTTAAAATGAACTGCTTCGTCCACATCAACTCCAATCTGGTGTCCTGGCACCTTGCAGAGAAAACTGTCTCCAACGGCTCCTCTTCCCTTTGTCTCTGCTTTTTTTTTTCAGGGGTGTCCTCTGTGGGAAGACGTGGTGGGGGTAGGTATTTCTGGAAATGCTGCGGTCAGAGATCTGGATGATGCCATCACCAGCAGGCCGCCCTCTGCATCCAGCCAGGCCCCTCAGCCATGCCTGCAGCCCCGCCCCGTCTCTGAGCGCCCAGGACCAGGCAGGACTAAGCTGCGATCCCATTTCCGTTCTCAGGGGGGAGCTGCGGAGCACCCCTCAGACAGCTGGCGTGCCAGGGACCTTGGGCGTGGGCCAGCAGAGTCTTCAGAGGAGACAGCACGCGGGGATGGGACCGAGGCGCATTTCCTGGTACGGGCCTTTCGAAATGGAAAGAAGCCCCGAGCAACAAGCTTGCAATTTAGAAGATCTGACGCAAAACTAGGCCAGAGTCCCGCGCCAGCTGCTTGGGGACATGGAGCACGGCAAAGAAGTGTACGGTGCCATCTGGTTCTGGAACCATCCATCTGGGGAGGCAGGAAGCCCCGTGTGGGCTCTTGGGGAACATTGGCTAATTGCTCCCACATTGTCTCTCAACAAACAGCACCCTGGTTTAGTCCCTCTGAGCCCCTGAGTGTCACTGACAGCTGGGCCTCCATCTGTGAGGGGCTCGTTCTTCCAACGGAAAGAAGGCTGGCCTGACGGCCCCCGCCCACCACCTTCGAGTGGGCCTGGACTCACGGTCACTCCGGGAGACAGTCTAACCACCCCCAGGGCTCCTGAGGCTCTTTACAGAAGCAGGCTGCCTTAGGCTGGCTGGTGGGCTTGAACTCCCACCTTTTCATTTAGTTGCCACGCTCTTAACCACTGTGCTGGCAGAGGCCCTTTATAATATACCACCAGGGCTAAAATGCCAGGTTAACTCTCCCCACTTTGAGACACCTTCTGTGCATTCCCCAATTATGATCACGTGATTTTGCTCGGAGCACATGCTGTTGTGTCACTACTTCTGGCATTTTTATTGTCACTGGTTCTCGGGAGCTTTGGCGACAATGTTACGGTAATTATTTGTGAACCTCTATCAATAGCTTTTTGTGAGAGTCAAGTAGTAATCAGAGGAAGAAAAGAAAAATTTTAAAAAGGCTTCTGCTAAATTACTGACAATGTAACTGAATGAAGAAAAGATTTCACGAAACATTTTTGTTGTTACTATTTGTATGATGGAAGCAAAGCTACATTTTAGCAACTTCCAAGTGTATCTGCCACATAGTTTCCATGGCTAAACCTGACAATGAACTTTACTGAGGATACTGCCCCCTACCTGTCTGTCACACTGTGACGGTCTGAGTGTTGCTGTGATGTTGGGAGCTGTGTCACTGGTATTTCAAATTCCAGCAGGGTCCCCCTGGAGCTTCCATGGAGCTTCCACACCAGGACTGGGAAGCAGGACTGGCCATCCACTTCTGGAAACAAAACAGGCCTGGAAAGCCTTGAGAACCGCAGCAGAACACGGTGGGAGACAGTGCCGGGAGGTGAGCCCCTCACGGTGGGAGGACTCGCAATGAAGCTGGGAAGGGGCTGTACCCTCGCCGTAGAGGCCACCTTAATGATTCGGATGGAGGAAATATCTGCCCAATAAAGGGCCTTCCTCTGTTGATGTGACAACTCAAAATGCAGAGAAACAGCAAACATCCATCAATAAAAATTGGTACTTGGAATGTATAATGTATGTTGTTGTTGTGTGCCTTCCAGACTGAACCATCCCACAGCTGACCCTCCAGTGGGTTTTCAGAGGCAGTAAATTGCACAGGAGGAGACTGCCCATCCTTCTCTCATGGAGCTCCTGGTGGACATGAGCCATGTGCCTTTGGGAGTATAGGAAAATTGGGAATTGTTGTTGTTGTTGATTGTTATGTTGCCTGCGACTCATAGTGAACCTATGTACAACAGGACTAAACCCTGCCCTATCCTGTGCCAATCTCACTGTTTCTGACACATCTACCCCATTATTATTATTATTATTATTATTATTATTATTATTATTATTATTATTATGAATAAGAGTAAAGTGGTCTGGGGGTCGGGCAGCTGTCTAACAATGAAAGAACTTTTTTTCTAAAGAAAAAACAAACTGGGGGGGAGGGGCAGGGAGGAAAATGTGCAACAATGAATGAATGAATGGAAATTCAAGTTCTTTACAAACTTACAATAAAATCTCAATTAAAATGAAAAAGAAAAACACCACCAAACAAACAAAAACAACAACAACCAAAACCCAAACATTTAAAAACAACAAGAAAAAAGAAACTCCGGGGCGTTCTCCTCAAGCATCTTCCTTTCTTCAGTGGGGCTGCCAGGCTTTTGTTGATGTGATGTGCACATAAAAAGCAATCACTCTCTCCCTTTTTGTGGGTGTACACGGATGAGCCAGGCAACAAGGGAGTTCAGTTTGACTGGTTTTTTTTCCATCCGTAACAACGGGCTCAAGTGTGTGAGAGACAATGAGGCTGGCACGAGCAGAGCAGGGCAGGGTTCAGATCCCTCACCCATCGCGTCGCTGTGAGTCATGGTCAACTTGCAGGCACCTAACACGACGACAGTGTTCCCCCTGGCGCACCATAGCCTCATCAGGCACCGTAACAGCCGTAATGCCCTCAACTACAAGGCACAGAAAGCCCATTTAAAAGTGGTTTCACACCCCTTGATGAGATATGTGGCGGTCAGTCAGCTCCAGGGCGAGTTCACGCAACAGTTCACTGGTGACACTGTCTGCTCTACAGCTGAGTCGCTGTCCTCAGTGCCATCCCTCATGGGTGCAACACGGCTGCCACAGCTCCACACACATACAACGTCCACACCCAAGCGAGCATCTCATCATGCTCTGACTCTTTCCCAGAAGCCTCCAGCAGACTGGTCCCCATGCCTAACTGGCTATAATTGATTGGGTCACACATGTTTAGACAACAGAAACAAGCAAATGGGGTGAAGACCCCAAGTTTGCTTCAACCTATCAAGGTTTACTCAAAACTGTCTGAGGGAAGAGATGATATGAAGCAAGGGGACGTGGCTGCCAGGTGAAAGCCAACACTTCAGTGCAGGGAGGACCAGCGTAACACGTTCCTGCCAGCCTCCCCCGGGCACAGTGCTCACCTGGCGAGTTCCATGCTGCTCCAGCTAAGGGTCCGGCTCCAAGCATGAACCCCGGAAACCCACCTTCCCCAATTCCTCTGGGCTTTCTCCTTCACAGTGTTTTGCTTTGCCATGCTGTATCTGACTCAATGCCAGGGACGATAAGGATTGAACAAAAACTGGCCCCGGTTCCTGGCTCGATTCAATTCTGAGATAACGGAATTATCTGGGAGCTTTCTGGGACTTTCTGGGAGCTTTTGCGCTGGATCTGTGCTCAGCTTGTGTTTGCTGAAGATCGGTGTTGTGTATAAACAATATGGGTCAAAGGTGAGCCTGATGTGGTGTGGGGTGGTGGTGCTGAGAGTCAGACAGGAGACCTGAGAGAGAGAGGAAGATAGGATAGAGGCGGAGACGCGGCCAGAGAGGAAGGGGACGCACGCCTATCTGCTTCCACACCTGTCCCACAGATGCCGCGGGAACGCCGCTCCACAGGCCAGGACAGGGGAGCTCACTGCGCAGCCCACAGCCCACCACCATCGGGAAGGTGGTCCCCACTCACAGAGCCGTGGAGGACAGACGAGGAGAGCCCGTGGGCTCCAGAAGCTGTGCGTCCTCTCAGCCGCAGGACGGCAGGTCCTTTCTCACGTGCAGCAGTTGGTGGATTTGAACCTCTGCCCCCTCAGTTCACAGCTGACTGCTTAACCACTGCGCCACCAGGGCTGCCAACCAAACACTAAGATCAGCACGCTGGACCCACAGGTGTGGAGTCGATTCTGGCCCAGAGCGACCCTGCAGGGAGGAGTAGAACTGCCCACGGGGTTAGCCTAGAGGTGGCAGCTTTCTCTGGGGGTCCAAATCCAGCGGGGGCTCTGCACAGGAAGATAAGCAATCTCCTCCCGTGCGGGTCACACCCCCCCAGGCCCCCACTACCAGGTCAGCCGTGCGTTAGCGCCAGCTCAACAGCAACGAGGGTTTGCGTCGGAATCTCTACGGAAGCCGACGGCACCTTGGGGGGGGGGCGATTCAAACTGCTCACCTTCCAATTAGCATCTGAGTGCTAAAGCAATGCACCACCAGGTCTCTGCACACTGCAGACACTCCACCAGTGTCCCCGAGTGTCATCCTGCGAGCAATCGTCAACATTGGCCCACAGAGCATTCGGTCAAATCCCACAGTCAACCCTGAACAGAACTCAGCACACTCCGGACCCCCAACTGAACCTCGGAGTATTCAAGAAGAAGGGGGGGGAAGCCAGCTCTAGGGAGCAGGAGGCGGGGCCTTCAGAGCTTCTGAGTGTCTGCAGGGGCAGGTCACCCTGCCTCATGCAGAACCAGGAAGAGGGAAAAAAAGCAAAGACTTAGTGCAAAGAGCTCATCGCGTGACCAGGGATCTTGTAAAGATGACCCTGAGGACAGAAGAGCCGGATGATGGTGACCGGCCACCACTGCCGGGCACTCTAAAAGGGATCCCAAGGAAGGGTCCCTGACAGAGGGGGAGAAAGTGCGGGGCAGAACTCACAACCATCAAAAAGATCATCAGGCTTAGCAGTCGGACAGGGAGCTGCAGCGGAGGCCTGATCACCCCGCACGCCTGGGACGGGAGTCACCCTGCGGCTCGCTTTTCAGCCAGACATAGCTAGGCCTGTGAGGAGATCAGTAACACGGGGGGACACACTCCTTAGAACTGTACACGATCAAAAGGGTGGCATCTGCACACGGATAAAGCTCCAAGCACAAAGGGAGAGGCCAGGAGGATGAGGAGAAGTGGGCAACACTGAGAGGAAGTGAGAAGAGAGCTGCCACAGTGTGGGGACGGTGACCAGTGCCACAAAACAGAGTGTGTGTGAACTGCTGCATGCGGAACCGACGTGCTTAGCAAGCTTTCACCCAAACCACAGCAAAGATCGAGAACCACGCTCACTTCCTGCGTGCAGGACCCGGGCCGGCTGTCTCCACCAGCACCTCGCCCACTCCTTCCAGGGGTGCTGTGGGGGTGCCTGCGACGTCATGCTTGCTCTCAGGAGCCGGGGAGCCGTCTGGAGAGGAAGCAGGACTTGCCCCATGCCGGCTGAGCCAGGAGATGGACCTGAGTCTACCAGCCAATGGCGGCTTCACCGCACCGACACATCCCTGCCTCAAGCATCCTTCTCCTGGTGCTGTTAGCTGTCTTCACTCAGGACCTTCTGCACAGGCGAGCAGCTTGTTGGCCCAGCCTTGATCAGCTTCCCGGTCAGCGGTGCGTTTGGTCCACTGCCGTGGCCACTCAGGGCCCATCTTCCGGCACCGCAGCAAGCAAGGCTCTGCTGTGACACACACAGCACTCATGCTGACGTGCAGAAGTGGCTCACCAGGCCTTTCTTCCTAGTCTAAGTCTGGAAGCTCTGCTAAAACCTGGGACACAGTGGGTTGTGAAGTACCCACGGCCTACCTTGTAGTATCCCGGCAACGGGCAGCCCACCGCAGTAAGACACATCGACAAATGTGGTGGTGGTTGTTGCTAGGTGCCGTTGAGTCGTAGATGACCCAATGAACGAAAGGCCTGAGCCCTGTTCACAGAGTTTCTGGAGGCAAGCCATTTCGGAAGTGGATGCCACTCCTGCTTCCAAGCTTGTTTTAACTGGGCAGCTCCAGCAAACACTGTCCGCCATGGGTAACCGTGGGTAGCAGGGACCAAATGTCCTCCAATAGGCTGATGAACAGCAGTCAGGGTACACTCAGAGCCCCTCAATAACCCAGCCGGGGGCCACACTGGAGTCATGTGGAAAACCGGCCCGCACAGACCCTGCAGAAGAAGAGGGAGGGTGCCCTCCTGGGGAGATAATGACCCTGGTGACCCTCCGTCTCACGAGTCTCGCATTCCGATGTCACACCGTCATCAAACACACCTAACGGAGACACAGTCACCCGCCTTCCAACAGGGGCGTGGGAATCACCCCTCTGCCAGCGTTCATTCTCTCATGTCCACCAGTGGTCATGAGGACTGGACGACGCTTCCTTCTGCTGTCTGTGGGTCACTGTGAGCCAGAGCCGATCCAACGGCACCCGTCAACAACGAGGGCTCTGGGGCTATTCTGACAGAGTCAGGTCACTACGGCCGGAGGAGCCCAAACCATAGGCAGCATTTAAAAAAAGCGGCATCTTTCCTGAGGGTCGGGGCCAGCAGAAGGAAATCTCTCAGAGCGAATGACCACCCGGCAGAAAGGCCCGCTGCCTGAGACAGAGGACGCGAGCACGTTGGTGCAAAGCGTCACGCCCGAGCTCTCCGGAGCCGTGTCCTGCAGGAGGAGGGGCTGGCTGGGCTGGCCGCGGGCTGCCGCCGCCCACCTCACAGAAGGAACTTCAGGTGTCAGGTCTGAAATGTGACTGTGTGGGGAGACAGGGGCGCGGCAGGCCACGGGGAAAGAGAGTCACTGCAAAGCAAGTGGGCATGGAAGTTCTGCTGAATGAGAGACTGACCGCCTCACAGGGTCGCGAGGAGTCGCAAGCGACTTGACAGCACATAATGACAAAATTGAGCTCAATTTAAAAAATGCCGCAAGTTGTAATGTGAACCCTTATTTGCTTTAATAAGAAAAACTTCTAAGTCCACATATATAAACGGAGTAAGGTACCGAGCAGGAACCCGGGCCTAGCTGACCGGCCAGCGGGCTCTCAGAGGCTGTGAGGTGCACTGAGGGAGGCTGCCCCTCCTTCTCCCACGGAGCCGCTGGTGGAACTGAACCACATGCCTTTGGGATTGCAGCACAGCTTCTTACCAACAGGCTACTGGAGTTCCCTATAGAAGGGCACACTAAACGATTAATATTTGCCACCTTGAAGAGGACAACTAGGGTTAGGAGGTTAGGTGAACTATTAACATCTTCCTCGTATTTCCAGGCTATTCAAACCGTTGCAGCGAGCACCTTGGTTCTATGATACTTGGCCGGTTGTGAAGAATTTTTAAAAAAATTGTAATTTTCAAAGAATTTTTAAAAAGTTGGTAGCAACAACAACAAAAAAGTTGGTAACAAATACTTTCCTCCTCATCTCCCAAACCGGTGGCAGGCCAACGCTGCTGACTGGTTCTTTAATAAGGGAGACCAAACAGCACCCGTCTCCCCAAGCCTGTAAGAGTGTCTCTATCATGGTGATGTTTCCACTGGCTCCATGAGGCAGTTACACGGAATAACAAACACTAGAGCAATTATTAACACACCGTCTGGAAGCCTATAAATTCTAGCCCAGAATTTGACTCACAGGATCTTCATATGTAAAGGGAAGTGTGGGGAGACACACGTTCCTGCTACACGCCAACCCTGAAGCTGCTGACAAGGGTTTAGGCTCACAGAGTGGAAGGGTTCAGGTGAGGGTGGGAAGCATCAGGTGGGGCAGGAGAACAAGATCAAGAGGGGGTCAAAGAAGCTGATGGCAGGAGACCTCCCAGGGCCCTGGGAGGGAGGAAGAAGCAGCCTGCAGAGTGTGTAAGAAGGGCGGCAACCACCTGGAAAGGCAGGAGGACCAACCAGAAGCTTCCACAGGGTGGCTGGACACAATGCCAATACACAAACACCAGCAGCACAGCCTTCCTTTACGGAGGCGACAATCAATTAGAAAACATTACAGGCAAAAATATCCATCTAAGTTAACAACACAGAATCAGAAAGCACTAACTCATAAGCCAACTAGAAAGGTCCAAGACCTACGTCAGGAAGGTGACAAACCTTAATCGCGGGCCGTGAGCAGATTCAAACAGATGGACTTACCTCATTCTTCGGGACAGAAGACTCCGTTTTATAGGAACGGTGGTTTCGAGTCTGCTTTCATTCAGAACTTCAATGCAGTTTCAAACAAACCCCTGAAAAGAGTTTTAATATAAAAAAAGGAGAAAAACAGAGTTTTAATATAATGTTAGAGGCTGATTTTCAAATTAATCTAAAATGAAAAGGCATTAAAATTTCATACAATGGCAGTAAGATAGTAAGTTATACTCAAAGTTGTGGTGGTGGTTGTGTTATGTGCCATCAAGTCGCCTGTATATAGTGACCATATGTATAACAGCCCTAAACCCTGCTCTATCCTGTGCTAATCTCACTGTCTCCGGCACACCTACCCCCCTCACCCCAGTGACTGAATTAATCCACTTCATCCAGGGTCTTCCTCTCCTGTGCTGTCCCTCCACCCTCCCAAGCATGATGTCCCTCTCCAAGGACTGACTGGTCCTTCCTTGCAACATGTCCAAAGTTGCAGCAGTAATTAAAATGGGACAGTATAATGCATGTAGGTGCTAATACCAGGGGCAGCGTCATGACAGACAGACTGACGCTGTCAGTGATTTCATTGTCCCTGTTTCCATAATCAATGCCTCAGGCGGGAGCGGTCAAGAAATGAAAAGCCAGGGGAGCTCTGGTGGCCTAGTGGCAAGGAGCTGCAACTACAATCCCAGAGGCGCACGGTTCAAATCCACCAGATGCTCTGCCGGGTGAAGGAGGGACAATCTCCTCCTGTACCAGTCAGATCTGATTTGACGGTACACGCACACAAAAATAATAATACAAAAAAAAGAAATGAAAAGCCATGCTGCATCGGGGAAGTCTCCTATCAAGGACCTCTCCAACTCGTTAACAAGCAAAGATGTTCGTTTAAAGACCAAGATGTGCCCAATCCACTTTCAGTTGCTTCTGAAAAGTTGGACAGTGGATAAGGAAGAGAACTGATGCCTTTGAGCTGTGGTGCTGGAGAAGAGTAATGACTCTATTACATCACGGACAGAGGAAGAAACCAAGCTGTCTCGGATGAACTGAAAACAGTGTGCTCTATAAGGCGGATGATGGCGAAACTGTGCTGCATATACTGGGTCATGCTGTCTGGAGGGGCCAGCCCTCGGAAGAAGACCTCGTGCTGGGAAGGTAGAGCGTCAGCAGAAGAGAGGCAGACCCTCAAAAAGATGAACTGGGACGTGAATACAGCACTGGGCTTGGGCATGACAGAGATCGTGGTGCAGGGTAGGGCGACCTAACAACAGCATCAACTGCACGTTGATTCCTTGCCATCTCCAATATCTAAACTCCCCTTCCCATTCCCAAAGAGCACTCGGACTATCCCTGTTGAGGGGTTTCTGTCAGGGTCCCCCAACTCCAGGGTGAGATGTGATTGGCTTACAGAGCATTTCCCTAACCACACAGTTGATTCAAATCAGGCCAAAAAAAGGATGGGGGGAGTGTCAATAAGAATAAATTCTGGAGCATTTGTTGAGAGAAATTCTTTTCTCCTGCTGAATCTGACCAAGGGGAGCATGTAGCCTTGGAAGCTTCTGGCATTGGACCAAGATGGTGTCAACACAACGGAAGCAGAGCCCACAAATGCAGGGAGGAAGCAGCCCCTCTTTATAGCATCGGAACTGCTGGGTCCTGCCTGCCAAAAGCCAGTGGCTCTGCAGTTCTCGTTTATAAATCCATAAATTCATTTTATTGGTTAAATCCCTTCCAACTGACTTTTCAGTTGTTTACAACCAGAAGTATCTTTCCTGCTTCAGTCCAGATTAGAATACAGGAAAGGCACAGAACAACCCACAAGGGTGTGTGTGTGTGGCAGAGAACAACCCACAAGGGGGTGTGTGTGTGTGTGTGTGTGTAAGCGCGTGCGTGTGCATGTGCACACACATATGCATGAATACGTATATGTGTGTACACCGCTATACGTGCATACACACACACAAACACCTTGCTGTGTACCACGGAGTTGGAGCTAACACACAGCTGAGTCTCTGGCGGGTTTTCAGACGCAGTAAATGACAGCAGAGGAGACTGCCCATCTTTCTCCTGTGGAGCAGTCGGTGGATTCGAATCACATGCCTCTGGGTTTGGCAGCACAATTCCTTACCACTAAGCCACCAAAGCGCCACAAAACACCTTCTTGTTATGTGCCGTCGAGTCACCTGCAGCTCATAGCAATTCCACGTACAACAGCCATAAACGCTGCTCTATCCCTTGCCAACCTTACTGTCTCTGACACACCTATCCCTGCTACCCCAGTGATGGAATCAATCCATTTCATCGAGGGCCTTCCTCTCCTGCACTGTCCCTCCACCCTCCCAAGCATGACGTCCCTCTCCAAGGACCGCTCCCTCCTTGCAACATGTCCAACGTATGTCAGACGAAGCTTCAGAATCCTTGTCTCCAAGAAGCAGTCTGGCTTCACCTTCTCCAGGATGAACTTGTTTTCCTAGCAGTCCATGGTATCGCGAATACTCTTCCCCAACACCACAGCTCAAAGGCATCAACTCATCCTTAGTCATTGCCTCTGATGCATAGCAAGTAATTGCAAAGACCGTGGCCTGGATCAGGTGTACCTCAGGCTCCAGACTGACACTGTCGCTCCTCAGTACCTTGGAGAGGTCTCTGACAGCAGAGCAGACGTTAAATATTTTTACTCTCATCCATGTATATATGGGTGTGTGTGTGTGTGTGTGTGTGTGTGTGTGTGTGTAATGGGTTTGGATAATAAAACGGGTTGAGAATATTCACAAAGCCTGATAAAAGATTACCCTATGCTATCCTAGCAGCTCGGTGCAATAACAAAAGCCCATTAAGGATGAAAGAAGAAGGAATGAAAGGAGGTCAGGATGAGGGAGCCCGTGGAAGACTCTACCGGCCTGCTGACGTGAAGGGGCCACAAACCACAGCATACAGGCGACCCTTAGAAGCAGGAAAAGACCAGGATGAAGATTCTCCCGAGAGCCCCCAGAAGGGACGTGGATGGCCCTGCAGACAGAGATTCCGGTCCCTGTGCTCCGTTCTGACATCTGTTCTCCTAAGATGTAAGGTAATCCATAACCAAGCTGTTTGTCATCATTGGTTCCCTCGGCGTTGGGGACGCACGTGAGCTCTCACTCTCTGGATCTGTGCAGCTGACTCCTTGCTGTCTCCGTGCACGTCCAGCAGCTCACGTCCTGCCTTTGACTGGCTGGTGTCATGGCATGCAGCCCCAAATCAACACAGCCCACTGGCTTCAGGTCGAATGTGACTCGTATAGCCCTACAAGCCAGGCCAGAAAGGCTCCAAGGCTGCAGTCCTTCCGGGAGCAGCCAGCCAAGTCTCCTTCCCTGCAGGGCCACTGTCTGGACCAGAACCACTGACCTTCTGGTTTGCAGCCAACCGCTCAGCTGTTGCATCACCAAGGCTCCTTTCCAGTGAAGAGTAAGCCTTGGTGTAGAAGGAATGGGCAGGAGGGGGAGGCCTGGAAGATCTATTTTACTTGTCTGCAGGCAGAGGGTCCGTGTTCTGGCACATTTACAGAGTCCTGTTTACGTGTTCCACCTCCGTTCTCCTTTAAATGGTGCCGAGTATGTGATATTCCTCAGTGTAACTTCTAAGAGGGCTCCGGGCTGAGGGAAAAGGAAGCTGACAGTGCGGGGATGCTCTTCCTGGTGGTGAACTCTTGTCTACTGAGCTTGTCTGAGCCACTGCTCTGAGGATGACGCTGGCCTCCGGTCGCCAGGGTCAGCGACAAGGGGCGGAGCTTGGCCCCCTGATCAGACACTGAGGATGGAAGACCCAGGGGAACTATTTGCCCGGCTCTCCCGGCTCGCCACAGCTGCACCAGAGGCCCAGTGTGGCCATCCACATGCGTGCTTCTCTCCCCAAAGGGTGTCACAGCGTGACTGAACCCAGGAACCGAGCCCTCTACATGCTCGGATCTGAGATCACGATGCAAACGGAATCACGCCGCAGGCTTCTCTGGGAGAAGGGCATTTCCCGTGCCAGGCTGAAATGAGGACGGAGCACCACAACCCCAAACCCACAGACCTAAAATCCAGAGGGTCCCCAAACCAGAAGCGTTCTCCCAACTGATCTGCAGTGAAGCCGGACCTGGACAGACAAGTGGTGGGTCTAGCGGGACCATCCTGACCACGTCCTGAAGTCTGCATGTCCTGCACACGTGATGTGTCACTGCTATTTCTTGACGTGTTCTAGAAGACACTCCAGGTGTTACTTTATAAAATTCTAGAGAAAAAGAATATTCTGAACTTCTAAAGGAGCCCATGCTGGCTGCTAACTGAAAGGGTGGTGGTTCAAACCCAGTCAGAAGCTCCGTGGGGCAAAGACTCGGCCGTGTGCTTCCTGTAAAGACCAATGAGAGAACCAAACACCACAGAGCAGATTCTAACTCCCAGGGACCTGACAGGTCAGAGGAGATCCACTCCCCGGGGTGTCCAAGGACGTGAGGCCTCTCTGTGGCGGGACCCACCTTTCCACATAGCCAAGAATAGCTGGCCACTCCATGCGGCCCTTCCCTTGCTAGGGGGCCCGGAGATTGAAGCCCCACCCTGAGACTGCTTCCCTGTCACTCTGGAATGGGTACTTCCAAAGGCATGGGGCCGAGTGCTCTTGACCACTCCCCACAAAAGTCAACATGGAGCCCAGCAGAGTGGCCGCTGGAGTCACTGCTGCAGCTGTGTGTGGGGTCAGCCCACCTCAGGGCCTACAGTCTGTTCCCGTTAAGACTCACACCCTCTGGAACCCAGTGGGGTCCCCAGGAGTCGGAAAGAACAGAGCAGCCGTGAGCGAGTGGTCTGTTCTTCCCAGATGTGTGTCGGACCAGCACCCGTGGAGAAGGTGCGAGACCAGACAACACCGGCCCTGCTGCTCAAGGGAGAAGCGAGCTGGACGCTGCTTGAAGGCAACCCCCGAGCCAGGTAACAAACAAGGGGCGAACTAACAACCACGAGAGAGCGAGGTAACAACCGATGGGTGAGTTAACAACCAGGGGCGAGTTAACAACCCATAAAGGAGGTAACAACCAGGGGGTGAGTTAACTACCCACGGGCAGGCGGGGTTACAACCAGGGGGCGAGTTAATGACCCACGAGTGAGTTAACAACCAACAGACGAGTTAACTTAACAACCAAGGAGCGAGTTAACAACCAAGGAATGAGTTGGCAACCAACGGGCAAGTTAACAACCAACGGACTAGTTAACAACCAACAGACTAGTTAACAACCAACGGACTAGTTAACAACCAACGGGCAAGTTATCAACCCACAGGTGAGTTAACAACCCGAGAGCGAGTTAACAACCAAAGAGTGAGTTAGAAACCAACCGGTGAGTTATAATCAGTGAGTTACCAACCAACGGGCAAGTTAACAACCAAGGAGCGAGTTAACAACCAGCAGGCGAGGTAACAACCAACAAGCGAGTTAGCAACTATCAAGTGTTTTAAAACAACTAACAAGTCAGTTAACAACTACCGAGTGAGTTAACTGGTGCGTTAAACTGGCCCTTGACTTAAAGCAGCGGATCTTCCACCGAGAGGTCACGGTCTGTGCCGAGGCGTCGGTTCATCACATCACAGGGTGTGAGCCTCACTCTGCTCTGGTGACCACGGACAGCGGCCTTGACTGGCAGCTGACGTCACCAGCAGCCCCCCGACACCCACCCTCACGGTCTGCTCCTCAGAACAGGCCCCTCTTTTGTGACGCTGAAGGTGCATTTATCTTGGAAAAGGGGGACAGGCCGTCTCTCACACACTCCCCAGCCCTGTTTTAAATGACTGCTTCAGCTCCCCTGCCAAATCCACCAGACATGAAGGGACTTGGAGCGGAGCGTGTCGACGATGTTTACAGTTCCTCCGGTAGTGATCTGGAAACAAGGCAAGCGGGCTTGGCTTTCTTCATCTTTCCTGTTAGGGTTACGATGGAGTTGAAAGCATTGTTGGAATCTGCAACACTCGTACCGTCTATTAAAACCACTTCTGCTTTGTCTATAAAACTTGCACTTTATAACATCACACAGCTTTCGGGTATTAAATAATTCCTTTCTTTAAGAGCCTTTTAAAAAAATTTTTTTTAAATTCATGGGTCCCACACTGGATGGTGTTTTGCTTTATGTTGTTGTGGGGTTGTTTTTTTTTGTTTTTTTTTTTTTTGTGTGTGTGTGTGTAGAAGGATGTGGAGGTTCCAGAGAGAGCGCCCATGAACTTGACACCTATAGCAATGTGTTATTATTGTCTGGTGTAATCAACTCCCAGCAGCCCGGACATCACTCAGCTGTGACTGACAGATCCAAGCCTTGCCCTGACCTGTGGCCTGTCCCATGCCCTGTCTTGTGGCCTGTCCCATGCCCTGTCCCTTGCCCTGTCCCGTGGCCTGTCCCGTGCCAGCCTCACCATGTCTCACATGCTCAAGTCCACTGTTAGAGTCACTGCATCAGTCCACCTTGGCCGGTCTTCCTCTCTTGACAAACCTCCAGTCTTCCAAGCACTATGTCTTCCAAGCACCAGATGCCTAAAGTACACGAGATGAAATTTCACCAGCCTTGCCTCCAAGGAGCAGCCTGGCTTGTCTGTTTTTCTGGCAGTCAGTGGGATAGCAAATACTCTTCTCCAACACTACACTTCAAAGGCATTGATTGCTCTTCCGTCCTCTTTACTTACTGTCCAACTCTCAGATACATAGGAAACAACCCAAATACCATGCAGATATTTAAGCTTGAAAGTACCATGGCTTGGATCAGATGTACCTTAGTCTCTAAACTCACACCCTTGCTCATTAACCTTTGGAAAGGTCCTCGACGGCAGATTTCCCCAAAGTTAACATGTCTTTTGATTTCTTGACTGCTGTTTCCATGATTGTGAATCCAAGCAAAAGAAATCGTTGACAACTTCAACGTCTTCTCCATCTATCATGATGCCGCCTCTTGGTCTGGTGGTGAGGGTTTCTGTCTTCTTGGTGTTGAGACGTAATCCATACCGAAGGCGGGAGTCCTTGATCATCATGGCAATGTATCGATGAACTAACACCGGAGTTCCACCGGTTTGGACAAACTTGAACATTCTTGGGTAACTCGACCTCACTGCTGTGGGCGGGAGGCCTGGGGTGCAGTGAGCCCTAGCAGCGCAGGGTACACATGCCAGCACGTTCCATCCAACTGCCACTCGCAGGAAGAAGGATGGACAGATTCCCTCGTGTGGGACTGACAGCCTCGGAACCCAGCGGAGGGTTGATGTCTCGGAATCAAGACATCAGGGTAAGGAGTAGCTTCGTGTTTCCACAGGTGGGTCTGCCGACCGAACAGACACCCATGGCTTCTGCTGTGGAGCCCTGATTCCTTTTCTTCTGGATGCACAGCCCTTAAATGCTTGGCTGCTAACCAAAAGGTAGGTAATTCAAACTTTCCCGCTGCCTCACAGTACAAAGGCCTGACAACCGCTTCCTTAAACCTCACAGGACGGTGAGCCCACGAGGGAAGCTCTGCAGCAGGGGTCGCCATGAGACAGAGGCTGCTAATCGGAAGGTCAGTGGTTTGAAGCCACCCGCCACTTTGCAGGAGTGAGATGTGGGGACAGGCTTCCATAAAGCCTCGGGGTGCCTCTGGGGGAGCTCCTCTCCACCCCCAGGGTCTCTGAGAGGGCTGACTGCACAGCAGGGAGTCTAACTGGGGACTAACCCAGTTAGGTTTTCTGTCACTTGAAACTAGGAGACAGCAGCCAGTTCATCTGGGTTATTAACAAAGCTCACCACTGATAAACACGTCACTAACTACAGCACTACTAGCCTACATGTTCCTGGCAGAGGCTACTGAACGTCCTTGTGCGCTCCCTGAGGAGCGAACACAGTGGTCTTAGAAGACGCAGCAGTCACAAGACAAGGACATGGAGTCTGGCGGGCGGAGGGTCAAGAGGACGAGGGCAGCCCTCAGGAGAGGAACCGCCGTGGCAGCCTCCACACTGGCCTCACTCACACCACCAGTCACACAGACGGCGCGAGACTGAGCCGTGTTCCATCCTGCTGTCCAGGTCCTGCTGTCCGGGTCAGAAGGACGGCAGCTGCTGTCGCGGCCAGTGCAGCAGGCTCCAAGTTCCTCCTCAGCTGCTGGAGGTCACGTTCTCTGCTGCTCCCAGTGAACAAAGGTGGAGCTGAAGGCTCAGGTATGATCTCTTCACCCCTGGTATCTCCCAACAAGGCATGTCTCTGGAACACAGTGTCTCAGTCAAGGAAGAGAGGAAGCTGATCTGTAAACTCCCACCTCCAGAATGACCGGCTCTGTGGCTACTGTGCCCCGACAGAGATGTCATAAGCCCCACAACGTCCCCTTTATCTCATGGGACGCTGTTACCGCTGTGTCCACACCCAGAGCACCTCCTAGGAGCCACTGCAGAAAGTTCAAGAAAATAATGATCATGCTAAAAAAAAAAGGGGTGATTCTCATCTGTTGGAGCAAGAAACCACCTGTAACCTCAGCAGCACCTGCACGCTGCACCGAGTGGCCTCAGCATCTCTGAAAGCAGTCTAGGGCTCACGTTCAAGGACATACCCACGCCAACACTCAGTGACCGCTCTATTCAACATACTTGTTGACAGATCACGACTGTCTTGGGCTCAGTTCTCTACAGAGGCAAAACCGTGTGTCTGAGCCCTGGTGACGCAGTCTGTAAGGAACTGAGATGGGAACCCAAATGCAGTAACTCTCTGGCTCTTCAAATCCGCCAGTGCTTAAAAGGAGAAAGACCAGCAATCTCCTCTGGTGTGACTTGTAGCCTGTGTCCGCAGCAATGAATCGCTGAGCTGTACAAAAGCTCCAAGTGTACCCACGGATGGATGATGTGAGTGTGAGTGTGTGTGCATGGACAGAGAGAGAACGACACTCATTTCTCTCTAGGGGATCACTCATGAACTTTTGAAGGCAGACACGTCCCAGGTTCAAGGGTCAGATGCCAGGCTAGAGGCTTCTTCTGAAGCCTCAGAGGCTGGTGAAGGCAAGACTGGCAGCAGGATGGCAGGCCGCTTCCCCGAGTCCAAAGAACTGGAGGTCAGGTGGTGACTAACCAGAGACGGAATCGGGGTCTGGTCAACAACTAGAGTGTTGCCAGAATATTCACGTGTCGATTCTATGTGGGGTTCCCCTTTCAGCTGATGGGCTCCTCACGGCAGATCTCATCACATGGTGATGAGACCATATCATGACGGATGACTACGTCATAACCGACAAACCAGCGAACGGTGGGCCACCAAGTCAACCCACAGCCTCAACATCACAGCACCAGGAAGGGCTTTTTAAAAACCCAATTCTGTTTCTAATTTAAAACATGTTTTTAAATGAGAGAAATGGGCGTCGAGGCCCGTCCTCCCCATATGACACACACACATCGCATCTTTGCATCCTGCACGTTATACAGCTGACGTGTTTTACGATCCCGGGAAGCAGGCCCAGGACCCTCTGGGAAGAGAATCGGGGATCCCAGGTACAGGGGTTGTCTGCACTCAGCCTCAAATGAGAGAGAAGCAAGAGGGCTGGCCAGGAGGCTACTCCCAGGAGGGGTTCACCCAGGTTCTGCCCTGGGGGCTC
>NW_006399898.1:3703082-3704319 GCF_000299155.1 Elephantulus edwardii
AGAACCACAACCAGATTTGCCCCAGAGCTGATCCACTGGCCAGGGACCCTTTGGCCGTCTCTCAGAGTGTCTCCAGCCTCACGCCAACCTGCACAAACCCACTGTCCCTGAGCTGACGGCAGCCTCGCAGTAGCCCTGGAGGACCGAGCAGGGGGTGCAAGGCCGGAACCTTTTCAGAAGCAGACTGCCGCATTTTTCTCCCTCAGATCGGCTGGTGGGTTTGAACCTCTAACCTTTCACTAAATACTCCACTCGAGGCTTCATCCCCTATCCCACCTGGGCTCGTCTTCACCCCCAGGGCCCTCATTAAACAGCCTTTAGAAGCCACAGCCCTGAAGTCCACATGGCCCTGTGAGCCTCTCTGTAGCGTCCCCAGAACACCCTTTCTGGGAGCCTTATTTTTAGTTCCCTGGGCGGAAGCAGCCCCCCCGCCCTTGCACCCTCTCCCAAACAGACGTCTTTTCAGCCTGGGGACTCAGCCCAGTGGTTTCCTACTTCTTGGAAAAACAGCCTCACAGCTGCTCCTCTCACAGCTGGCTTCAAAGGCACAGGGACGAATTGATTTTTCCAGCAGCTCATTAATAGGCCCCAAGAAGTGCTTTCATCTCTTCCGCCTTGTCTATTTCAGGCCGGGTGTCTCCAGGCGCCTCTTCTTAGTAACCCTAACGACATGTCAGAGGCCTGGGAGGTGGGGTCAGCAGGTCAGCCCTTTGGGTGGGCACCATCTGAGGTCTGCAGGAGGCAAGTGGGGACGGTGGGTGGTGTCTTCTCTGGAGGTGCGCCCACCCAGATGGGCTCCTACAGAAAGGGCCCCCCATGGCGGCTAGTTTTAAACTGCTGGCACTGGGAACTGGGGTGGTGGGTGGGAAGGGCCGGTTGGCAGTGCCCCCGTGCGGTACCCAGGGCACGTGGTGTCCCTACTCTACCTGATTGCTTCCTTCTACATGCAACTCAGCGTCCGGCCCTGACCATGACAGACGACCCATGCACGCCTGCGTCTTGACCCTCACTGCACACCAGGACCTGAAACGTGCAGGGGGGAGGGGCGTTTACAGTCACCACTGTCCAGTTCCAGAACATTTCACACATTAGCAGTCATGCCCCATTCCCTCCACCCCCAGACCCTGGCAGTCACACATCCGCTTACTGGAAATAAGGTATCTTGTTTTGATTTAAAAAAAAATACACTGTGAAATGTTGTTGTTGTTGTTGTTGTTGTTATGTGCCGTCGAGTCGC
>NW_006399898.1:3704805-3709663 GCF_000299155.1 Elephantulus edwardii
GGTGCCAAGACTGTTGACTGTGGAGCCAAACAAACTAAAGCTGTGAACAATCTCAATCTCTTCACCATCCATCCTGATGCTGCCAATTGGTCCAGCGATGAGAATCTTTGTTTTCTTGACATTGAGCCTCAGTCCATGAATACTATAAATAATACCCTGTTCGATCATTGTGTGGGCAAAAGTACCGAAAGGAATGGCACCCACCATGCTGTGCGGCGATAGTCCCTATCAATTCTAGAACATTCTCATTACCCTGAAAGGGCACTCTGTGGCCTTTACGCAGTCCTTCATTCTACTTTTGCCCTTCCCCAGGTCCCCAAACTTCTAAAATTCAGTCTCGTTGCCACTGAGCTGATGGCAACTCAGAGTTTCCCTGCAGGAGAGCGTGGAATCGCCCCGTGGGGCTAAGACTGTAAGATCGGACAGAAGCAGATAGTCCCCTCTTGTCCTCCCGGGGCCTCAAACCACTGACCTTTTGATTAGTAGCACAATGCTTTATCAATTGTGCCCGCAGGGCCTCCAGTCCTCTGGGCAGCTACTCACCCGCTTTCTGGAGTGATGTGTGTTAACCCTCACTTTGAAAACAGCAGGGGTGATCAAAGGCTGAGAGTGAGAAGAGCAGGGGTGCGACTAGACCCCGAAGCTCGCGTCCCATGGTCTGGGTTCTGGCAGGTGCTGGGCGTGACAGGGAGGACCCTGGGGCTCGGGGACATGGCCTTTCTGAATGGAAAAGCCTGCTGTCTTGAGAACGGACCATGTGAGGAAAGGTCCATGTGGAGTTAAAGAGGTGACTTTTCCATGTCAAATGCCAAAGTCACTTTCAAAGGACTAAGGAAAAACAAAAAGGCCCTCCGCCGGCAGAATGGCTAACACACACGGCTGCCAGCCTGTGGGTTGACGGTCTGAAGCCATCACAAGATGAAGATGAAGCAGGCTGCTTTTCTAAGTTCGACTCTGTCCTGTCGCTGTGAGTAAAAATCAACTGGGTGGGTTTGGTGGTGGTGGTGGGGGGTTGTTCTATCAACTTACAGGCATCCTGGTGGTGCAGTGGGACAGCACTTGGCTGATAACCAAAAGGCAGGCATCTCACACCCACCGGCCACCCCACAGTCGCCGGGGCACAGTTGCCAGCCTCGCAGACCCCGCAGGGCGGCTCCATCCATTCCATGGAGCCACCACAAGTCGGAAGGACTCCACAGAGGTGGGGTGATGAGGAAGACAGCCAGCCCAGGGATGAAGAGTGGGTCAAGGGGGTGCTGGCAGGCGGAGGCAGGAGGCAGAGACCCATGCAGTACACATCCTGACTTCCTTTCTGTCCAGCTCCCTCTCTCCACTGAGAAGGCTCCAGTGGCCTCTTCTGGCTGGTTCTCCTGCCTACATTCCCTCTGACTCCCTGAGATCAGCGCTCTTTCTCTCCTCCTGCTCCAAACTGAAGCAAAGTTGCCCTCCTACTTTAGAATTTACACTGTCTCCATTTTTCCACGTGGAGATATCATAGAGGGTCAGGGGGAAAAAGAGGAAGACATTTAGCAGATGGACAGACAGAATGATGGCAACGACAGGCTCGGACAAGCAGAGCTGGCAGGTGTGGTGGGGGACGGAGCACTGTTCTGTTCTGCTGGACACAGGTAACTGACCCAAGGGCAGCTAACAGCAAGCAGCATCTTTGACAACCTTCCGTCACACACCGAGGCTTCAAGACGCATGCTCAGAGCACCTTCCTGGTGATGTACTCACTTAAGGGTGCAGCTTCTCCCTGAGAGGTCCAAGGCTCAAGGGCTGGGTCCAAAGGTGACCTTTGCTGATGCAGGAATCCAGCTGGTGTCTCTAGAAGGAAAGAAAGCATTTACTTAGAGACCAGGACCCCGTTTCATTCTTTCCCCCCAAGTTGAAGAAGGGTATGCATAGTGAGCTCAATTCCAGAAGAAAAGAAAAAAAACATTGATGAGATGGGTCAGTTCCTGAAACCAGGCATTTTCCATTTCATGTTATTTTATTTTTTTAAACATTATTTATGATTTCTTTAATTATACACTCAACTCTTACTATTTCATCTCATGTCGGGCCTCTGTTTACCCTACTGACAACTTTGTTTAAAGCTCAAAAAGCAGCCCAGAAAGTTGAATGAGAGTTCATGAGACTAGGACACAGCTACTCAACTCAAAATCTGAGGGGTATTAGTATTGAACAGAAAGCAGGGAGACTCACCGTTTCATTTCCTCTCTCATTCTTTTTCCACTTCTCCCCCCTCCCCACTTCTTCTTTTTCCCCTTTTTTAATTTTTTTTTTATCCTTTCGACAAGATACCTGAGTGTCCACTGAGGCTGGACTCAGAAATACGGCGGCATGGTGGCTGGTTAAGACTTAGCTCCGATCTCTCTCAGAACCACAGTCTCAAACAAAGCACAGTTAATCACATGACCGTAGTGGCAAACCAAGATCACTGCTCTGGGATTAGCAAACCTCTTCGGTAAAGCTAAGCGTTTGAGGCTGTGTGGGCCAGTCAGTCTCTGACAACCACTCGACTCATCACTGTGAGAGGAACACAGGTACAGACCACGCAGAGGAGGGGAGCACGGCTGTGTTCCAATAAAACTTTATTGACAAAAAGAGGCAGAGGGCTGGACTCAGCCCAAAGCTTGGAGTTCACTTGCTGCTGCTATAGAATGTTAAGAGCATGGTTCTCTGCAGGCGCAAAGCAAAGAAACTTTTTACTCTGGGACGCAGTAAAGGAAAGGTGCAGGACTCTGGAGTGAGGAGGAGTTAATGGGGCGAAGGGGGGGTGCATGGAAGGATGGTGAGGAACCAGGGGAGGGAAAGAATCACGCACAGACGTGGAAGAAGTTCGGTTGGAACATGAGGAGCAAAGATCAGGAGCGGGTGCTGAGAAGACTGAGAGAGACTTGCCAAATCACACCTGGGCTTGGAAACCACGCGGACGTTCTGGAAGGTTGTGACTCCAAACACCGAGGAAACGAGTGAAGAATTTCAAGAGCTTTAGAAAAGAATCCTGCAGAATTTCCTGTTCTCCTAACTAAGCCACAGGCTGTGCTTTCTGAATGAGCTGCGGCTGCATTTTTCTGGCGAGGGATTGATTAGCTAATGAGGAGAACGTGGTGGTAACGAGAGAGGGGAGGGATCAAGTTCTGGGGGTCTTTACAACCTTGGTGACAGAACTAAAGTCACACATTCCAGGGGATCAAAGAGGATCACGGGGCGGAAAAGTGTGTTTCCAGAGAATTCAAATGTGATTCAAATACAAGGTCTTAGTATTATTCAAGGTCGCTATTCAGGAGGGATCCTGTGCATAATTAACTAATTGGTCTCACATTTCTCATCATGGTTTTTGAATTAAAAAAAATTGGCTCCAAAGGTTTGTCAAGGTTTCTCTTTTGTGGTGTTCATTTCTCTATTGTCTAGACAGTTTTCGAGTCAAGACAGGATTATCAGGAGGAAAGGGTCTATTTATGACCAAAAGTGACCTTTCCCCACCAATGGAATTTACATATTAATAACTAATGTAGCAGCTGTCAAGAGATACTCTTTAGTTAAAAAAAAACAAAACAACAACAACAAAACCTAAAAAAACACAAAACAAAAGACACACCTTTTCATAGTTATGCAAGTTCCAGAATTTGACATTGGGTAGATAATTTGCATTCTTTATACACACAAGACCTTCAAATAAAACCATGAAGAAAGAGGTTGAAACCTGTGGCCTGCGATGACGACTTGACTTCATTTTTAAGAGGTCCATTAACCAACTTTCTGGAGTCTTTCAAGGAATGAGACAGGCTCTAACATCCTTGTGAAGATGAAGAAGAATGCAAGGTTCTTAATGGTCATTAAAAGACGCAAAGACCACTTTACACTCCCACCAACAGTGAATAAGGGTCTGGTTTCTCCACAACCTCGCCAGCATTTGTTGTTTGCTGCTCTGCTGAATTTTGCTACTCTGACTGGGGTGAGATGATATCTCATAGTTGTTTTGATTTGCATCTCTCTCAGAGCTAGGGATTTTGAACATTTCTTTACGTGTTTGTTCGCCATCGGAATGTCTTCTTTGGTGAAGTGTCTGTTCATATCCTGTGCCCGTTTTGCAACTGGGTTGTTTACCTTTATCTTGTTGTGGTGCTCGAGCATTCTATAAATTCTAGATTTAAGTTCCTTATTGGACATGTCATTACTAAATATTTTTTCCCAGTCTGTGGCTTCCCTTTTTACCCTGTTGGAGAAGTTTTTGGATGTGCATATTATGGAAGGCAGAGTATAGCACTTTCTCTAAAAGTTGGAAATAGAAATACCATTTGACCCAGCAATTCGACTACTGGGAATATACCCCAAAGAAACCAGAACTGCCACCCAAGCAGATATATGCACACCCATGTTTATTGCTGTGTTGTTCACAATAGTAAGGAGTTAGAAACAACCCAAGTGCCCATCAATCAACAAATGGATAGAGAAGCTGTGGTATATTCACACAATGGAATATTATGCAGCACTGAAAAACAACTCATGAACTATTCTACAAAATAGGTGACCATGGAAGACATTATGCTGAGTGAAATATCTCAGTCACAAAAAGACAAATACTATATCATGCCACTGTTATAAAACAGTACTGACATGAGGGTTTGGGGAATCTAAGAAAAGAGGGGACAAATAATGTACACAGAATTGAAACTTAGGAGGGAGAGAACTGTATAAAAGGAATATATGATGAAGTATATAACAGAGATGGCAAAGGAGATTGAGTTTTCAAGCATGGAAATACAAAGGAAGAGGAACAGTTGTAAGCAGACACTGGTGATTGGGACATGGAATGTGAGAACCATGAATGTAGGAAAATTAGATATTG